>NC_089595.1:93119428-93448796 GCF_019320115.1 Miscanthus floridulus | reverse complement strand
TCAATCACATCCCAAGACGCCTCAACGAGGAGGCCAATGCGCTTGCAAAAGCAGCATCCAGCCGAGAGCCAGTGCTAATGGGAGTCTTTGCCAGTGACCAGCACAAGCCCTCGGTTCGCTATAAGGGGTTAGAACAAGATAGTGATGGTCCGTCCAATCCTGGCCTGGGGGCAGACCAACCATCAGCTACATCCATCCCCTAAGTCATGGAGCTCAAAGAGGACCCAACGATGGAGCCCAACCCTCTGGTCGACTGGAGGACGCTCTACCTCGACTACATCCTCCGTGACACACTACCGACGAACAAGACAGAGGCTCGACAGCTCGCACATCATGCCAAGTCCTTTGTTCTTGTGGAGGGTGAACTCTACAAGCAAAGCCACACCGGGATCCTACAGCGCTGCATCCCCTTCAAACAGGGGAAGCGTTTGCTGAGTGATATCCACGGTGGGGTCTGTGGTCTCCATGTCGTGCCCAGAACCCTAGTCGAAAATGTGTTCTAACATTGATTCTATTGGCCTACCGCGGTAGCTGACGCTGAGCAAATCATACGCACCTACAAAGGGTGCCAGTACTATGCTCGGTAGACTCACTATTAACACTGGATTTTGGTTGACTTCGGAAGATGACAGGTGGACCCGCATACAGGAAGAAGGACATTCAGCAAACAAAACGAGTGGTCGGCTAAATGCTTGTGCGGTTGGTTACCTCAGAAGGTGGTGACTCCATTTGGGAAAGCAGAAGATGGCAGGCAAAGCCGATCGAAAAGATGAAAGTTGTAATAATAAAGGACTCTGAGAGTTTAGGGCAAGGAATCGTAGTTTCCAAGTTTGTTTAAGAGTTCCTTTGTAAATCGTAGTCTTTTAGGACTCGTGTTTTGTCTAGGGTATAAATATTGACCCTCGACCATTGTAATAGGTGTTCACAACCAAATCAATACAACTGGCCCCGTGCCAACTTTCGAGTCCTTTTGTCGTGTCGTCGAGTTCTTCGAGAGGAGTCATCGATCCGTCGACCTCCGTAAGTTCCGACAACCTTGTTATCATGTTTAGTATCATGCGGTGGATTTAGACGTGATGCAAGTAGTCTTGTTTGTTTTCAATGATCGTGCGGCGGATCTTTGCTTGACAATCAAGAAGTCTTTGCTTATGCTTTGTTTATGAGTAGATACCGTGCGGCAGGCGTTTGCTCAATATGCTTAGTGAAGGCAAGACAGTTATCGGCTCTATTAGATACGGCAAAATCTAAATAGATTCATTAAGTTATCCTGTGTTGCATGTTTTAAATATTTTATATATTTGTAACACACTTCTGCCCAATCTAGATTGATATTATTCGGCCCTCTCTTATAGTTTTATTCGTGCTTCAATGATCATTACTTTCGTATTACCTTTGCAAATAGATAACATGCTTGTAATGGCTGAATTATTTTAATCTAGATTGTCACATGTCATGGGTTCATGCATGTTAATTACGTTTAAGCTTTGACGAAACTAGGTGTCGTGCGGCAGATGCAGGTTTTAGATTAGTTTAATCGTGTTTATTTGCACGTTCCTTCTTCATGGACCCCAATTCGGCTGGATTGCTGAGCTTGGTTATGCATTAACTCATAATTAATTTCACTTGTTCAAACATGTCTTCCCATGCACATGCATTCGGCAATCGGATCTTTACGTGTGTTCATCTTACGATTAGCCGAATGGTTTATAAACTTGTTGGCAGATAGCTTCCTATAGCTGTATGTCGTTGTAAGTGGCTTCAGGGCCATATATATGGAACTGTCTGGTCTCACCCGACATGTTCCGGTTTGGCATTTAACTGTTTTATCCCTTGTTAGTTTTTTTAGGTCAAACTGACTAGCACGTTTCCGGATCACGAAGCACCCGGGCACCCAATTGAAGCCACGCTTTCTGGCTTGCTGTGTGTGAGGCACAGTGCGTCACATTTTGTGTCAACACTCACCTACTGGCCCAAGCGCTCCAAACGATCCCCATCACCTAGCCATTCGTAGTCTAGGGACTCGATTTGGTTGGACCACTCAAAAAGGCACTCGGGGGCTACACTCACTTGCTTGTCACCATAGATAAGTTTACTAAGTGGATAGAAGCTCGGTCGATCTCCACGATAAAATCCGAGCAGGCTGTGCTGTTCTTCCTCGACATCGTCCATCGCTTTGGAGTCCCGAACTCCATCATCATGGACAATGGCACACAATTCACTGGAAAGAAGTTCCTTCGATTCTGCGATGAATACCACATCTGGGTCGATTGGGCCGCCGTCACACATCCCCGGACGAATGGGTAGGTCGAGCGCGTAAACGGCATGGTCCTTCAGGGCCTTAAGCCTAGGATCTTCAACTGGTTGAACAAATTCGGCACACGCTGGGTCGCCAAGCTTCCTTCAGTACTCTGGAGCCTGAGGACAACCCCCAGTCGAGCCACCGGCTACACGCCCTTCTTCATGGTCTATGGTTCTGAGTCCGTCCTCCCAACCGACCCTGACTATGGAGCACCAAGGATCAGAGCATACGACGAATAGGGAGCTAAGGCATCCCACGAGGACGCCATGGACCAGCTAGATGAAGCACGCGACGTCGCCCTCCTCCACTCAGCCAAGTACCAATAGGCGTTGCGATGGTACCACAGCCAACGAGTGCGGGCCAAGCCTTCAATGTTGGGGACCTAGTCCTCCGCCTCGTGCAGAGTAACAAGGACCGCCACAAGCTCTCCCCCCTATCGGAGGGACCGTACATGGGACGTACTCTGGCCAAGCGCCTACAAGCTAAAAACCATCGACGGCAAGGTCTTCACCAATGCCTAGAACATCGAGTAGCTACGTCGCTTTTACACCTAATTAATGCACACTTTTTACTTATCAGTTTCATTATCAAAACTCCCTGATCCTTTGTGACACCCAATCCTAGCAAACAGCAGGGGGTCATGCCTCACTCGGGGGCTGATGTGAGTACATTTATCCTACAAAAATTCTCTGTGTCTGCCCTCTTTATGTTAAGTCCTAGGAGCTAGGTTTTAGGGAACAAGCTCTGAGTAAAACTGGGCGGACTGTGAGAAACCTATGCCCCAGCGGCTATGGCACCTTTGCTCACTAGCGTGATCAGAGCTAGCTTACCCGCACTCTGAGCTTTTATGGTCTTAACTATGGGAAGGGTCGGAATGCACTAAACCTCCTTTACAAAAAGAGGGAGAAGAGCTAAAAAGTTGTTTGCTATAACGAAGAGCTCATCCATTTCTGCACAAATTCGACGCTTGGCTTATCTGCCTAACTAAATTCTTGCACGGGATGTTCTCATCCTCTATTTCCATAGGGAAATCTTGTCTCAACAGGTAACACGAGTCGATCGTACAGCTTGACCACTAACGAGACATAGATAAGGAGCAAGCAGGGTCACGCTCATATCTAAGGGAGGCTTTCCTAACCCATCACTCTTACCATCAAGGTAAAACCAGTGCCCAGGTCAATCGGACGACTCAACACCGCTGCCGAAAGATAAGCATCCTCACTTGCTTACTTTACGTATTAATTCTATTACCGAGCCTCTGACCCCAACGACGGCAGGGGGTCAGGAATTGCTCGGGGGCTGGCGAGGGTGTCTATTCGCTAGATATTCTCTTTGCCCGGCCCCTCCTTATGTTTAAAAAACTGGAGGCATGGTGTGCGAGCACAAACTTTGAGTAGGCCTGGTCGGACTGCTAGGACCCTACGCCCCAGTGGCTACAACGTTTTGGTCCAAAAGCTCGATCAGAGTCCTTGTCTCCGCACTCCAAACCTTAACCTCCACCTTCTTGGGAAGGACTTGGAGGGGCCTACCTATAGAATCTCCATCAAGGAGAGGCTGTCAGGTTGCCCAAATCGAACGGCTTGGGCTGCTGTCGAATGACAGATACGGAAGAGTGGGAGGCTCATGCAGGTTACACCAGTTCCATCATGAACATCAGACCCAGACCACCGCATGGACATATCCGGTAAGAACTCCCAGAACCCGTCAATTGTGCCATCAACGTAACATTACCAACCCTTGCTATTTCTTTATATAATCATTCATACACTTATCTCATACATCCAAGCATCGCATATGCGATTGCTGCATCACAACGCTTTGTGTCGCGTCATGAAACGGTAGTTGTCTCATTCGATATGAGCGGCAACTGACAGAGGTTCGAAGGCTAGCCCACGTAGGGCTCGAGGATGCCTCATGTCAAACAGAGCCAGGGGAGAAAAACCAAGATGAGCCCCAGCGGCCTTGCCCAACCCCGCTCAGAAGCGGACAGGGACATCTTGACCTTTCTCATTTGATTCTAACCTCGAGCCAAACCCACATAATCTCCATCGAGGAGAGGCCAATGGGCCACCCGAGCCTATTGAACGACTCGGGCATCTACCGAGAGATGGGTTAAGAAGTACTGGAATGCCACATGAGGGCGCTGCCGACCCCGTTAGTGGATGACAGACCCGGATTCCACTTGAACATGCCTGTTAGTGAGCTCATTGAGCGCAACACTCGAGCCGTCGAGGCAAGTGTCGTTAGCTCAGCCCCTCTGGTTGTAGAAACTGAGGACGAGGTGACACATGAAACACGGTCGACCCCTATCGATCCCTAAGGGGCTAAAGGGCTCGAGCCGCCCTATCCTAGATCAAGAGACCGAGGTTCGAAGGCCACCCACGATGGGCCTGAGGCCACCTCGCGTCAAACAGAGCCAGGGTAGAAAACACAGATGAGCCTCAGCGGCCTTCGCCCGTCCTACCTAGAAGCGAACAAATTCATCTCAACCTTCTCGTTCGACCCAAACCTCTAGCCGAGCCCATAGACTCCCCATTGAGGGGGAATCTATTGGAAGGTGGGTTAAGGAGCAACGGAATACCCCCCGAGGGCTTTGCCGACCCCGTTACAAGCAACGAAACCAAATTCTGTTCGTACACGCCCATCAGCGAGCTCATCAAGAGCATCACCTGAGCCATTAAGGCAAATGATGTTGACTCAACCCCTCCTATTGCGGAAACTACGGACGGGGCGATAGTCGCAAAAAATGAGCCGACCCTTGACCAAATCCCTGCCATGCGTGGGGGTTCAAGGAAGGTTGGACTTACAAGGAGACCTAACGCATGGTCGTAGAATGATAGCTAAGATCCTAGGGTGAGGGTACGTGCGAATACAAGAGATGCATTCTCCTAAGTTTTGTTGTCCTTCCCTCGATTTTCAATGACATTCGACCCTAGCAATGGCAAAGGGGCGGATCTCACTCGGGGGCTAATAAAAGTATAAGTATACCTTTTCTAAAACAATCGCCGCATCAGACCTCTTCTTCACACTAAGCCTAGTGGCAAGGTTTGTGGAAACGAATGATTAATTTGGCCTGGTTGAACTACAAAACACCTACGCCTCGGCGGCTACAATGTCTTTGCTCACAGGCGCGATCGAAGCTTTACCCTTACACCTCGGGCCCTATGGTTTTAATGAATGGAAGGGTCAGAATACATGAGCCTTCTCTTATCGCATACAAAAAGGGAAGGAAACAAATTCAATCAAACAAAACAAAATAACAAAGTTACGAATTTGTTCTTATGATACGTAAGGATTGGCAATTGTCCAGAGTACAATGACGCTTATCCAAGATCACCCAACCTAATTGACTAACTATCCCCTCCGGGGGAGAACTATCTCTTCAACTTTGTCTGCCCGGTTCCGCGCGATAGGAGCCACCACCTTCTCTATTTCATCCAGCTCAGAGGCTTCGTAGCCAGGCACAAAGCCAAGTCTCATTGTCTCCAAGTCGATACTATCGGTGTAGTGGGAGCAGGCGATGGCGAAGGATTGGGTAATCCTGGAGCAAAGAGCTTCCCATGATATCTACGGCACAGGCCGCAAGCGAGCTGGTTCCCTCCGACCGTGCCACCTCCAGGTCATCGAAGACCACCCCGAGGGCAGTGCACAGGAGATCATGCTCATCGCTCTCCTCCTAAAGGAGCCTCCGCACCTTGGTGAGCTTCGTGGCCAGCCTGATGGAGATGCTCTTGGCCTCCAGCCTCTAGGTTGTCATGGTTCCGAGCTTGGCCAGGAGGGAGCTGACCTCCTGCCACGCCTCACCGTGCTCTCAGACAGCCTGGTCGTGCTCCCCACGGGTAGCACCGCACTCCAAGTGGAGCCGCTCCATGGTCTAGCGTAGCTCGTCGTGCTCCTTGTGCAGCTGAGCAATCACCTCGGCATCTAGGTTTGCCTTCTACTATAGGGCCATGGACCTCTCCTCGGCTCCCAGCTTGAGCTCCCGCTCCTTCTCCACCTCAGCCACTAGGTCGAGGACCCATTGGCAGGCCTCGGCATCCCTCTAGAGTAGCTTGTCCCACTCCTTTCGGACTCTGGCAGCCTCCTCTTCATCCTACCACGCCCTCACCGACAGATCCTAGAACACCTTCTTGGCATCCTCCGTGTCTCGATGGGCCTTGGCCTCCCATAGCCGGAGACTGGCCGCCTCTTCAGCTAGGGGAGTCAGCTCGGCCACCCTCTATTGGGTGACAGCAAGCTGGGCGCTCACATCCCCATGCAGCTGGGCCTCTTCGGCGAGGCAGTCCCATTTCTACTTCTGCTCACGAAGGAACCGGGATTTCTCCCAGCTATGAGCGATAAGGGACTGAAAGAAGATCAATGTCAAAACACAAAGATACATGAATAAAGAAGAAAGCAAGAGGAGAGATCAAGTGAATACCTAGCCTATAGGAATGACGACATTGTGCAGGACGTGCCTGGCCTAGTTCAGAGCTTCCAGCAAGGCCGAGATCCCCTCGTTGAGACTCTCCCGCTCTATGCTCTTAGTAGCATCATCGAGCGAGAAGAGTATCGACGTTGGGTCTTGCAGATCCACCCACTGGAGCAGTGGCTTGCCCCGAGTGGGCGAGTGGTTGCCCCCAACATTAGGGCCAAGGGCAACTCCCCACTGGTCCCCTCCACCACCGCCATGGCGCCCAGGGACCCCTCGGCCAATCCTCCCTCCGACCGACCCACATCGGGCGCCATCACTTGGGTCACCGGTGGCATGGATCGCGCTCCTTCCTCGGGCATCACCAAGGCTACCTCTGGCTACGCCTGGCATATCACGGTCATGGCCACTTCCGCTTGCATTGGCAGGGCCTCGACCGGCGGCATTGCACCCACCACAGTCGGCGCCTCAAGCGCAAGCGGCAGCTCTATCCGCTCTGACATCGGCGGCGGAATCACCTCCACCGCCAGTTGCTCGGCGACCTCCAAGGGTGCTCCTTCAGCCCTGGTGTCCATTTGACCCACCGAGGGCATAGGCACCATCGCGGGCGATACCAGACCGGCCAACGAGGCTGTGACACTGGCTCCGCTCCTGCCGAAACAAGAGCGACGTTGGGCGACGAGCGACATCTTGCCTAAATGGCGACACACTTCTTGGGTGCCAGCACCAAAGAGTGGCCCTGTCTTAATATGCTGCAAGAAACAAAAGGCATGAGTCACACTAAAATAGAGAAAAATAGAGAAGTAAATGACTTACATCGGTGCCATTGGGCGTAGGATACGTTTGGGGGACGAACCCCTAGTTCCTTGCTCCGCCTCCTTGGGACGGGGTCGTTTGGTGCCTGCCCCCTACTCCCAGGCCGAGGGGATCACCTCCCTTGCACTCAGGGGTGCGGCGGCGGAGCCATCCCCCTCCCTCGGCACCTCAGGCATGGCGGCAGATCCACCCGCCCTCGCTAGCATTTCGGGCGCGGTGGCAGATCCGTCTGCCCCCACAAGCAACATAGGCGCAGTAGTAGATCCGCCTGCCCCTACTGACTCTTGAGGCACGGCAGTGGGGCCACTCCCCTTCGTTGACACCTCAGGCATGGCGGCAGATCCATCTGCCCCTACTTGTTCTGAGGATGGGCTGACGGTTTGGCCCGCCTCCGCCGGCCTCACAGACTCACTTCCTCCCGCATGAAACGGGAAGGGTCCCTGCATGGATGAGTGGATACCTATTAGTGTATCCTTGCTCTCCAAGTCATCCCACTCAGTTTCGGCAACTACCTCATCATCTTCTTCCTCGTTGTCATCATCGTCGCTATTGGTTTCCTTCCCACGCTCCTGTGCATGCAATTTTTGTTGTTTCTTCTTCCTCTGGTCCTCCTTCTCCTTCCTCTACCGCTTGGCTTTGGCATGGTTCACTGCCCTCACGAACGGATCCCTTGGTAATGGAGCTAGGAGATCTGTGAGTATGAGGTTCCTCGGCTGGTCCCCCACTCTCAATATCAGTATCAAGGGGTTGGAAGCCCAATTAAAGAAAAAGGCATGAGGAAGAGAAAACTTACTAGGACAATATACCCTGGTTCCGGCCACATCAGAGGGTGTCCCAACACTGGATACACAAACTCAAGAACAGTGCCAGTGTCGTCCCATGGAGGCTCCATCACCTCCTTGATGCGCTGCGCCACTTCGGAGGGGGAGAGCGCTCCCTCGGTGAGCACCATCCCATCAAGTGACACCTCAGGCACCATCATGTGCAGGGAAAGCACGCGCCTCATCAACGGTGCCATTCTCCACGTGTGGTAGGCGCCGATGATCCCTGAGCCCTTCACGCCCCTCTCCTTCTGTATTCGGATGGCGGTGAGATGGTCCTAGATTCTCTTCTTGTCTTTCTCTGGGACTCCCCACCTTCTCCACAATTCCAAGATCTCTTCGATAAGGCGCCTGGTGAACTCTGGCAAGGGGGCGGCTGCGTTGTTCTTGATGTAGAACCAATGTGAATGCCACCCCTTGTTGGAGGTCGACAGACGCATCGGCGGATACTTGTTGATGTAGTTGTTGCGAAGCTGAATGCTGGCACATCCCATCGGCATGTTCAGCTCTTGCTTCTTCTCCTGCTTCTTCAGGAGGGTGACGGTGAAGAAGTACCACCATAGGTCAAAGTGGGGACTAATCCCTAGGAACCCCTCACATAGGGCGACGAACACTGCAATGTGCTAGATTCCATTGGGATTAAAATGCTGCAGCTCTACCTTGTAGTAGTGTAGCAATCCTCGAAGAAACTTGTGGGCAGGGGTGGTGAATCCCTGCTCATGGAAGTGAGCGAAGGACACGACGTAGCCATCGGGTGACGACGGCATGTCCTCATCGCCGGGCAGCCACCACTCCTCGGTGGTGGTCTGCGCGCAAAGGAGACCACAGCGAACAAGGCCCTCTAGGGGCTAGAGGGTGATATCGGAGTGGCACCATGGCTCCATTGGAGGATTGGAGTGGTGGATGCAAATTCGATGACGGCTGAAACACGGATACGGGAGGCTTAGGCGATTGGTGGCGGAGGTTGTAGATGCAAAGGCAAGGAGGCAAAGTACAAAACCCTGGGGCGAACCCTTTGGTTTCATAGGGGCGATGGATGCGAGGAAAGCATCCGTCCACCTAGATCTCTATGCCTGCCACGATTTGCCACCACGTCACATTGTGGGATATGCGCCCGCAAATCTCTATCCATTCCCTCTGAAGGCATGCCGAACATTTTGCCTCCCCAGGTAGACCAGGACTCTTTACTAGCAAAAGGGATACGGGTCAAAAAATGTTCCTCCGGCCTGCTTGGCCCTAGAAGTTTGAGGGCTAGCCCACCAATGGTTTCGACGGCCGTCCCAAGACACCCTTATGACAAAGGATGGGCCCACGAGCGGTCAAAACTCAAGTGCACAAGCTTCATGGGAGTATTGGCCCACGATCGAGTCTCAGCTAGGCTGACCCTGGTTGGATCCCCGCGAATGGGATGCTAGGATCCCAATTGATCTATCTGGCTAAACAACCACCAAACCTCGTGACCATACCCGCAAAGGGTCCAGCCTTGACAAAGAAGAAATCACCATCTTCAGGGCACGCCACGGACAACGATAGAGGGCCAAGGCTCTCAAAACTCTCTCATTCAAAAACCCTCCGAAGGAGTATCCTACTCCTCCACAGGCTCGGGGGCTACACCCATCGGGTGCGCTTGCGTGCACCCACCGGCAAATCAAAAAATCCTCCAGGCGATTCTACTCGAATCGCCCGGGGGCTCGGGGGCTACTGTCGGGGACCAATAGTAGGGTACCCAAAGAGGAGGAGCTAATGGCCATCAACATTGATTCATCCGCGCAATCGAGAGCATGACTACACCGCTCGCTGGGTCACTCCTTGTTCATCGACCGAGACCATGGGCCCCACCTCGAGCTAGCTCCCAAGGGCTGGCTCCTCTTTGCCCGACGTCTGAGGGCAGACTCCATCTTGCCTGACCCCTAAGGGCTGGCTCCACCTTGCTCGACGTCTGAGAGTAGACTCCGCCTCATCCGATGTTTGGAGGCTGAGTCCACCTCACCTGACGTTTGAGGGCAGACTCCGCCTTGCCCGACGTTCAGAGGCTGGCTCCGCCTCGCCCGACGTTTGAGGGCAGACTCCATCATGCCCAACCCCCGAGGGCTAGCTCTGCCTTGCCTGACATCTGAGGGCAGATTCCGCCTCAATCGACATTCAGAGGCTGGCTCTGCCTCGCCCGACGTTCGGGGGGCTGGCTCCGCCTCGCCCGATGTTTAAGGATAGACTCCACCTCGCCCATTGTTCGGAGGCTGGCTCCACCTCGCCTGACGTCTGGGGGCTAGCTCCGCCTTGCCTGACATCTGAGGGCAGACTCTATCTCACCCGACGATCGGAGGCTGGCTTCGCCTCGCCCGACGTTCGGGGGCTGGCTCTGCCTCGCTCGACATTCGAGGGTGACTCCACCTCGCCCGACGTCCAGGGGTTGGCTCTGCCTTGTCCGACGTCTGCGCACTACTCCTTCATAACTATGCGCGTGGATAAGGCAGGGCACTCAAGTCAACCGTAAAATTGAGGACCATACCCTGCACGCCTATAGGAAAGTACCATTAGGGTATGATAGGATATGCACTTTAAGCCCTTCCAAACATGTCAGAACCCAAATAGTATTGTAGGCGCCGACAGTTATCTTACCATGTTGTGGGCGCCGCCATTTGCCCTCAGGCGCGGATCCTAACGAAAGAATACGACAACCACTACGGTCCAGGAGAAGACTCGCATCCTCTATAGCGACGGACGTGCGATCACTACGCCGTTCGCTCCCCGTAGGGTCGTGGATCAACACCCTGGTCTATCACGCCGCCCGCCGGGCAGGATGGGACATGACCACTTGCTGATCAAGCCAGAGCATGACATCATCAGCGGACAGACACCCAGCATGGAGCTATCCCTGGCACCATCTGCCGTGTCAGCCGAGCTCGCTTAGAGGAAAAGGAAGACCCGGCACCTTCAAAGGACCTTCTTTGCCTCTGGTTTTTCTTCTTTCTCCCATCTGTAATCCATGCTTCCCCTTGGTCTATAAAAGGGAAGGCAGGGCACCCCACTAAAGGGGGAGATTGATTAAACACACCACACATCACATCACACAGAGCTAAGCAGCAACCAAGCTCTCAACACCCATTCGACCTTTCCATCAGAGACTTGGGATCTTTCCCTCTCTCGCCCGTTTGTAACCCCTACTACAAACTTTTTGGTGCTAATAACATGAGCGGCAGCCATGAACTGGACGTGGGGACATTATGCCCAAACTAGTATAAATCTTGTGTCTTTTTAGTACACCATTCGGGCCAGACGCACAATAATACAAAATTACTCATTGGTGCTTACTCAAAACACCGACAGCTACGTATCCGCGTTGTCAAGTAAGGCTTTGTCTCTGGAAAAATATTTTGGTTCTAAAATCCCAAGGTGTTTCGGCATTTCATCGATTTAATATATATACATATCTGAACTAGGGCTCATTAGCTAACTTAGCAAACTAATTATTATGGAGCTACAAAAATTACAGTGAGCACCTAATAATGTCAGGAATTTACTGTAAAAGTTTCAGAGCCAACACTATTACCAATTTATCACAAAAATTTCTTCAAGTTTATATCTTAACAATATTAAGCATGTCAAATTAATTAGATCACTCCTGAAAATACTATGAACTATGCGAACAAAATATACTAGCACATAGATCATGATTTTAGGAACCTTACAAAATTAATTTCACAATTTTTGGACATCCACATGATTTTATACTAATTACCAAAAACCAGCTAAAAATCTAATTAGAAAATACTAACTAATTTATCCGAAAAGAAAAAGAGAAGTGGCCTAGCGCAACCCACTACGGTGTAGCCCGCGCGGATGCAGCCCACGCATGGGGGAGCCTGCGCCCTTGCGATTTTGCAAAGGAGCCCTCGATCTTTATCCAAACTACAATGGAATCCAATCACTATTCTCGCCTCTCTCAGACAATCTCATTTAGCCCCTAGGGTTTTCCTAATTTCCCCGCGCACATCCCCGAGGCAGAGCGCACGGCGGCGCGGTGAGCAACGGCACAGGGTGGCTACATTGGCCACCTAGGTCGATCGCCATCCTCGACCTAAACGGCTATGCTGGGTGGTGGTGAGGGGTGGCGGGGCTCACTGGTGAGGGCTGCAGTGATGCATGGTCATCCATGATGGCGGTGCGACTATTCTGGTGAGCTAGGGCAGCTACAGGCCTAATTAGCTAGCGAGTGAGCATCAGGAGCTTACCGTGGACTCTGTCGAAGTGACAGTTGGAGTAGAGGATGGCGTAGGAGGGCTGGCCACATGCGATCGAGCCGTGCGGCGGTGCACTACGGCGGACACAGCAGAGACGGCAACACTTGGTAGGGGTAGCGGTTCAACCGAGGTGCGCAGGACGAAGAGGGAATCGAGGCGAAGCTAATGGCATACCTAGGCTGGCCTCTAATGGCTTCGAGGGGAGTTGCCACACGCATCGACCGAGCACGACCATAACGGCCCGACGGCAAGGAAAATGCCAAATTGGAGCTTGGCCGCACTCCAATCATTGCCGAATGGGGTCGGGCGGCTTGGTGGCTTAAAGACGGAGCCAGAGACATGATGAATTGGGCGATGGTGATGTCTCCCTCTGGATTAAATGAACAGCGTCGTGTTGGGTGGAAATGACAAGGAAGGGGAGGGAGAGGGTCAGCTTGCGCATCGGCGCGACATGCTTAAAGATGGTGACGATTGGGAGTACAGCTATCGCGGTGAGGCTAAGGCACACGTGGGGATACCACAGCTATGGGCATGCCCATGTGCTGGTGCAATGAGTGCGGCAGGTGCGCACGTGGCAGTGACAGTGCCATTGGGCAAGGCCAGGCAGCAACATCGGATTGCAGAGAGCGCGAACGCGACAGCACCAGCAGCAGGGACAAGCCCACGCGTGTGATGGTGAGAAGGACAGTAGCAACACGATAGCGTGAGGCGGGAAGGGCGACAACGGAGGCAGTAGCGTGATGGCTAGTAGCTGCATGGCGATGATAGCAGCCCGCTAGGACCAACCATGGCCAACCCACAACCAGACAGGACGACCGGGCTCGGCACCATGGCACCGAGCGGCCGCGCGAGGTGACGGTGCAAGTGCAAGTGCTCTCTAACTAGCCAAGTGAATGATGGTGAAGATGATCAAGTGCAAGTGCTCTCTAACTCAAATGTGCAAGATGATACAACTCAAGCTAGTAAAAGTGGCTCTCATGACAATGAACAAAATCAAGTGGTTAGTGCATCATCTCAACCCAATGATCAAGCAAGTGCAAGCAATCAAGTTCCAATCCTCCAACCAACCAATATTGCAAGAGATCATCCATTGGACACTATCATTGGTGATATTTCAAGAGGTGTGCAAACTAGATCAAGATTGGCTTCATTTTGTGAGCATTTCTCATTTGTGTCATCCATTGAACCAAAGAAGATAGATGAAGCATTGAAGGATGTTGATTGGGTGAATTCTAAGCATGAAGAATTGAATAATTTCACAAGAAATCAAGTATGGGAATTAGTCAGTGTTTTCCTAAACGATAAACGGTAAACAGTTTGTCACCTACCATTTAGCCATTATTCGGGCAAAACGTCCCATTAAACGGGCTAAACGGCCAATTAAACGGGCTAAACGGGTGATTAAACGGAAATGGCGCACCACTGTGTAGTGTTTATACAGTGTGTAAACGGGCTAAACAACCGTTTAGGTGAATAGTGGAATTAGTAGAGAGACCAAAGGGACACCATGTGATTGGAACCAAATGGGTCTTTAGAAACAAGCAAGATCAAAATGGGATAGTTGTAAGGAACAAAGCAAGATTGGTAGCACAAGGATATACACAGGTCGAAGGTCTTGACCTTGGGGAAACATATGCCCCGCTTGCTAGATTAGAAGCAATTAGAATCTTGCTAGCCTATGCTTGTGCCCACAACATCAAACTCTATCAAATGGATGTCAAGAGTGCATTTCTCAATGGTTACATCAATGAAGAAGTGTATGTTGAGCAACCTCCTAGTTTTGAAGATGACGAGAAGCCCGATCACATGTACAAGTTGAAGAAGGCATTATATGGCTTGAAGCAAGCACCTAGAGCATGGTATGAGAGATTGAGGGATTTCCTACTCTCTAAAGGGTTCATGATGGGTAAGGTTGACACCACTCTTTTCACCAAGAAGATTGACAAAGACTTATTTGTGTTGCAAATCTATGTTGATGATATCATATTTGGATCAACCAATTAAGACTTTTGTGAAGAATTTGGAAAGATGATGGCTAATGAGTTTGAGATGTCCATGATTGGAGAGTCGAGTTACTTTCTTGGTCTTCAAATCAAGCAATTGAAGAATGGTACATTTGTGAGTCAAGGCAAGTATATCAAGGACATGATCAAGAAGTTTGGCATGAGTGATAGCAAAGCCATTAGTACACCAATGGGAACAAATGGCAACTTGGATAGTGATGCAAGTGGCAATATGGTGGATAAAAAATTGTATCGATCTATGATTGAAAGCCTTCTCTATGTGACCACATCAAGGCCAAGCCTCACCAAGAAAAAGCCATTTGAAAGCTACAAAGAGAATACTGAGGTACTTGAAGCATACACAAAATGTTGGTTTGTGGTATCCCAAAGGAGCAAAGTTTGGGATAGTTAGTTACTCTGACTCGGATTATGCGGGATGCAAGGTTGAAAGGAAGAGCACCTCTGGCACATGTCAATTGTTGGGAAGATCACTTGTCTCATGGTCATCAAAGAAGCAAAATAGTGTTGCATTATCAACCGCCGAAGCCGAATACATATCCGCCGGTAGTTGTTGTGCACAAATACTTTGGATGAAGTCCACCTTGAATGACTTTGGAATCAAATTCAAGAAAGTGCCATTGCAATGTGACAATGAGAGTGCAATCAAGTTAACCAACAATCCCATTCAACATGCAAGAACAAAGCACATTGATGTCCATCACCATTTCATAAGAGATCACCAACAAAAAGGGAACATTTGCATTGAGAGTGTAGGCACCGAAGATCAACTTGCTGATATATTCACCAAGCCATTAGATGAGAAAAGGTTTTGCAAGCTAAGGAATGAGTTGAACATTTTGGATTTCTCAAATATGAGTTGATGCACTCTCCACTTATATGACATGCCTCTCCTTCGAGCAATCCAAGGTAAAAGTTGATAGGCATGGCATACATCCTTACTAAGGACATGATTAGAATATCTAGTCATCTTTAACATTTAATAGGCCCATTCATGAAAATCAAATCAATTTGATGATTGTATGGTACCACTATTGCTTCTATGCTTAATTTGGTCTAGTGGTAGCATATGACACGTTTGTGGGCTTGTAAACCTAGTGTTTGATCTAGAAAATGAGCTCTAAGTGTTTAACTCAACATGGTACAAGATAACCCTTATTTGGAGGTATGAAGAAGCTTGTCCTTGGATCAAACCGAGTTAAATATCTTTGGCAAGTATTCTAGATTGAACCAAATTTGGGAAAATGATCCTCACCCCATTGATTGACATTGATAATCTTAACCTATCTATCATTTAATCCTTTGTGGTCATTGATGACAAAGGGGGAGAAAAACAAAGATATAAGTGATAAGGGGAGAAATAGTGTACAAACATAGTGAAAATACAATAAGGGGGAGAGATATGGAGAGATTAAAATTTTGAGCACACAAGTAGGGGGGAGCAAGCTCATAAAATTGGTGGATGCATTTGAATGTGCATTTCGTATGTTTGATTGCATGGCACAAGTTTTAAATTTCAATATCCATGCTTGTGTGGTGTATGCTAGTTGTAGGTTTGAATGATAAAATGAAAAACTAGCATGCATAGGTTAAGTAACTAGACTCCTGCTCACATTATGAAAACTAGACCCTCACTTCAAATGTTGATCTCATAGGGTATTCTAGTTTTTGTGTATGACTAGTTACTAATGGTGCTAAGGATGGTATATTGGTGCACTCCGATTGGTATCACGCTTCAAAGGTCCATCTTTTATACCTTAGCATCATTCGGTAGACATTGTCTCCTATATTTCCTATCTAAGCATATGTGCAAGCTACAATCCAAACTCTTAGCACATATGTAGGGGGAGCAATTGCTACCATTTGGGGTTCATGAAACTTGTCCATATCCTTTTACACATGGTAAATATGCTTGGGCAAGCAACATGGATTCAATTAAATTTCAATTCATATCTTTGTGTAAGGGTTGTCATCAATTACCAAAAAGGGGGAGATTGAAAGCTCTAGTTTGGTTTTGGTGAATTGATGAAACCCTAAGTGCTAACCTAGTTTATCAAAGTGATTATGAGATAGGTAGCACTACTCCAAGTGGTGAAGCAAATGAAGATCATGACATGATGATGGTGATGGCATGGTGATGATCAAATGCTTGGACTTAGAAAACAAGAAAGAAAGAAAAAAAGCTCAAGGCAAAGGTGAACTTGATAGGAGCTTTTTCGTTTTGGTGATCGAGACACTTAGTGAGTGTGATCACATTAAGGATCAATAGCTATACTATTAAGAGGGGTGAAACTTGTATCGAAATGCAGTTATCAAAGTGCCACTAGATGCTCTAACTTTTTGCATATGAATTTAGGATCTAGTGGAGTGCTAACACCCTTGAAAACATTTGTGAAAATATGCTAACACATGTGCACAAGGTGATACACTTGGTGGTTAGAACATTTCAGCAAGGGTAAAGAAGATAGAGTTGAAAAGGAGTAGTCGCGCTGGTCATAGAGTGACCGGACGTGTCGGGTGTGGCTACCGGACGCATCTGGTATTTTATCCAGTCTTCGGGTAGTCAGACGGAAGTGACCGAACATGTCCCGTGTGGCTACTGGACGCGTCCGATATTTGGACCCGAGGTGAGCGACTAAGTTAAAGTGATTGGACTCTAGCTCGGTGGGGTGACCAGACGCTGACAAGTTACTGTTCTGTGTCCGGTCAAAGTGATATAGCCCAAAGCAGGATTGCAAAGAGCTACCAGACGTGTCCGGTGTGAACTAGCAAGTCTCGGGTTTTTAGCGCTACAATTGAATGGACACTGGGAGCATCCGGTCCGGTGTGACCGGACGTGTTCGGTCGGTCCAGAGCGGCTCTGGGAGCTCTCTGGACTCGACCGGACACTGCGTCTCCCGTGTCCGGTCGTTTTCAAACAGCGCGTCTAGTCGTGGTGATGTGGGGCGTGGGTGTTGGTCCAGAGAGGACCGGACGTAGGGGTGCGTCCGGTCGGCCATACCGGATGCGTCCGATCACAGTTGAGCAGCTCTGGGAGCTCTCTGGACTCGACCGGACGCTACCCCTCCTGTGTCCGGTCAACCATACCGGACACGTTCGGTCGCTGTTGAGCGGATAGTCGTTGGGCGTGAATGGCTAAACAATTTGAAAGGAACACGTGGTGGTCAGGCTACGACTGGACGTAGCGACCGGATGCGTCCAGTCACCACACCGGACGTGTCTGGTGCACATGACCGGAGCGTCCGGTCATCCCATAGTTAGCCCAATAATTGAGCAAACAACTCTATTGTTTAGGGGTGTCTATAAATATCATTTCGCCAGCTCAAGATCACTCTCTTGGCCATTTGCATTGACAAAGCAACCTTGTGAGCTTAGCCAAAACCCTCCCACTCATCTCCATCATTGATTCATCATCTTTATGAGATTGGGAGACAATCCAAGTGCATTGCTTGAGTGTTTGCATCTAGAGGCACTTGGTGTTCGTGTCTCACTACGGGATTCGCTTGTTACTCTTGGTGGTTGCCGCCACCCAGATGGCTTGTGTGATCCTCATCTTGTGTTAGTTGTGTGGCACCCTATTGAGGGTTTGGCGTGTGATGCCAATTAGCGCGTGAACCTCCAAGTGAGTGAATCATCATAACGGGGACTAGCTTGCCGGCAAGTAAGTGAACCTCAGAAGAAAAATCGTTGTGTCTTGATTGTATCCTTGGTATTCATTGGTATTCACTCATTGGTCACTTGCCATGGCGGTATACCTCTCTACCACTCTCTTGTATTTCATTATACATTCACTTGGATAGAGCTAGTGGTAGTTAAGACTAGATAGTGTATCATTTAATTGTAATACTCTCACTAGGTTGATCACCTAGGTGTATATTAGTGACATAGCTTTGTTGTGATATACTAGAGATTATAGAAAATAGAATTGGGTAGGTGGCTTGCAACCCCAAGTATAGTGCTAGCGCAAAATTCGCTTCGCCATCTTACTGACTAATCATTTGTCTTCGTGTTGTTGTAGAAATTTTTAATAGGCTATACACCCCCCTCTAGCCATTAGGACCTTTCAGCCGCCTAATCTAATGCCCTACCAAGAGTACTTGTCTTCCATTAGACACTAAGTACCCAAGAGAGTGCACTAAATCGTGCTGTTCTGTTGAGCACACCCCAATGGAGAACTAAAAAATCCACATTTTTCATCTGGATCATAAATGAGAGAATAAAGCTTACAACATTCTTAAGCCATTTCTTACATTGATTAATACAGTAGTGGAATTAAACATGTGATCAGAGTTTCAGCGGAAAGAAAGTTATTTAATGATATGTGAAGGATTTACAAGTGAATATTTCTATTCAAGATATGATGGCGGTTTATAAAAAATTTTCTTATAACAACCTTTAGTGAGGGTTATAAATAAATACTACGATCGTAGCATGAAAGAAATCCTCTCTGAGCCCACCAGGAGGTTTCCACACACAAGAGTCAGCTCTATGTATCCTTCGGTCACCTGCAACAGGGGGAATAAAACCCTGAGTACTCGATTGTACTCAGCAAGACTTACCCGACAGGAGGAAAATAAAAGACTCCAAGGATATGCAAGGCTTATTTGTCTTGTAGGTTATTGTACCTGCAGAAAGCATTACTAATAGTGCATCCTTATGTTCCAAGTTTTATTAGCAGTCATCATTAGTTCATTAACTAATCATTCTATATAAGTACATATGCTACTTTCAAGCAGGTGGTAAGCAATCAAAACCATTTTACCATCTTTCATATTCCAGTTCTTACTACGGTGCTAGACCATAGCCAAGTCAGTACCATCTCATAGAAACGGCGATTCATGAATCAATGTATCCCAGCTGGGTACCCTGAAACACATGCCTCGCTTATACCTCAGGCACAAACGAGACCAACCCATTCCACTCCTGTCGAGGGGTCTAGGTCCCCGTCCAACCTTAGACTCTAAGCCCCCACACTTGAGACCCGTTCTCAGTATGGTGCTTAGACCTCCACATTTCCCCGCCTCCAATCAGTCGGTCTGGAAAGAGCCGGAACCCACGACAAGAGCGGAACAAGCCTTCCCACTCCCATAAGCAAGTATGTGCTCAGGATAATAAGTCTGTGACCTAACTACCATCCACAGCAACGGATGGTCCTCAATCGACATAGGCGGAACAAGTGAAATCCGAGCCTCGCTCGAATGCCTAACCAGGTCCAGATCCAAAGTACCATTCCGCCCGGTTTTTCAATTATCATCCTGATATATATGCAAGTGGGTTTCATTCAACTCCTCAAAACTTAATGCACAAGCATAAAATAAAGTGTAGAATACTAGAGGTTATGCACCGAGGCTTGCCTGAGTAAGATATAACCAAAGGTTAGCACTCTATCATGGTGACACGATCACCAAGGCACCATCTTTTCTGTTTCCCTGGTCGACTCCACGATCCATCGTTGTTCCTATTATGATATACGTGGATACAACGCAGAAAATATAATTAACCAACGGCAACTGCAACTCTAAAATACGATTAAGCTCCATAAGCTAACGAGCTAGCTTTAATGACTAACGTACTAGGCTACGCATCCGCATTGTCAAGTAAGGCTTTGTCTCTGGAAAAAATATTTTGGTTCTAAATAAAATCCCAAGGTGTTTCGGTATTTCATCGATTATATATATATATATATATATATATACAATAGGGCTCATTAGCTAACTTAGCAAACTAATTATTATGGAGCTACAAAAATTACAGTGAGCACCTAATAATGTTAGAAATTTACTATGAAAGTTTCAGAGCCAACACTATTACCAATTTATTACAAAAATTTCTTCAAGTTTATATCTTAATAATATTAAGCATGTCAAATTAATTAGATCACTCCTGAAACTACTATGAACTATGCGAACAAAATATAATAGCACATAGATCATGATTTTAGGAACCTTACAAAATTAATTTCATAATTTTTGGACATCCACATAATTTTATATTAATTACCAAAGATCTGCTCAAAATCTAATTAGAAAATATTAACTAATTTATCCGAAAAGAAAAAGAGAAGTGGCCTAGCGCAGCCCACTACGGCGTGTCCCACGCGAACGCGGCCCATGCACAGGGGAGCCTGCGCGCGCTTGCGATTTTGCAAAGGAGCCCTCAAGCTTTATCCAAACTACAATGGAATCTAGTCACTATTCTCCCCTCTCTCAGACAATCTCATTTAGCCCCCTGGGGTTTTCCTAATTTCCCCGCGCACATCCCTGAGGCAGTGCGCACGGCGGCCCGGCGAGCAGTGGCACTGGGTGGCTACGCCAGCCACCTGGGTCGATCGCCATCCTCGACCTAAACGACTGTGTTGGGTGGCGGTGAGGGCTGCAGTGACGCGTGGCCATCCACGATGGCGGCGTGATCATTCTGGTGAGCTAGGGTAGCTACAGGCCTAACAAGCTAGCGGGTGAGCATCAGGAGCTTACCATGGACTCGGCCGAAGTGATAGTTGGAGTAGAGGATGGCGTAGGAGGGCTGGCCGTGTGCGACAGAGCTGTGCAGCGGCGCACCGCGGTGGACACGGCCGAGATGGCAGCACCGAGTAGGGGTAGCGGTTCGACCGAGGTGCGCAGGACGAAGAGGGAATTGAGGCGAAGCTAATGGCATAGCTAGGCTGGCCTCTAACGGCTTCGAGGGGAGTTGCCACACGCACCAATCGAGCACGACCATAACAACCCAGCGGCGAGGAAAATGCCAAATTGGAGCTTGGTCGCACTCCAATCATGGCCGAATAGGGTCGGGCGGCTTGGTGGCTTAAAGACATAGCCAGAGACATGACGAATCGGGCGATGGTGATGTCTCCCTGCTGGATTAAATGAACGGCATCGCGTCGGGTGGAAACGACAAGGAAGGGAAGGGAGAGGGGTCAGCTTGCGCATTGGCGCGACGTGCTTAAAGACGGTGATGATTGGGAGTATGGCTATCGCGGCGAGGCTAAGGCGCATGTGGGGATACCGTGGCTGTGGGCATGGCCATGTGCCGGTGCAATGAGTGCGCCATGTGCGCGCGCGGCAGTGATAGTGCCATCGGGCAGGGCCAGGCAGCGACGCTGGATTGCAGAGAGCGCGGACACGACAGCGACGCGGCGGCGCCGGTAGAAAGGACAAGCCCACGTGTGTGATGGCGAGAAGGACAGCAGCAGCACCATAGCGAGAGGTGGGAAGGGCGGTAGCGGGGGCAGTAGCGCGACTGCCAGTAGCTGCATGGCGATGATAGCGGCCCGCTAGGACCGGCCACGACCAACCCACAGCTAGACAGCCTGACCGGGCTCGGCACCGCGGCACGCGGGACACGGCTAGCCACGCGACACCAAGCGGCCGCGCGAGATGATGCGCATAGGCCAGGCATATGACGTGCACAAATTTAAAGCACGTCTAAAAACTAACCTAACAGAGTTGATGCTAAACTACCTTGACCATGCTCATGAGGGTACATCAGTCTACCATAAAGAGCAAAAGCACAGCATTGATCTTTAGCTAGATTTTCTAGAATTAATTCACCAACATGGCATTGTCACACTGTTTTAAACTTAAAATTTCTTCCAAGTCTTGAACTGAATTTGACTTCAAGTTCTATTTCCAAGCCATTAGAAATACTAGCTAGTCATATTATTTTTCTACAGCAAGAGTTGCACTGTTATCTACAAAGTTTGTACTTCAAACCTTATTTAGGTGTCACACACATGTTCTATAATACTTTTGCTCAATAAAAATTGGTTTTCCACCCTACTTGACATAACATGAGTTATTGAATAAATTTTCATTTAACATTTTTATTGGTCATTTTAGGCTACAAGAAATTTATCAACACCTTCTATCACATGCATTATTATACAAGCATGATGCTCATGACATGATTTAGTAGTTTGTTTAGGGTGTAACACCAAGGGTGTTACAGCCAGCCCCCTCCCTTCACGGCATTGGCGCCTGCGTGGCAAGGCCTGGACCGGCTATGGTCGGGCGACATCTGGCAGGCATCTGGCAGTCGGTCTAGTGGCGACGACCTATGGTGGCTAGGGTTCATGCAGGCGCTAGGGGCGGCACTCTCTCCTCTGCCTACCCCTCCGGCCTTGGCTGCTGCTACGACGACTGGCTAGGTGAAAGGTCCTAATATGGCTAGAGGGGGGTGAATAGCCTATAAAAATTCTACAAACTCACTAGAGCAAATGTGTTAGTAAACTAAATGGCAAAATACAATTTTGCTATAGCTCTACAAGGGTTGCAAGCCATCTATCTAACAATTCTAGTTGCTATGATCTCTAGGCACACAACAAGCTAAGTTGCTACTCACTAAATTAGTGTGCTCTTCAAGGGCTAACTAAAAGAATCACACTAACCAAACTAACAAGCTCTCACGACTAGCTACACTAAAGAGCTTGACAACTAGTTTGCAAGAATATAAACGAGTGAGTAGAGTGATTATACTGACGTGTAGAGGAATGAACCAATCATAAGATGAAATACGAATTCAATCACCGTGAGAATACCAATGGGCAAGAGACAAGCAATTTTTCTCCCGAGGTTCACGTGCTTGTCGGCACGCTAGTCCCTGTTGTGTCGACCAACACTTGGTGGTTCGGTAGCTAATAGGTATCACACACCTAGCACACCACAAGGGCGCCGCAAGAACCTACCCACAAGTGAGGTAACTCAATGACACGAGCAATCCACTAGAGTTACCTTTCGGCGCTCCACCGGGAAAGGTACAAGACCCCTCACAATCACCAGAGCCGGCCACGAACAATCACCAACATGTGTCGAAGCTCCTCCGCTGCTCCAAGCCATCTAGGTGGCGGCAACCACCAAGAGTAACAAGAAATCTACAGCCACAACAATCCCCAAGTGCCACTAGATGCAATCACTCAAGCAAATGCACTAGAAATCTCTCCCAATCTCACTATGATGATGAATCAATGATAGAGATGAGTAGGAGGTGTTTGCTTAGGCTCACAAGGATGTCAAGTATGTCAAAGTGCCAAGAGAGTGAGCCCCAAGTCAGCTAACCCCTTTTTATAGAGCCCCCTTGGCTCAAAGAGCCGTTGGAGGCTCGCAGACACGACCGGACGCACCCCAGCATCCGGTCGACTGCGTCCGATCAGACGATGCCTGCCACGTGTCGCGCCTCTGAATTACATGCGTTCGATCTCAACGATCACTTAACGTTTCGCGCACAGTTAAAGAGTAACCGGACGCGCTGCTCAAAGTAACTGGACTTAAGGCCAAGTAGAGTCCAGTCGAGTCCAGTAAGGCGCCAGAGATGTTTGTTGTTGACTGAATGCATCCGAACAGAGGTGACCTGACGCGCCTGGCGTCCGATCCATGCACTGCTCCTCTCCGCATGTCTGCGAAGCTGACATCACCGTACGTCAGCATTGACCTGACGCACCTCCTGAGCGTTTGGTCGCGCCAACTCGTCACTATAAGAAAAAGTGTCCGGACGCGCAGGTGCGAACACCAGCGTCTGGTGCTAAACCCTACTGCTGCTGCTTTCAGCCCACTGACCGGACGCACCGGTCCAGCGTCCGGTCGCTGCAAACAGCGCCTCCTCAATTCTAACTTTGCCACCCTTGATCAAATATGCCAACTACTAAGTATATCACTTTGTGCACGTGTGTTAGCATATTTTTATAAAACATTTTCAAGGGTTAATTGTTAGCACACTAGGTCCCTAATGCATATGCAAGAATTATATCACCTAGTGGCACTCGACAAACCGCTTAGCCAAAGATTTCCTCTCTTTATAGTATGGCTATCGATCCTAAGTCACTTACACCCTCTATGGTGTCTTGAGTGCAAAACAAAAATCTATTTGATACCTTTGCCTTGATCAACATTGCTTTTGTTTTTCTCTTTCTTCTTTTCCAAGTTGAGCACTTGATCATCATCAACACATGTCCATCTCCATCTCCATGGACTTCATCTTGCTCCATCATTTGGATTGGACTACCTTATCTAATTCACACACTTCGATCAAAGGTTAGTCTTAGGGTTTCATCAATTGTCCAAAACCAAACTAGGGCTTTCACTAGGGCTACTACGGCGATGCCTGCAGTTGTGGTCAAGACGGAGGTGGCGGCGGGTTCGGGGCCTAGCGTCTAGATCCGGTGGCCCTAGGTCAAGGGGCGGCGCCCGAGATGGTGAGGACACGTGCCCTGTGGCTGCTGGCGCTGATGTTGGCAGTGACTTTGGTGGGTGCCAGAGCCGACGACGATGGTCAGTGGCGGCCTCGGCGTGCGGCAATGTGACGCAAGCGGTGAGTGAGGTCCGGCTCTGCGTGGCCCAGTCGGAGGGAGTGGCAGCCGACGCAGCTGAGTGGCTGCTGCGTGCAGCCGGCACGTCGATGCTCCTCTGAAGGGGCTTCTGTGGGACGGCAGGACAGCGGTGATGGCGGTGAAGGCTAGTAGGGGGTCCGGCTTCGCGACCCAGCGTTCGTGCTAGAGGATTCTTGGGCGAAAGCCTTGCGACGATGATGCTGTTAGGCGCTGCTCCCCTGTTGAGGGCGTCATGTGTTCCCCTTAGCATGTCTTCCAAGGGTGAAAATCCGGTCCACATTGGACGTGCGATGGTTGCGCCATCGGCATTGCTCACTTCTTGAAGGCGTCGCATTTGGATTTTTGTCGCGGCTTTGATGCAATGCGAAGGTTCGTGGTTGGAAGTCGGAGCTGCTCTTCGATGTTTGAGCTTGGCAACGATGACCGGCGGCGGCTGTTAGCCTCGGGTGACTAGTGGGTGGCCTGTCATGAGCTGCTGGCAGCTTGGCTTCCATGCTCAGCAACGATGATCCATGGTAGTGCGTCGTGTTTGTGCTCAACTGCGTTGTGTGGGATGGTTAACCTTTCGGGTGGTTTTTTGGCATCTCGTTTGACTAACCTTCTTGTATATAATATTCCTTTATCTTAATTGAGCGGCAGAGCTTCTGCCTTTGTTTAAAAAAAATGGCGATTGAGTAGACGGAGAGTGAAGTACAGTGGTCGCTTGAGTATGCTGTGAGATTTCTGGAAGTCTAAGAAGTTTGGTCAAGTCGGTCTGAGTCGGTTAAGCTAATTTTGGAATTCTTGGACGCGTCCATTCCTACTCCAAAACCTTTGGAGTTTGGACTGAGCAACTCTGCTCGGCATGCGTCCATTCCTACTCCAAAACCGCAAGCGTGTGTGGCCTAGCGTTCGTTCTGCCACATCACACAAGACCTTCAACAACCGATAGTCAGATTCCTCAGATACGCCCCCGCGATTATGTTTGGCACAAAGCTCGCGTCCTTTTGAGCTCCCTCCAATAGGCACGTACGAGCGTCACTGGTACAGTAGAAAGTTCAGACCATCAGTCTTCACACTCGTGTCCACACGGCCACACACACAGTGACACAGAGTAATAGAATCTGTAAACTGTAACGTGAAAAGAAACAATGTCCTCGCAATGATTCGGTCTCGTCCCGACGGTACATCTGCAGCGCTGCACTGTGAACTCCACTCGATTCCGTTTGGGCATATACGGGCCGGCATAGATCTTGGTACCATGTTAGCGCTGGTGCACACTGCCTGCATTGAACACGTCACAAACACGGGGAGCCCCTCCTGCCATCCCACGACGTGTCACTGTCAACGACGCGGACGCCTCTCTTCGACCTCGGTCGTACGCTGCGGCTGTGCCTGGGATCTACGTATATACCCGTCCTCTACAGCTTATACACATCGCGAGGACGTGGTTTGCATGGGTAGATTGACCAGCCACTTGGCCACGTGGGCGTGTCCATGCCCCGAAAGATGTGGCAAGAGGCCGTGGGGGAATCACGGCCGTTCGTCAGATCGACGACGGCGAGGCGGCGCGCCGGGCCCTGTTGTTGCGTGATCAATGATTAGAGGGGGGCCCTTTTTGGCAATGGCAAAGCCTGGGGACACAAGAAACACGGGCGCATCATGGCACCCAACGTAAAAAGGAAGCGTAAAGCGGGTCGGTCCGGGCAGGCGCCTCCATTTTCAAACCACTGATGACTCGTCGTTCTCTGTCATTCACCAATCACCATGGCAGGAGATTCTGTCGCAAAGTCATTACTGATAGAGTAACAGTAGTACTAGCTAGTTCATAGCGTTAACTGTTAGCACGTGCATGATTGGGGCGTGTTTTTACCATATTTACGGCTACATGTCACAGATCTTTGCATCTACAAGACGCGCTACGTGATTGGTTTGGTTCAGTTTAGCACAGCGAGCGACTGTAAAAATCGGAGCCCGCAGATCACTCAGAAGGGCATCAGAATGCATGATTCCTTCAGTTTGTCAGATGCTGCGATGAGTGCAAGGAGCTTAATAGAGGAATATTCCACTGTGATACTTTTTTCTACAAGCGCTGACAGGACGGGTCCCGTTAGTTAGTAACATGCAACAACGCAGCTCAAGGGACAGTTTCTGAATAAGTCACCAAAAAAAGGGACAGTTTCTGAAAATTTACGCGTAGTTTCATCGTGAGCGGACCGTGTTTCTGCATTGTTTTTCTTACAAGATAGACCTTTCCTAAAAAAACGCCGGCTTGTTTTACGAAACAAATGCATCTTTTTGGAAAGACAAGTCATTGAACAGAGCGTACTTCGAGTAGTTGGATACCTGGTCCAGCAAGACAAGCATAGAACCGTTCGGAACAATGCATACGTATGCGCCGCCAAAGCCGGCTGTGACCACGGTAGAGTGTGGATCGAGTTTGGCGCTGGCTTTGTCATCTACTAGGAGCATGCTGATTGTGTTTTGCATTTTTGTGATTATTCCAACTCAGAGTTGATCCTATCAACCCATAACGACATTATATTTTTGGAGGTGTCTGTATACCAGAGCCGTCGTATAAGTACGGCTCCACCAAACCCTTTAACACAGGGCGAGGAACGTGATGTGACTGTGATTATTTGAATTATTTATGATATGATTTTATGAAGGAGGTAATATATAACAGGCCAGGCCAGGCCAAGCAAGAAGAATTAATATCCCGTGGAATTCTTGAGTCTCACTCTTCGCCACATTTTTCAACGGCTAGCTCCTACCCCTTGGATTTGACGTATAGCGAAATAAAGATAATAAAAGGAAGGATTACAGCTTGCATTCTCATGATTACCCGGCCAACCCTGGTTTTACGCCGAGCTGACAAGCACTTTGAGCCTTGGGTCCCTTGATTATCGTCCATGGCGGCTACCTTGATTTTCTGACTATTGTCAAAAAAAAAAAAAAAACAAGAATGAAGTGTGCAATTGGAAGCATCTGACTTGGTCATAAAGAGGTGGAGATGACTACGGACGGAAGAGAAAGCACTTTCAGCTTTCTATAAGCTTTTATTTGAATACCGAACATTTCAGGAGACCGTCCAAATTTCTATATATAAAAAAAACATCAGAGAAGAGAACGCTACGGTTTCAAGATTTCCAGAGCGTGCAAACAACACTGTGCCTCGACATTCTAAGCCCCCGATTCCTGACATTCACAATCACATGTCATCACCCTTGGAATCTTTCAGATTAAACAAATCGCTAATCACCAACGCACTCAAGCGCTTGTTTTTAAAATATTGTTATATATACCTTATATAAAATAAATCTTGTCAGATTATATCCGATTCCTCTGTCCATTACACGGCCTGTCTGAGTCTGACTGTCGAGTCGAGTCGATCGAAACTCTCCCTGGTCCGCCTTCGGACCCAGTCAGTCAGTCAAACACTCAAACTTCCCGTTCCCGGCGACCGTGGGGCCCACCACCCGAAACTCCTCCCCACGCCGGGCCCGTGTTCCAGTGGCCCATTGGGCTCTAAGAACAGCGCGCCGTGGGGGAGTCCTCCGGGCCCACAGTGCCTGCTACGCGTCCCCGGAAACCCATCCCCCACGCCTCGTTCTTACCGTTATACCCCGACACAGGTCTCGCTGGTAGCCTGGCCTCGTCTCGTCTGCGCCGGCCTCGCCTCGCCTGTCTTCGCTCTCCCCCACTCTCTCTCTCTAGCCCCCCTTCCTCCCTCTCCTCCTCCTCCCCCACCCGCACAGTGCCCAATGCCGCGCAAACCCTAGTGCCCCCACTCCCAATCTCGCGCGGCAGCCATGGGGAACTGCTGCCGCTCGCCGGCCGCCGCGGCGCGGGAAGACGTCAAGTCGTCGCACTTCCCGGCCTCCGCCGGCGGCGGGAAGAAGAAGGCCCACCAGGCGCGGAACGGCGGCGGGGGCGGCGCCGGGGAGAAGAAGCGGCTGTCGGTGCTCGGGGAGGAGGGGTGGGACGTGGGCGCCGGGATCGAAGAGAAGTACGCGCTGGACCGGGAGCTGGGGCGCGGCGAGTTCGGGGTGACGTACCTGTGCATGGACCGGGGCACGCGGGAGCTGCTGGCCTGCAAGTCCATCTCGAAGAGGAAGCTGCGGACGCCCGTCGACGTGGAGGACGTGCGGCGGGAGGTGGCCATCATGCGGCACCTGCCCAAGAGCGCCAGCATCGTGTCCCTGCGGGAGGCGTTTGAGGACGATGGCGCCGTGCACCTCGTCATGGAGCTCTGCGAGGGAGGGGAGCTGTTCGACCGCATCGTCGCCAGGGGCCACTACACGGAACGTGCGGCGGCCGCGGTCACGCGCACCATCGTCGAGGTCGTGCAGCTCTGCCACCGCCACGGCGTGATCCACCGGGACCTCAAGCCCGAGAACTTCCTCTTCGCCAACAAGAAGGAGAACTCGCCGCTCAAGGCCATCGACTTCGGCCTCTCCATCTTCTTCAAGCCCGGTAAGCTCCGAGATCCGTCCCTGATTTCATTTGGGCGAACCGCTGGCCGCAATTTTGGACTTTTTCGTGGATTCAGGCTGGATCCGTGGGGTTGGTTGCCGTTCTAGTTGGGGTGGATTTTCTGTAGTGGTCGTTGCTGTAGCCACTTGCTTTTCTCATGCCTGCGCAATCTGAGGCAGAATTGGTCGTCTTCTGCTACTAAACGTTAGGACTTCTTTGGAACAACTTGTAGTACTGGACATGACAGCACTTATCAGTCCAAGGTAACTTCTTGCTGTTGCCTCTGGCAAGCATTCTTGCTAGCTTTGTTGCAGACGGTGCGGTGAGCTCAGAGATTCGAATCTAGGAGCTAGGGGGCCTGTTAGCAGCTACTAAATTTAGTAGCTTTTAGTCACTTTAGTAATTTTTTAACCAAACGCTAGGACTAAAAGCTACTAAAAAGGATTTAGTTCTCTCTGGAGTTACTAAAAGTGACTAAACCGTTTAGTAGCTACTAAAGTTTAGTAGCTCGAACCAAACACCCCCTGACACGTTGGCTTGCTGAGTCGCTGCCTGCCAGCTATTTTTAGAATTTGGCAACAATTAGTGGGAGCACACGTCACGTAGCTGTTTCCCAGCATAGTGACTTGCCTATAGCGTTGTACTTATTCAGGTTCAACTGAGGTAAGGTGTTTTGGGAAACTCAGATTATGTACAACAATAGTTTGAAATACAAATCTGCATATAGGAGTATGTTTCAGGCAACTTCCATTAGGACTTAGCTGTCTTAGCAGCACTCACGGGTAACTCCTTGTCTCCTTATCACCTAAACAAATGATCCTTTGCTTTGGCTGCAATGCAACTATTTTTGCAGTTGCTGTAAATTGTCATCCACATATAGCCACAATGTGGGTGTGTTGGGATTTGGTTATGATTTGATGTACTTAATTTACTTGCTTTGTGATGTGTGTTTTTTTGGTTTCCTTTGCTAAATGTCTGTATGATATTTGTTTGAAACTCATAAAAGCACTGTTTTCCTTTCCAGGTGAAAAGTTTTCGGAAATTGTGGGAAGTCCATACTACATGGCTCCTGAAGTCTTGAAGAGGAACTATGGACCTGAAATAGACATATGGAGTGCTGGTGTTATCTTGTATATTTTGTTATGTGGTGTTCCTCCATTTTGGGCTGGTAAAGGGATTTCATTTGTGAGAACACCTTGTCCTCTAGCATTACTTTTGTGCAAATGAGCTTACCAGGTAATAATTGCAGAGACTGAACAAGGAGTTGCACAAGCTATTCTTCGGGGAAATATAGATTTTAAGCGAGAACCCTGGCCCAGTGTTTCAGATAACGCTAAAGATCTTGTTCGGCAGATGCTTCAACCTGATCCAAAGCTCAGGCTAACAGCAAAGCAAGTTCTTGGTAGGTTGTATCTGTATATCGAACTTATTAACTCATAGTGCTTCATTGTATGGCACATTGCATCAGATCTGTTCAGTTGAAGGGATCAAAACCAGTGTTACCCACACCCATGTCCTATTTTTTTTGCCTAGTCAAATACCCAACACCTATGCTGGATACTTGGATTCCAAGTGCCATTTGGAGGGTCCCTAAAAAAACTGCCAAATCGGACCCCCGCACCCGAGTCGGACACTGATACCACACAGGTGTCCATGTAACATGGATCAAACATAGTTTCCAAGTGTAGTTGGTGCAATTTCTGCAGGATCTAATCTGTATCCTTGTTCGAGAAGTTGGTGCAACTATAGTTTGTGCCACTTTTTGAGCTTCCAAGCGTGTTGACTACTTGCTTATGTAATCTGACTAGGTACAGTTACGTAATGCTATGATTGTGTTAAGACGTGTTAACAAAAAAAATTTGATGGATCAAAGTTGGAAGTAAAAAGTGGAAGTAAATGCTTTTCTGTAACTCTTATTTCTAGACAGTCTTTGGAGTTAGACGTGCGTGTTTTCTTATTGCACCTCATGGCAACTTCCAGATGGCAGTTACTTGCAGATGTATTCATTCTCAAAAGAAAAAGCTGGTTAAATAAGCTTGTTGTTTATCTACAAAAAGAGATGATTGATATTGTTTTAGCAATTGAGAGAATACCATTTTCTGCTCTTCTATACATACTGATCACTTGCATGAATTAGGTACCGCCAAGTTTGTTCAATTTTTTGCTATTTGATGCTTCAAATATTTGAGCTACATGCTTTTATTTCTATTTAAGTTTTCACGCTGTATACATCATAGATAATGTTCAGTTTATATGGAATTACCTGGCATCCCATTTTGCACCCCCCCCCCCCCCCCCCCCCCCCCCCCCCCCCCCCTTTTTTTTTTGGGTTCAGGTAGATACTCTAAAGTTGACTTCTTGTTATATAGCGCTCATGCCCTTTCTTTGTCTCTGTTATCGCAGAGCATCCCTGGCTTCAAAACGCTAAGAAAGCTCCAAACGTTCCTCTTGGAGACATTGTAAAGTCAAGGCTGAAACAGTTTTCAAGGATGAACAGATTCAAAAGAAGAGCTCTAAGGGTTCGAAACCTACCTTTATCATGAAACCGATCTAGTGTGTTTTAATGCATCCTTTTTCTAGCTACCATGCAAACAATTTGCTTTACTGACAAAATGGTGCTTGACTAGGTTATTGCTGATCACTTATCTGCTGAAGAGGTTGAGGACATAAAGGAGATGTTCAAGGTGATGGATACTGATAATGATGGTATAGTTTCTTATGAAGAGTTAAAGAGTGGGATCGCAAAATTTGGTTCTCATCTTGCAGAATCAGAAGTGCAAATGCTTATCGAAGCTGTAAGTATGTTTTGTTTAATTGATTTGAGTCACTATTGCCAGTTGTAATTGATCTGGATCACATGATTTCTGCTACCATTGATGTCTAATATGTTGGATTTTTAGTGTTCCATGGAACCCAGCAATGTAGTTATAGTTGCACCAGGTGGTGCTTGGTACTTGGTCCTGGAGAATTTGGAGGTTGTCAATGTGGCATTATACACATAATGAAACATTTACTCCCATTTCCCTGAAGGACTTGTTTGTTCTACTCAATTTGTATGTTTCTTGAAAGCTGATAAATATAGGGCCTCATAGGTGACATGCCATTGAACTAATTTATTTGTTTAAAATTTACTGACACCTTTAATTTCCGCTTGGTTGCTTAGATTCATATAAGGCCATTTTTTGCTCTGTGAGTGACTTAGTGTCAATTTGAGAACTAGGTTACATGGTTGGCTTCATCTATTATTATTAACAAGAAACAGGTGCTGATTGCATATCATATCTTTGTGTTTGGAATAATAGGTGGATACAAACGGTAGAGGAGCACTAGATTATGGTGAATTTTTGGCTGTCTCACTTCATTTACAAAGGATGGCAAATGATGAGCACCTTCGGCGGGCCTTCCTATTTTTCGATAAGGATGGCAATGGTTTCATTGAGCCTGAGGAGCTTCAGGAAGCCCTGATGGAGGATGTGGGAGCCGATACCATGGACGTGGTGAATGACATATTGCAAGAAGTTGACACAGATAAGGTTAATGATTCACCTAAGGCCCCTGAGATAGCTTCTGCCTTCAAATCTTATTCCATCATCGCAATAACTTTCATTGTTTCTGCAGGATGGTAAAATTAGCTATGAAGAATTTGTAGCGATGATGAAAACTGGCACAGATTGGAGAAAGGCATCGCGGCATTATTCAAGAGGTCGCTTCAATAGCCTTAGCATAAAGCTTATAAAAGATGGATCTGTGAAACTGGGTAGCGAGTGAGGTTGCAGCTTGCAGCCGATGCTCTTCTCCACGCATTGTAGTCTGCCCCTCGAGCCCACTAAGCAGAAGCCCTCGTCCATTTGCTAATGATTATTTTGTCTGGGATTTAGATAGTTGGAGCCTCCCTGATTGGTTTACTCATGTAATTATTAGTAGCCTTTTCAGTATCGCTGAGGAGCATCTGCTGAAGGATGCACGCCTGCCTCAAAGTGTTGTAAAATGTTTTGGTGTTGACCTCAAATGTTGACCTCAAATGCAATTTGCTGGTACCATGTACTGTGTCACCCTAGGTTCATTTGCACCTATAAAGCGATAAAGAGTAACTATGACAGTTTTACAACAGCTGAAGAGCAAATGATGAAGGGCTAGCTGATTTATCTTATGTACTGTATTCTGTTTATGCCAAAGGTTTGCTCTGCTGTCTGCGCGAGGCCTCTCTTCCTCATGCGGCCATGCAGAGGGACCGTGATTTTCGGATCGGCGATTCCCTGGCGATCGTGAGTGCGACACCGCCCCTGACCTCGATCTAGATCGCCGCTTCCGGTGATCTTGATCAGCTAGCGCCGGCGACCACTCCGGTCCTGACCTCCACGCCCCACCGCCGATCCTTTGTCGGTGTCGGCCACCGCAAATCGAAGGATAGCCGTCCCGGTGCCTTTGACCACAGATTTTTCCCTAGGAACTGAGCGCCGCTTAGGACCCTAGGTCGGGACTGCTTTGTGTCTGCATCGTCTCTACGTGCAGATCACTCGTGGTGTTCCTGCCAATCGAATTGCTATGGCTTCGGTTGGTGATGGAGGAAAGGGAGGCCGCAGCAACTCCGATGGCGGCGACGCTGGCGCCAAGGAGAATGTGACGGGCCTCTTTCTGAGGCTGAACCTCACTGGAGAGGAGGAAACGATCCTGGATTTCAGCGACGACGAGGGAGAGGCCGAACTGCCGCAGGTGGAGTGGGCAGTGGTTGGCAAGGTACTCTCGCCATCGATTGAGAACGTGAGCACTATCCGCGCGGCCATGAAACCGGCCTGGGGAAATCCCCATGGTTTGAAGTTTCGGGCAATCGGGGCAAAGGAAGACAACATGTTTTTGGCGGAATTTGGCGGCAAGAAGGAGATGGAGAAGATCATGGCGGGCGCACCGTGGATGGTGGGCAGGCATGCTGTGATTTTACATCCTTATGATAAGCGGCTCAGTGCCTCTGAGATCGTGTTCGACCGGATGGTGATTTGGGCTAGAATTCTTAACCTTCCCCTTGGCTGGATGAACCAACAAAGGGGCCGCAGGGCCATGAGCCTGATAGGTGATGTGGTGCAAATGGATGTTGATGGTGATGGGAAGGCTAGTGGGGCGTTCTTTCGTGCTAGGGTGGCAATCGACATTGAGAAACCCTTGCGCCGTGATGTTTTGCTCCGCTTAAGCCGTTCGGTGGTTTGCCGTGCAGTACGAGCGGCTGCCGTTCTACTGCTTCTCATGTGGCGTTTTGGGCATGTTTATATCAAAATTTGGGAAGAAGAACGCGAGAACCAGAAGCTTCAAGATTGTGTCATCAAGAAATCGATTATATAATGATCGATATCAGCTGGTTCAGATACAATACTAGGATTGGCTCTCTTCGGATGACGTCGGCAGATAACGTCAATGGGTTACAGTTGGCGTCGGGAAAAACACGTCGGACTCTAAAAAAGGAAAAGATTAGGATCCAAGTTATCTTAAGTTAGAAATATTTTCTCTTATATCAAAGTTTGTAATGAGTCGTACTTAAGTAGGAATCATGCTTAGGTTCTGGATATAAATATTGGACCCCGGCTATTGTAAGGACGTTCAATCAATCAATACCAATTACTTTTTTGACTTTTACGCCAACCCTTAGGAGTAAGAGTAGTGTAGATCTCGACGAGTTCTTCGACAAGTAGGGCTGCATCGGTCCGGCCGACCTCTGGCTTGTCGGTAAGTACCGTCATGGCTTATACTCTGTTTGTAAGGCTGCATCGGTCCAGCCGACCTCTTACGAGCTCTAGTACAAGCTAGTTATCGATTCTTATCTAGTTCAAGTATGGATGCATCGGTTAAGTTCGACATCCACTGCTCGAATTAGACTAAGGTCAAGTTATCGGCTCTACCTAAGGGTAGCATCCTTCGGGTAGATTCATTAAGTTACCGATCTTGATGATGTTCTTATTGTCATTAGTTTCAGCAATATCAACCTGCCCGATCGAGATCGATCTAGTTCGGCCTCACATCCTTTTAGTCCATCGTTTACTTTGTTACATTGTGATGATTCTTATTTTAAACGATGGATTATGTTTCATCGGCTGTTCTACTTCGATCTTGATCGTGCATAGTACGCGATTAAGGCATGTCTGATCTTGAGAATGTTTACTAGCTAGTTGAATCTAGTCTATAGCTCGCTATTATGGATGTAACGATCCGGTCGATCCCCACTGTTAGAACTTTAGATCGGAGTATGCTAGCTGGTAGACTCGCTTTCGACCAGGCGTGATCTTGGCTGTTTGCTATGCATGTATCGGCTAAATAGCCGATCGCCCACACTTTAACGCTCATAGTATGTTTTCATGATCCTATTAAATGTGAATAGATCTATTTACTTTAAAGGTTTAATCTGTTATCTTTATTATGGCTGTCATCGATCCGATCGAACCCCACTGTTAAAGATAATATGCTAGATTTGATGAGTTTATAAACCTGTTCGTATTAGATAGTCGATTGTTCTCATGCTATGATCTTTTTTCTACCTGAATTGGCTATTTCAGTCGATTCACCTGTGCCTTCACACATATAGCATGTCTTTCAGAAACCTGTCAACGTATAGATGGTTTTATGGATTCTTTGGTTTTAGTTTGTTGTCATCATCGTAGCTGCATCGATCTGGTCGAACCTCACTGTTGATGATAGCAGATTAGATTCGGAGCGTTTGTAGATCTATTTGTACTAGATAGTCGATTTTATTCGCATGTTATATCCTTTCTCGTTAAACTTATCGGCTCAATGCTTTACACCAGTTATACTTATCTAGCTAATGATGTTACTTATATCTGGACACATTGCATTCGTTACTATAAAATCAATCATGACCCACGAGTGTTACAGCCCTTAATAGTCGATTTCTTCTCATATCAGCTATTTAGTCGATTTTCCCGTCTGGCTGCTCCCGAAGCGGCACACTTAGAACTGTCTGGACAAAACCAACATGTTCCACCTTAAATTACTGATAAACTTTCTCTCCTTGTCAATTGTAGGTCAAATTGACTGGCACACCCTCGAAAAATTTGCAGGATCGACTGGTCCTGCGTTGAAGCCAAGCGGATCTCCAGCTTTGCTCCATCAAGCAGATCCTTTCGGCTTACTGCGTGTTGACACTTTTTCGTGCCGACACGCGTTCTGGCATGCTCGGTGGGACACCACAATCATCATGGCAACTCACAACAACAGTGACATCCTTATGGTGCCTTATGAAGACCTATCCAATGAAGATAAAGATGCCATCAGTAAAGCTATAGAAGAATTTCAGGATAAATGTTTGTTGTCCTATACCAAGACACGTGACAATAAAGTTGTTTAGAAGTATCCACTACCAAGAGTTCTGTTGCATGGGCAGTCAGATACAGACAAGGCTGATGATAGGTGTTTCTTCGTAGATGCTGTAAACAAATCTGTTCATGATGCCAGGTTGCACCATAATACAGCTTTCCTGAACACATTCCATAATACCATAAAAGAGGTGTTTCATGGATATCCAATTGATCAGGTTGGACCGGCTTATTACAGCATTCCACATTCATCGACTCAAGGGACTAATCAAGCCAGTACTAGCCATCAAGAAGCCGCACTAACTGGTAATGATGATGTCCAGGCAGTTCAGAGCTCATCTGAGCAAGTTCAAGGCACCACTACTAATCAAATATAAAATAATCCTAGATTATCAGTACAGTGTGTGCAACAGCCGACGGGGCAAGTTTAGAATCAAATGGTTAATTTTGGCACATTAGGCCAAATACCGTCGTCGGCTCAAAAAATAGCGCCATTAGTTCAAAGGATTCGTAGAGATATAGATCCTAATATTTATAACCAGAGACTCCAAGCAGCAAACCAACAAAGGACCCAACATATAGAAATTCCATAAGGATATCATTATGGAACAGATTACAATACCCTTCATATGATTCTAAATCTAGGATATTAAGGTACCCAAAATTTTAATCCGCAGATGGGTCAACAATTGTAGAAAAATTTAGATTTAAGTGCTGATGAGTTATTGCTTAGAGTGACCGAGATGATGAAGAATTAGTTCGGTTTGAAACCAAAAGGGCAGACCTTTTTATACAAACGTTCATATCCAAAGTGATATGATTTGTTCGCTCTTTCTATAAATTACAGGCTCCTGGAATTTGCTAAGTTCACTGGTCAAGATAGCACAAGTACTATAGAACATGTCAGTCGATATCTTACACAGTTTGGCGAAGCATCCATTGAAGAGGCCCATTGAGTTCGTTTCTTCTCCTTGTCCCTATTAGAACTAGCCTTCACTTGGTTTTTGTCATTACCAGTCAATTCCATTGTCAATTGGGCTGACCTAGAGAAAATATTTCATACATATTTTTATACTGGGATAGAAGAAAAAAATACCAATTGGACAGCCATAAGGCAGAGAACTAATGAATCGGGTGCCAAATTTCTTCAGAGGTTCCGAGAGACTAGAAATTTATGCTTCTCATTGAATCTAACTGATGATCAGCTAGCTGCTTTAGCTGTTCAAGGAATATTACCAATGTGGAGAGAGAAGTTGCTTGAGCAAGAGTTTGACAATTTAGGTCAGTTGGCTCAACGAGTGGCAGCACTCAATAGCCAATTCTAGAGTATGTGCAGAAATACCTGATTCTAAAAGAGTGCCGCAATTGCCGAAACCTATAATCCATATTCAGTTGATAACGGCGATGAGGATAAAGAAGAAGAAGAGGTTGCTATGGTTGAATGGAATTGGGGTGAGAAGACAGTAATGGTGCCAAATCCTTGGGGAAGAGGAGTCGAAGAGAGCTATGATTTCGACATTACAAAATCGGACAAGCTCTTTGATTTCTTGCTTGAGAGAGGATAAATCAAGTTGCTCGCCAATCATGTTATGTTGCCTCCTGATCAGTTAAAGAATAAGAAGTTCTGCAAGTTTCATAGCGCTACTTCTCATTCTACTAACGAGTGTAGAATTTTCTGGCAACATATACAGAGGGCTATTCAGCAAGAAAAGCTTAAATTCGATACACCTCGGAAGATAAAGGTTGATGATAATCCTTTCCCAAGAGATCAGAATATAGTTGATGTGAAGTTGCTCAAAGGGTAGACTAAGGTCCTGACATCAACCAGAGCAAAAGAAACTAGAACAGTCGATCCCTAGATGCAAATATCGACTGATGAATATAGAGAGATTAAAAGGCGCCGCGACCAACAGAAGAGCCAATATGAGCAGGGAGAGACGTCAAGGAAACAGGGCGCTAAGGTCGCGTATCACATCTCGAATTTTGTTGAATAAATAGCAACGACAAAAGGAAAAGGATTATCAACGTTGGTTATAAGAGAAAGAAAGAGCCATGAGGCTGAGACAACAATCTTGGAAGATTTCGACTTCTATGAGCAGTGGGAGAAAGCCTTGCAGGAGAACAGATGTCAACAGCAGCCTGCCAGCACCGATCCTCAGAAGCTGCTGGATACCAAGGCTCAAGGTCCCATGGCCGATATATCAGATGCATTTTCTAAGGCCGTCCAGTTGAAGGATACTGAGAACAGTGGGACAACCCCGAAAGCTGAGGTTCAGGCCGTCCAGTTGAAGGATACTGAGAACAGTTGAATGATTGTACAATTTTAGTGAGTTTAGGCATAAGAAGCTGCAGAATTATGCTGCGGTAAAGTTGCATTTTCTACAGTTGAATGTGCAAGTCTTCCATTGTCTCCATCCTTATGTAATTTCAGAGATCCTTTCTCTAGTGTATCTTCGTCTTGTTACTCTCAACATGTATAGTTCTACAGTAGTTCCCTTGGTCACATTGCTTCAAAGCACAACTCATGCTTCAAAGCAACTCTTGCACATTATGAATAAAATGAACTTTGTAACACCTTCAGGTAAAGCCGCTGCAGCAGCAAACCTAAAACCATTTGTAACTGTTACACATCCAGTGGCGTTGCAAAATAGATCAAACCTCAAAGCAACATTCAATAGTAATCATGACATTGAAAATAAATAAATAAAAAAGTAATCATGTCCTGTTACAGATTTGCTCACCTCACGAGAGGGAAACAAGGCAAAGATGAATGATTCTGGTAGCACCAAATTTCGACAGGCTACGAGGCAGGAACAAATCCATGCTAGTTACTCATGTTATATATACCATGAAGCATCAAAGCTTCCACATGTTGCCGCATGATGATAAACACACAAACAGCGAGCAGCAAGAACACACAAACAGCGAGTAGCAAGAACAAACAGGAGCCTAATGCCTCTATTGCTTGAGAAAAATTTAGACAAAAAATCATCATCAGAATCTTCTCCCAGAGTACTAAATGGAGGGATGACTCCGTCATTAATGTAAGTGTCATCTGGGTCTTCATCTTCATCAAACAGGTCATCGTGCTCAGGTTCAGGCATGGCTGTTGCAATAGCATGCTCAATAACAGAAGCATCAACAGTAACCCCATCAAGGCTAGACCTATTCCAAGCTGACATCTTCATTTTGTTGTTGAACATTCATATCTTCCATTCCTACAACAACTGAGTCCAGATCGAGATCGCCCATATTGTCAATGCCTTCTGCTTCAGGCATGGCAAAGAGATTTCTAGGCTACACTCTAAGGACAGTGCACCAATCTAGTTTCTTTATGTTTCTCGCATAAAAGACTTGCTCGGCTTGTGTGTTTAGGATGTAAGGTTCATCTGAATACCTAAACTATGTGATATCAATATCGATGACCCCATATTTATCCTTATTGTACCCTCTCGATCTGCTACTACTAGTTGCAGGGACATCAAACCATACACAGTGGAACAACATGACTTCCTTGTCACCATGAAAATCAAGGCAAATGATTTTCTTCAGCACACCATACCAGCCCATGTTTCTTGTATTTGCATCGCCCTTCACGAATACACCACTATTTTGAGTAGTTAAGCAGTTCTCTATGGAAGAGACCCGAAAAGGAAGCCATTTATAAAACACCTGTTGAACACACGAGCCCGAGGGTCTGGACCGCGAGATAGATAATAAATCATGTCATCTATTTCCCCTTGTGCACGCAATGTGTTGATCTGCATTTAATCATTTTAAAAATATATTAGGGACTAATAAACTGACAAAGTGGCTAGCTATTATTACAGACTAATAAATTTACAAGAAGCATGTGGAAACTATAGAAATAAAATATGGATAAATATATTAGGGACGACTCACTTTACGCTCAAACCATGATACAAACTCCTCCTTGTGTCTTTTATCAGCATGCCTTGAGCTAATTTTCTTCAGCTCATCCATATGGTCACTATCCACAACAATTGAAAATACGTTCATTAGTTACATATATATTTTAAACATTCATGACCACCATAAAAAACAATTTAAAATATAGCTTACTTTATCCATGGAGTGACCTCGTCACAGTTGGCTAATATGTAATGCCTCATCCTATGCATTTCAATATCAGAAACTTTCTCGAGAGTACTTCCTTTCCTACTGTAGTCAAGGCTCCCAAATATAATTAGCCTAGATGGCGGTTCACTAGCAGCGGCGCTTTCATGACGCTCTGGACGATTAAGCTTGGCACTAATATTTTCAAAAAAACAAGAGCAAAATGTGAGGCACTCCTCAGATATATACCCCTCTGCAATTGAACCTTCAGGGCGTGCTTTGTTCTTCACATAGCCTTTAAGAGTACAAAGGTACCTCTCAACTGGATACATCCATCTATAACAAACCGGGCCTCCAAGTCTAGCTTCATCAGCAAGATGAACCGGTAAGTGCATCATAATATCAAAAAAGCCGGTGGAAAAATCATCTCCAGGCGACAAACGGTCTCCCTAATCGAAGTGCTCAGTTTTTCAATTTCTGAAAACTCCAACTCCTTTGAACACAGTGAGTTAAAGAACCTACTTAGCTCCATCAATGGGGTCACCACATCTTCAGGCAATATGTTGCGCACCACTAAAGGCAAAAGTTTTTGCAAGATTACGTGTAGGTCATGAGTTTTAAGTCTAGAAAGCTTGCAACCATTGACGTCCACACATCTCCGAATATTTGCGGCATAACCATCAGGGAACTTGACGCCATGTAAAAATTTGCACAGAATTTCCTTGTCATCCTTACCTAGAGAGTACAGCGCTTGTGGCAAGGTGTACTTACCCTTTTCGAGCACTGTATGTTGATCTGGCCTTATACCCAAATGTTGCATATCAAGTCGAGCCTTCTCACTGTCCTTGCATTTACCTTGTAACTCCAACAAAGTCCCCAGTAAGCTCTCACATATGTTCTTCTCTATATGCATGACATCCAAATTATGTCATACTAGCAATGATTTCCAGTAAGGAAGCTGAAAGAAAATGCTCTTCTTCCTCCAGTTGTGCCACCTATTTTCTTCGTCACGTTGCTTCCTTTTCCTTGTATCCTTTCCAAAAGTCACTTGCTGGAAACTTTCATAGTCCCGCAGCACCTGCTCACCACTGAGCGGCACTGGAGCTTCCCTAGTTTCAGCCTTGTTATTGAAGCTCGTCTTGTTCCTTTGCCACTTATGGTTCATGGGCAGAAATCAGCGATGTCCCAAGTAGCAATGCTTTGAGCCATGTTTTAACCACAAGTAATCAGTATGCTTGTGATAATAAGGACAAGCAAACTTACCTTTTGTGCTCCAACCAAATAACATCGCATATGCGGGGAAATCATTAATTGTCCACAGCAGAATTGCATGTAGAGTAAAATTCTTCTTCTCCTTCTCATCCCATGTTAAAACTCCATTAACCCATAGATCATGTAGCTCATCGATCAGAGGTTGCAAATATACATCAATGTTCACTCCAGGAGATTTAGGCCCAGGTATCAACATCGACATCATCCAATAAGGTTGTTTCAAACACAGCCAAGGAGGCAGGTTATAAGGAATCAGTATCACGGGCCAACAAGTGTAATTAACATTCAACATCCCAAACGGATTGAAGCCATCAGATGCAAGTCCTAGTCTAACAATACGTGGATCAGAATCAAACCACTTATACCTGTCATTCACGTGCTTCCACGCCAATGAGTCTGCTGGATGCCACATTTTCCCATCACTAACCAATTCTTCCTTGTGCCACCGCATCAATGATGATGTTTCCTTTAACATATATAATCTTTGCAATCGAGGAGTAAGTGGAAAATACCTTAGAACTTTGCAAGGAGTGCGCTTCTTTGCTCCACCACTTTTGCTAGACTCACCAATCTCATTAGAATTTGTGTCGTCTTTCTTCCACCTACTCTCACCACATGTTGGACACGTGTCCATATCAGCCAACGGCCCACGAAATACACGCAGTCATTCAAACAAGCATCGATCTTAATGTATGTGAGGCCAAGGTCGCGGATAATCTTCTGTGCTTTCTTGATAGTGTCTGGGATACAATGTCCTGGGGGGAGCGTATCTCTCCATAGGCTAAGTGTTTGCTCTGCGTTGTCCTTACTCCATCCACCCATGCACTTAAGCTGAAAGAGCTTGACCAAGAATGATACCTTGGTAAGCTGTGAGCCTGGCCACAACTCTTGTTGCGCATCTTTCAACAAATCAAAGAATTTCTTTGCACTCTCACAAGGCTCTTCATTGGTATTGCCACTGGTCGCACCCCTAATTAATGCGGACAACAGATTGTTGGCGGATGATGCATCATCTGGTGGGCCTACATTCAGATCCCTATCATCATTCAAAAATATGCCAGCGTTACCTTTCTCTTTGACAAAGTTCTCATCAAACCCTTTAGTTAGCAAGTCCATTTAAACCTCAGATTTTCTTTTGTACATGACTCCACAACACCTTGAACATGGACACGGTGCAGTTCTGATGCATAGGTGCCTTCGAAAATAGTATCAATAAATTTGTCCAGACCTGCTTGCCACTCAACTGATGACCGAGGCAACAGCATCCAACTCCGATCATCATCATGTGCCATTAATTATATCTTCGAAATATCACAATGATTTCTCGAGTCCTGCTTGCCACTCATCTATTGACCGAGACAACAGCATCCAACTCCAATCATCATCATGTGCCATTAATTATATCTTCCAAATGTCACAAGGCTTTCCTGCAGCACGTTAATTGAAGGGATCACGACATTATAAACTATATCAGAGATAGGGAAAAAGCAACGATGAAAGATCTTGCAATAATGCAAGCATACAGGACTGGTCCTATCAATCTGATGACCCAGAGCGAAGCTTAAAAAAATGAGCCCTTTCCTATATTACTATAATATTAAAAAACATTAAAAAAATAAACTTTAATGCATCCAAAGGGAATTTTATCAAACAAATTACAAATATTATCTTAAAAATTGATGATCACATCAATATTAATCTCATCTAATAATTCTTCTCAATGTATAAAGTTGCAAACCATTTAACCTTTCTTGATAGACATCAAATGATTCTTCAATAATTTTAACTTTGAAAAGGAACATCTTTTAAGTAATTTATGAAAAAAATATGTTGTACTAGATTCAACATTAAAATCAAAATTCAGTAAATTACCTAGTTGAGAACTTGATATAATGATTATCCCCTAATAAATAGTCTCAACTCTCATAACACAATGCCCTAACTACACATATGCACTCTGAAGAATAAAAATTGGAGGTAAAGATAATTGAATATTGATTAAATATATAATTGCCATAGATGATAGATCAAGATTAACAAAGGAACTTAGGAGCAATTTGTCAAACGTAGATTGAACTAGAGCACCTGATCGATGTGTGAACTCGACGACTCGTCACTCATGTCGACATAATCGTGTAGACGTGGCTTTCGGCTAAGTGTCTAGCTGTCGACAAGGTCACGTAGAGTGGTGAGGGCACGGCGATCCAGCGGCACCGGTGACAGGGACACCAGCAGCTGCAGGGAGAGGACGCGCGCGACGACGCCTAGGGACAAAGGCGGCTGCGACGACGCCTTGGAAAGAGGAAGCCACGATGCCTATAGGGAAGTCGATCGTGCACATATACGTATACCACTATACCAGATCCGATCCTGTTTCAATACATAACGGGTTCTACGTTATTTTGTATACGTTCCTGTGACTACCAATGACACAAACACATATATGGTGTAGTGGTAAGCACATATCTTCTGAACTCTAAGGTCCCAGTTTTGAATCCTGGTGGTGATTTTTTATTTAATTTTTTTACTTAACCATTGTGCTCGAGAACCTTAGTTATTGCAATGATTTAGTATTTTGTTGCTATATGTACAATCTTTTTGCAACGCAAGAGACTATTATATACAACAAAACATAATCGTTGCAATATAGACGTGTTATTAATTTGTATAAGCTTTTGTGCCTACTAATGGCAAGAACATAATTATGGTGTAGTGGTTAGTAGCTTTCCTTTAGAGTTAAAGGTCTCAGGATCAAAACCTGGTTACACATCTTTTTTTAATTATTTTTCCTAAAAGCGTCGTGGTGCCGAACCTTAGTGATGGCAACGATTTATTTTTTTTGTTGCTATATGTACAACTCTTTTGTAACGCAAGCGACTATTACATACAACGAATCATATTCGTTGCAACATAGACGTGCTTTCGCAACCATCAACTAAAGAGTTGCAATATCACCTCAGTACTGCAACGCCAATAAAACTGTCGGCGACGCAAATCAAATCGTGGCAATAGTGACCACTTATTGCAACCGGTTTACAATTGGTTGCGATAGCACTTACTTATTGCAACGATCTTTGGACTCATGGCCACAAAATAATTTGCATGGCAAAAATTCCGCCTATCGCAACCGAAAGTGCAAATGGTTGCGATAACACCCCTTATTGCAACCAAATCTTGCTGTTGCGACAAAAAGCGTGGCATAAGGGTCAGAAGTTAGTAGTGTTAGTTGCGCTGGTCACAGAGTGATCGGACATGTCTGAAATTAGGACCGGGCGTGTCCGGTATTTTATCCAGTCTTGGGGTAGTTAGACAGAAGTGACTGGACACGTCTGGAATCAGGACCGAACGTGTCCGATATTTGGACCCGAGGTGAGCGACTAAGTGAAAGTGACCGGACTCTGGCTTAGTGGAGTGACCGAGCGCTGATGAGTTACTGTCAGCGTCAGGTCAAAGTGATATAGCCCGATGCAGGATTGTAGAGAGCGATCGGACGCATTCGGTGTGAACCAGCAAGTCTTGGGTTTTCAGCGCAATAATTCATCGAATGCTGAGAGCGTCCGGTCCGGTGTGATCGGACACGTCCGGTCGGCCCAGAGCAACTCTGGGAGCTCTCTGGACCCAACCTGACACTGCGTCTCCCGGGTCCGATTGTTTTCTAACAGCGCATCCGATCATGTAGTATTACTGTGCACAGAGATAGCCGTTGGGCGCCAATGGCTAAACAATTTGAAAGGGATACATGGTGGTTAGGCTACGACTGGACGTGTTTGGTCACCACACTGGATGTGTCCGATGCACACGACCTGCGCGTTCGGTCGTCCCGCAGTCAGCCCAATAATTGAGCCAACGGCTCTATTGTTTGGGGTGTCTATAAATATCGTTTGGCCAGCTCTAGCTCAACCTCTTGGCCATTTGCATTGACATAGCAACCTTGTGAGCTTAGCCAAAGCCCTCCCACTCATCTCCATTTTTGATTCTTCATCTTTGTGAGATTGGCAGAGAATCCAAGTGCATTGCTTGAGTGTTTGCATCTAGAGGCACTTGGTATTCATGTTTCACTTTAGGTTTGGCTTGTTACTCTTGGTGGTTGCGCCACCTAGACGGCTTGGAGCAATGAGGATCGTCGAGCGGAGGATGGTGATTGTCTCCAGCTCCGATCGTGGTGATTGTGAGGGCTTCTTGACATTTCCCCGACGGAGAGCCAAAAGGTACTCTAGTAAATTGCTCGTAGTTTGTGTGATCCTCATCTTGTGTTGGTTGTGTGGCACCCTATTGAGGGTTTGGCGTGTGATGCCAATTAGCGCAGTGAAACCTCCAAGTGAGTGTATCGACACAATGAGGACTAGCTTGCCGGCAAGCAAGTGAACCTCGGTAAAAATCATTGTGTCATCATTTGATTCTGAGGTGATTGGTATTCTTTGGTATTCATTCTTGTGATTGATTGGTTCATGCCTCGACTCAGTGGTCTAACCATCTTGCTCACTCTCTTTACATTACCACAAACTAATTGTCAAGCTCTTTAGTGTAGCTAGTCGTGAGAGCTTGTTAGTTTGGTTAGTGTGACTCTTTAGTTAGCATTTGAGAGCACTACTAACTTAGTGTAGTGACATAGCCATTATGTGGATAGTGACTATAGATACTAGAATTAGTGGTAGGTGGCTTACATTTTTAGTTGGCTAGCACAACCCTTGCTTTGCCTCATATTTGTCTAACCGGTTTGCTAAGTATTGTTGTAGAAAATTTAATAGGCTATTCACCCCCTCTAGCTATTAGGACCTTTCAGACGGCGATGCGTAGGGTGTCAGTGCTCATCACTCTCCTTTAGGAGGGTGGCTTTCACCTCCCCAAGCTCGTTCCCTAGGCTGCAGCTCTTCGTCACCTCCGCCATGAGCCTATGATCAAGACCTGCCCAAACACGCACCAGCCATGTCGTAAAGCCTACCATGGATCCTAGAGAGAAGGACAACAAAGGAAGACCAGGGGCTTACCGTCCATGTCTGCCTAGAGCTAGCGCACCTCATCACGCCATCGGGCCACCTTGGCCTCCAAGTTCTGGGCCTACTCCTAGCGCTGGCTGACCTCCACGGTGAGTCTAGCGGTCACCACCTCTGTCGTAGCCTTCATATCCTTCTCCCCCTAGAGCTCACCCTCCAGGAGGTCGATCCACTGTTGGGCGTCGTCAAGCTCCTTCTATAGCCGCTCGATCTCCACATTGTCCATGCATGTACTCTCGACTAGGTCTAGGAGCTTCTTCCCAGCTTCAGCAGGCGTTGTCATGAGCCTCCACTGTACTTGATTAGGAGGTTGGCCAACTCCTAGCCAATGGGGGGAAAGTTTGGCCACTTCTTGATGAGTGGCAGCGAGCCGGGTGGCTAGTTCTCATGTAGCCTGCTCCCCCATGGCTCGTAGCTATTCCTCCACTGCGAGGCAATCCCAAACTCCCTTCTCGTGGCAAAGGAACATAGACTTCTCCTGGCTGTGGTCCATGAGAACCTGCAAAGAGGGTATGAGTTAAAAGGCAAGAAAAGGGAAGACGAAGGTCAAAAACACTGATGCACTATACCTGGCCAACTGGAGCGATGACATCTTGCAGCGAACTCAGCACAGTGGTCAGGGCATGGACAACGATCCCCACCTCCGTGTGGATGCTCCCCCACTCCCGCTTTTCTACGACGTCGACGAGGGCTGAAGAGCATCGCCCCCAGGTCCCAATGGTCAGGCCCACCTAATCTATGGTCCTCCCTAAGTGTGAGGGTCGCCGCTGACCTAGACCAGAGGCCAAGATGCCTTTGCATTGACCCCAGATAGCATAGACCCCCTCTCATGACCGACAACTCTTGAGCGAGCCCCCCAGTAGTAGAGTGGGCAAGCGACATGAAATGAGGAAGCCAACCCTACCGTTGCGCCTGCCGAAGGGTGCACCTAGGCGTGGCCTCCTCCACCTATCCCACCACAGGTGCCACCATCTGCCCGAATGACAGCCCCTGGTTGCCTCATCGCCGACGCACCCGCCAGCACGAATGATAGCTCCAGCCGCACCATCTCCTGCCTGTGGCATCACAGATGCGCTCAGCCATGTCACGCCTGCCATGGGCACCTTGGATGCACTTTCCTGCTGCCTACCCTCCCATAGATGTGGCCAACGGCTACGCCTCCCCGATCGACCCCGTGATCGCCCCAGCCACGCTCCCGCCAGCCTCAAAAGTGGCGCTAGATGGGTCCTGGCGCACCCACTGAAGGGCGAGAGTCTTCTTCGGTGCAAGCTTTAGGAGTGTCCCGCGCCCCCGATGCTGCAGAAGGCACGGCGGTTAGTTCGCAGCAAAAAATTCATCAAAAACAAAAGAACGAAAAAAACTCTAAGCTTACCTTGACGTCGTCGGGCGCTGACATTTCGGGGTCAGCCCGCCTGACCCCAGCTTCGACTCCTCGTCACACTACCATTTTGAACCCTCCCTTTGCTCAGGAGGCTCAGATGAGGTGGAGCCACTGGCTCCCCTCGGCTCTAGGGGCGCCATAGAAGGCCCATATGGCTCCTGCCATCTCTAGGGGTGAGTCCTCCCCCTCTTGCTCCATGAGATGCCATGGGAAGGGCCCCACCTATGGTGAAGGTGGGTCCTCATCCCCACTGACCAGATCATCCCACGGGATGGGTGACCCTGAGCCATCGCTCCCCCCTCCTCTTCTTCTTTCTCCTCATCTTCCTCCTCCGATGAGCCTTGGCGCCGCTTCCCCTACTATAGCTTCACCCGCTCCTTTGCCCATTGTTTCTTCTCCTTGTCATCCTTCTCCTTCTTCCTCGCTCATTTGCGGCACGGTTCGCTGCCCTCACGGCAACACACTCCGATAGCAATGCGATAGAGGCCCGAAAGCCCAAATCCACTGGCAGCTCGATGAAGCCTAGCTCCGGCCGCATCACGGGATGTCCCAAAATCAGGAACATGGCATCAGACTCATCCGTCGCCTCCTTGACGCGCTATGCAATCTCGCTAGGTGAAGCAGCCCCTGAGCGAGCACCGTCCTGTCGAGTTCCACAACAGGCACCATCCCGAACAACGGGAGGGCGCATGCCATCAGCAGCGCCACCCTCCTCACATGATATGCTCTAATGATGTCGACCCCATGAAGGTCATGGCTTCTTAATGACATGACGGCCTCGAGGATGTCATGCATCCTTTTATTCTTTTTGTTGGGTGGTCTCCATGGCCACGTCGGCGGCGCCTCTTCGATCAAGCGTCCGGTGAAGTCCGACAAGGGGCGGCGGGGTCATTCTTCAAGTAGAACCACTGAGCGTGCCACCCCTTGTTGGATCTGGACAACTGGCAGGGCATGTACTTGGTCACCTGCTGCCCCTAGAGGTGGATGCTCGTGCATCACATCGGCACCGGGATCTCCCTGCCTTTGTCCTTCTTCCTATGCAGGGAGATGGTGAAGAAGTACCTCCACAACTCGAAGTGTGGCTCGATCCCTAGGTATCCCTCGCACATCACGATGAAGGCCATGATGTGCTAGATCCTGTTGGGATTGAGGTGCTGTAGCTCGACCTGGTAGTCGTGCAACAGCCCCTAGAAGAACGGATGAGGTGGGATCACGAGCCCACGCTCGTGGAAGGGCGCGAAGGAGATGATGTAACCGTCGAGCGGCATCAGCACCTCCTCTTGGCTAGGAACTAGACACTCCATCACATCAGTCCTCCTACAAAGAAGATCGCGCTTGATGAGGCCCTCCATGCGTGCGTGGGTGACGTTGGAGCAGTACCACGACTCCATGGAAAGCGAAGATAGAGGAGCGAGGACTTTTTGGTGACGGTGAAGAAGCAAAAGCTACAGATCTAGGGCGCTAGCAGTGGACTAGCAGAGGCAGTAGATCTGAACGACGGTGGCGAAAAGGCAAAGAAGGCAAGATTACAGTTTGGTGCACCAAATCATGAAGGGGGAGCCCGCTATTTATAAGGCGGGGTGAGACGAGAGGCGAACCGTCTGCCTAGATCGGCGCACCCGCCACACCCTGTCACTTCACCTCTTTAGGAATCGTGCACACACCACCCCCGACCACTCCTTGAAGGGCGTGCCGAATAGCGGTTCACCCCCTCGATGGGCTAAAAACCGTCGTAGGTAAGTAGGGATATGGAGCTAAAATGCTCCCACGGCCCATTAAAGCCCAGGAGTTCGAAGGTTGGCCCACTAATGGGTTCACAACTGCTCCGAGGCACCTTTAGAGTGAGGGGTGGAATGGAATGGGCCCACTAGCAGCCAGTACCCAGGCACACCAACGCCGTGGGCATCCCAAACTACGTTTGAGTCTTGACAGAGCACAGTCCATTTTTTTCCTTGAAGAAAGGCAACGAGCCCTCAGGATCGGTCGAACGGATCCAAGAACTATATGGACTGGCCGTTAGGAACCTGGAGTCAGTCACCAGCTACCCCATGTTGGACCCCCATGAACATGAAGCCAGGGCCCCACTTGAACTTGCCCGTTAACAGCTCACCGAGCACCATGGTTCGTCCATCGAGAAAAACATGGCACCGCTCAGCCCCTCCGTTTTATCAAAAAATGCTTGAGGGAGGACGACCTTAAGACAAGCCGACCCCTCGACCGGACCCTTGCTACACGTGGGGGCTCGAGAGTTGGACTCGTAAGGAGACCGAATACGCGGTTGCATAACAATGGCGGATCAGTCGGATCTTAGGGAGGAATCAGAATCAAGAGGGATCTTCTCTGATCCCCCAAATCGTGCAGCTACATGCTCTGAGGAGTCCAAACACGACGAGAAGGAATCTCGACCATACCAAGACATCCCACGGCCCGTAAAGGGAGATCAAGATCCTTAGAATTCTGTCATCTGAAAAATCCTTCGAAGGAGTATCCTACTCCTCCGTAGGCTCGGGGGCTACTATCGGGTATTAGTATCATGGATACCCGGAAGAAGGAAGCTAATGGCTGTGAACGCTAACTCCCTTAGATGGTTAAGAGCGTATCTTGGTCTCACCTGGCCCAGAGGGCACGGGCTCTGTCTCGGCCGACCTTAAGGATATGGGATCCGGGTTGCCCGACCTCAAGGATACGGGATCTGGGTCACCCGACCCCAAGGGCATGGACTCTGTCTCGCTCGACCCCTTGGGCGAGAGCCCAGTCACATCCGACCCCGAGGGCGCGGACTCTGCCTCCCCTGATCCTGAGAGCACAGGCTCCGCCTCACCCGACCCTAAGGATGCAGGCTTCGTCTCGCCCGACCCCGAGGGCGCAGGCTCCGCCTCGCCCAACAGAGGTCCGTACCGCCCCCAACCACTATGGGTCTAAAAGTACGAATCCAGGGTCAAACTTCTGATGCCAGAAGGGGAGCAGGCACGTCTTGATGTGGCCCGTGGCCAAGAGGGGCCATGTCTGAGGACGCATGTCGCCAACAGCATCGGGCATGCCGGCGCTGTGCTACCTACTCCCCATATGGCCTCTAGCGGAGGCGTCAGTGAGCCATACCGTCTGCTGGGACAGGATGGAGCGCCACGACCGGCTGATGATGCCCGTGTACGACACCAATGATGAACAGGGCCACGACATGGAGCCGTCCCCATCGTCATCTATAGGGTCGGCGGGACCCGCGTTAAGGAGATGGAAGACGTTGCAATCCCAAAAGCCTTTCTCTCCTCGTCTCTCTCTCTGATGTAACCTGCATCTTCCCCTTCATCTATAAAAGGGGAAGCAGGGCACCCCACGGAGAGGGGGGCATTCCCATACATCAAACATGTATGAGCGGCTGAAGCCTGAAGGCTTAGGCACCTGACAGTAGACAGAGAGCTCAACCAAACTCACTCTTTTCATCGGAGACTTGGGACCTTCTCCCTCTCTCTCCTATTTGTAACCTCTACTACAAACCAAGTGCCGGTAACACGAGCAGCATCAAACTAGACGTAGGGACATTCCGTCTGAACCAGTATAAATCTTTGTGTCCTCCGAACACAGCCATCTGAATCAGAGCGCAAACTAGAAATTTACTAGGCGTTGATTCGAAACACCGACAGGAAGGGAGACACACGTCAACCTACACGAACGACATTGGGAGACCGTTGGCCCAAGTATCACCAATGTTGTATTGGATTTTTTGAATGGAAGGCTGCTACCTGATGAGCTGAACCGAACGACACTTGTTTTGATTTCAAAGGTAAAACACCTGCAAGACCTCAAGAATTTTAGGCCGATCTCCTTATGCAATGTCATCTACAAGCTATGCTCTAAGGTGCCTGCTAATCGGCTGCGGGGTTTCCTAGATGAAATTATTTCTCTTGAGTAGAGCGCCTTTGTCCCTGGACGTCTAATCACGGACAACGTCCTTGTGGCATATGAGGGCACTCACTATCTCAAAAGGAAGAAGGGCAAAACCAGGGCGTGTGCAGTCAATCTAGATATGGTGAAAGCATACGACCGGGTGGAATAGAGTTACCTACATGGAATTATGACTAAATTGGGTTTTGCGAAAAGGTTTGTGGATACAGTTATGAGGTGTGTCACCTTGGTGTCCTTCTCGGTGCGAATGAATGGACAACTATCAAATCCATTCAGCCATCTAGGGGCATCCGGCAAGGTGATCCATATCCCCCTACCTTTTCTTGCTGTGCTCGGAAGGATTGTCGTGTCTTCTGCGATCAATAGGGCCGGTGCACTTCTCAAGAGGTGTGCAAGTTGGGATTCATGCCCCGTGGATTTCACACCTCCTTTTCACCGATGACTGTATTATTTTTTCAGAAGCCTCGAGGAGGGGAGCTGATCGGCTACAAGGAATATTGGGAATTTACAGTAGAGGTTCTGAGCAGTTGATAAACAAAGATAAGTCTGCAATTTTCTTTAGTGCCAACTGTGCGGAGGATGCTAAACAAGGGATGGCATGCAGGGATGGCCTGACATTTGCGCGGATACGGGCGTGCGGAAGCTGCAGCTAGAGACAGACTGCCAAGTTCTCGTCAATCTATGAACGAACCGCACAAGCCAAAAATCTGAGATTAATCCCATTTTGCAACAGATGGAAGATCTCAGCCGGAGCTTCGAAGCTTTTGATTTGGTTTTCATTAATCGGAAATGTAATAAATTAGCTCATGAGTGTGCTCGTCTAGTTTCTCGTGATAACCTGGTGGAGGAGTGGCTTATAACCCCACCCGGCCTTAGGGATATCTCAGACGATGATTGTAATCTTGTTCATGACTAATATATAAAGCTCCGGTTTCCCTAAAAAAAAAAGACTTCCAAAGGTGTTTGCTGAAGCTTAAACTGAAACTCGAGTTCACATATACGGGGCTGGGATATCACTCGTTAGTTGCCCCGTCCTTGGTTAGAAAACAGAAAACTAAAGATGGCAAGTACTTCCTTATATAAAAAAGGCAAGTCCTCGTACAGATTACGGAGTATTCCACTCTGTCCTAGTAAAATACAAAGGGTCAAAGTTTATGCTAAGAGCCTCTTTAGCAAGGCTTCTCGTGGCTCTGGCTCCACCTGAACCAGCTATTGCAGTGGGAGCTATTTTAACCTTTTAAGTTTGACTAAGTTTATAGATAAATATATTATTAGACTAAGTTTATAGATAAATATATTATTATTTACCACATTAAATATAACATGATCATGATTAGGATTATCTGGCTTAGCGCAACCCAAAATCAGGAGTACTCCCTCCATTCTGTAATTCAAGTTGTTTTAGACAACAACACGGCCTTAAAAGTTATTCATGATTTATAATTGCAATGAGTCAAGCCTTATCAAAACCGACTGGAATTACGATAGGGAGGGAGTAGCATGTAAGCCGTGATTTGCGTGCACGTGTTGCTTAAAAAATAGTGCAAAAACAGCATGCCGATTGGAGCGTGCCAGGTCTCAGGCGTTTGCTTTTCAGGCAATGGCTCGGGAAGACACAGCGATGCTGCACGAGAGTCAGACGGGGTCTGTCAACTACTGTACGCCTTTCTTTTCCATTTCCAATTCCAACGAGTTTGGGATTGCTGGAGTGGGAGCAGTACCTAACGCTAGCCAGATCTACCAAAATACCATTAATTGCTTCATCAGGCGATAAAGAAATCACATGATGGAAACTTGGAAAGAGACGATCCAGCAGCACCGGCTGGAAATGCAAAAAGCTCGCCGTCCCGATCGGATGTGCCATGTGGTACCGAGCGAACTGTTTGCCTGTTCATCCATCTTATTCTGATCACCTTTTCTGGTATGATATTCTACTACAAAATAACTTATTCTATAGCTACTTTAAATTATAATAATTACTATGTTAATTTACGAGATTATAGTAATTCTTTACTAAATGGTTTATTATAACGTTATGGTAAATATCCTCGTATGTTATAGTAATGCAACTATTGTAAATATATATTAACATTATCGTAAATTAGTATATAAAATTATCGTAAATAGAGGTGGCTACAGAATAATTTATTTTTGTAGCTGACTACTGAATATACTCTCCCTATATATATATATATATATATATATATATATATATATATATATATATATATATATATGAGCCCTGTACGCTGCCTACTAAGGGAGTGTTTGGTTTCTTCTCCTAAACTTTAGTCGTTGTCCCATCGGATGTTCGATACATGCATAGAATATTAAATATAGACTAATTACGAAACTAATTGTACAGCTTGCGACTAATTTGCGAGACGAATCTTTTAAGCCTAATTAGTCCATGATTTGACAATGAAGTGTTACAGTAAACATGTGTTAATGATAGATTAATTAGGCTTAATAAATTTGTCTCGTGGAGTACTGACGGATTCTGTAATTTATTTTTTTATTAGTATCCAAACACCCCATACGACATCCTCACGTGACATCTCCTCAATTTTTTAGTCACCGCATCAAACACCCCGTAAATTGCATCCACCTTATATTATCACGAGTACTCGACTCGTGCATATATAATAAATTAAGCGTCAACCTATTGTAGCTAGTTTTAGAAGTTCGATGACAAAGAGAAAGGGGTGCTTTATCCGCTAGTCTCTGACCACCGTGACAACGAAATTGCCTAGGGCTTCGTCAGGGTGCGGCCAATCCTACCCAATTTGTAGTTCCGATCTCGCTCTCGCAGTCTGGCTCGCCAACAAATTGCTAGTCTCGATCTTCAGCTTTCTCTGAGGTCAGAAACGAGGAGCACCCATAGCTGACGCCGGCCTCGATGTCGTAACTCGCAACATGAATTTGTTTGATTCAGATTGAAACTCACCACAGCAGTCGGCCACCAATCGAAGTCATTTGAATTCTTTTTGTGAGCGATTGCATGCGTGTTTACGATGTGCGATGCGTTCTTATACGTCGAGACGAGTCGGAATCGAGACAGGTACGAAGCGGCCTCCGTTGGCAGATCTGGTGCCGTGTCCCCTTCTGCTGTTGGGATCTGATCTGACGCCATCCGCCAGCGCCACCAGCCCGTAACATTTGGCTGGCTGGCTGTCACGGTGTACTACTCACAGGGACGCCGCCGGCCCGGCCCGGCCCGGCCCGGCAGGCGCAGCGCAAAATCCCCGGTCCCCACTTCTCCCAGCGAAGCAGAGCCGCAAGGAGGGCGGCGTCCAGGTATGCTGCGGGCCCGCGCGGCAGCCACCGACAATAATGGCGGCACTCCACATCGGAGTCCACTCCCCACCGTCCCGGCGTCCCGACCACCCACCGCATCCGCATCGCCAGTCGCCACGCGACAACGACGCCCCGCATCCCCGCGGCGCGGAAGCCGACGGCTGGGCCTGCCGCCTGCGCCTCTGGGCCTCTGGCTTCTGGGGGCGGCGCGGGCCCCAGACGTCAGAGCTACACGCTCGCACACTTTAGAAGAGTTATTGTTCGGCGCCTGCCGGGCGCGGCGGCTGTTGGATCCCGTGCCCCGCCGCCTCGCCTCGCCCGTCCTCGGTGCGTCGGCGTCCCTGTCATTGTATCTGCCGCTGTGTGCCTGCGCCGGCCAGCCCGCTTGCTTTGCCCTCGCTTCGCTTCCAATGATAGAGCCGGAGCCGGTGCATGCTGAGCGACCGCGAGCTTGACCCGGGCGCACGCGGCACGTCGGCTCGCACCAGCCATGTCGGCGCCTGGATTCGATGACCCCAAGCTTCCGCCGCTGCGGCTGCGCGCCTCGTGCGGCGGCGGGGGCGGGGGCGCGATCGCCAGCCCACGCTCCAGCTCCTCCTCTGACACCTTCGTCAGCATGCGTTCCACACCCTCAGGTACCGCGTGCTTGCTTGCGACAGTGTTTTTCCCCACTGCGTACATGCCTGCCTCATTGACACCGCCCCCCAATCTCGACACCTCCCCTGGTTGCTTGGCTGCTTGCTCTAAGTTTGTTTACTTCTGATCCTAATTTTGGTCGGTCATGCTTGTCTCGGCTGCTCACCTCCCCGTGGGGATCAGGTACGCTGAATCCGCGCGGCGGGCTATGGTCGCCACCTCGCGCGCCGTCGGAGGCGTCCTCGTCGGAGGTGGAGTTCGGGACGGCCCGCGAGTACGACACCACTGATCCGTTCTTCACTGACAACTGGCTCTACGACAACCACCTGTTCCACAGCAAGCCGGAGAGCGATGGCAGCGAAGGGGAGGACAAGTTCATTGTTGGTCCTGACGTCAGCTTGCAGCGCAGTGAGGTGCGGGAGCTTGGCGATGGCTGCGGTCGCAGGCACGTACATGGAGACTGCAATGCGGACTCTTATGGGTGCGCAGAGGTGAATGCTTGCTCGTCGTCACCTTGCGGTTGCTGCTATAATGAGAAGTTGGTGAGAGATTCTTGCTCCGCTGTTTATGGGAGGTATCAGATCATGGACGATATGGAGGTGCTTCATGAATGTGTTGCAGAAGCGTTCCGGTTCAGGCTGAATGTGTTTGATGCAAGCGATCCGTTAGTGGATTTCAAGAAAGGAGAGGATGACGGGTTGGATCTTAGTGCTCTGGAGAAGGAACTTCAAATGCTTACTCCGTACTTGGCTGATGCAGATGCTCTTGAGAGTAAGTAGTTCTGACCTCTTTCCTTTTTCTCAGTTTCATTTCTCGCATTTCTTTTGCTAATTTATATGGAACTAACCTCATGACATTGTAATTGGAATTTGCGCTAACCCTTGGCTACCATTTTGCTTCACACAAATGCCTTTTCTCAGAATATATCCTAAATTTTATTGGCATCAAGTTCAATGTTTGTGATGGTGAATTGAGTTTAGAGTTACTGCTAAAATTCTGCACCAGTGGGTATAACTGCAACAAAGCAAGCTTGAATCCCGTTCCACATGTCAATGATGAAATTAATTTTGCTTCTTAGTCTATATCCATATGCCTTTACCTGGACTTCATCGTTCACACATCTAACGCAAAGGATATTTTTTCCTTGATTAAATGATTTCGTTTTAACTCTAGTTATCTTTTGCAGATACTGGGCTTGAAAATGACTTAATAGGAAATGACGACCTAGATGTTTGTATGGTAACAAATGAGGAAAATGCTGATGGCAAAGAATTTCTAAAAGATAGCTACTGCATACATCCTTTTCCTGAGAGTGCACTCGCTTTTGATGTTTATGGGGTGGAAGATTTCAAGACTGCAGATACAGATATTCAAAACTCTGCTACTCACAAATTTCAGGAAGACCCAAAAGTCGATCCTGTACTCTCTAAGTTTCAGCAGGAGTATGAGGCATTTGACCTGAAAATTTTCCACCGGAAGAACAGGTTCACCATCAGATACCTTTCTTATTTTCTTCTGCTGCCAAATAATTATAGGGATATTGTACTCATCCTACAGGTGTCCACTGCAGGACTGGCTTTGAGGAAAACAAAGAATTCCCCATTGTCATGGATTCAGTTATAGCTGGAAGATATCGTGTCGCTGAGTATCTCGGTTCCGCTGCATTCAGCAAGGTTGTACGGGCACACGACCTTCGCACTGGAGTTGATGTGTGCCTTAAAATAATAAAAAATGACAAGGATTTCTTTGACCAGAGTTTGGATGAGATAAAGCTCCTCAAGTTTGTCAATAAATATGATCCAGATGATGACCATCATATACTGCGTCTCTATGATTATTTTTACTATCAGGTGTGATGCACATATTCACTTATTCAGTGAACTAGGCCTTGTGCTTTCTTTTACACCATAGAACTCAGTGAACAGTCATATTGCTCTTAAGGAGGTCATTCATTACAAGTCCTAAGGATCCATTAAAAAAAAAGATACAAGTTTCCTGTTCGTGATGTATACTTCAATAATTTACCTGTTTGATATTTGTCCAAGCTCTTTTTGAACTTGCAAAATGCTGACAGTGAAACAATTTGGCAGGAGCATCTCTTCATTGTCACTGAATTACTACGTGCAAATCTTTATGAGTTTCAGAAATATAACCAGGAGTCCGGTGATGAGGTGTACTTTTCGTTGCCCAGAATACAGGTATATGAAACTGTTTTGTGATCAAATCACTCGTTACTGCAGTCATATGGCCAGTCAACTCTAATTCAAGTAATCAGAAAAGGCATTTACAGCTGCCCTTGTAATACCCAGCTTCTGTAAAATAATGTTCTTTTTTATATTTGTTAACCATCTATATCTCAATATATTTTAAAAGGTTGGAATAAATACTTTAAGTGTGATTAAATTTTATTAAGTGGAAACAAAGAAGGTTGCTGAAATAAGAGCCTTTTGTCTTGCTTTCAGGCTATAGCTCGACAATGCTTGGAGGCTTCGGTATATTTGCATCATCTAAACATAGTTCATTGTGACCTGAAACCAGAGAATATCCTTCTGAAGAGCTATAGCAGATGTGAAATCAAGGTTATTGATCTTGGAAGCAGCTGCTTCTTGTCAGACAACTTAAACCTATATGTCCAATCACGTTCTTACCGATCTCCTGAGGTCATTCTAGGTTTGCCATATGATCAGAAAATTGACATCTGGTCTCTTGGCTGCATCTTAGCTGAACTGTACACTGGTGAAGTAAGTTTATATCTTGACTTCCTATTCTCTATTTTGTTTGGTATTATATTGAACTCTCAACATGTGAACCAACTGAGCTGATTTAAGGAAAAACAAAAGACAAATAATGTAGTGCTGACAGTTAAATCCGCATGTCTTTTAACCTTATCTTGCAAATATTAGCATTTTCAAGCGAAAACAGGAGGGCTGTAGGGGGAGACCCGAGTGTGGTAAATAACTGTCAACAAAACCTGATTGCCATTTTGTTGGATTTACTCTGGTAATGGCATTTGAGGTGCTCATTGCGTTGTTTTACCTTGTTTTGTTACTCATTTCATCCAGAGGAGATCAATATACGCAGGAACTCTGTAGGTGCTTGACATGTTGGTTGAACCTTAGGTGCCATTGCATTAAGAAGAAATAGACACCCAAATTCGAGTTGAAGGAGACTCTAACCTTGGTGATGGCTTTATTCCTGTGGTTTCAAAAGCTTATATTACTAAACATCTGAAAAATGCTAGCAATTTCAGACTGCATATAATGGGGAATCATTGTCTTGGTATTATTTTTACTGGGGATAATGTGTCTATTGAAACTAACAGTAGTAGTGGCTACCTCCTGCTTTCTGAAAGAAGTCATGTATGTGATTGCGGCCCCTTTGACATGTCACAGGTGCTCTTTCCTAATGAATCAATACCAATCATTCTTGCTCGTATGATTGGGACAATTGGTCCAATTGATATGGAAATGCTTGCATCAGGACAGGAGACCCAGAAGTACTTCACAGATGACTATGACCTTTTCCACAAGAATGAGGTAATTGGCCCCGTTCGGCTTACCCCATATTCGGCGTGTTCGGCTTCTTTTTTCAGCCGGAACAGTGTTTTTCTCTCACAACATTTCAGTCAATTTCAGCCAAGATTCAGCAAGCCGAACGGGGCCATTATTGGATCATATGCAAGATTATCAACATAACTTTGTTTCAGTATGCACTATAGTTAACAACAAATCGGTGATGTTGTTCACGTTGATTTTGCATGATGATATGAAACCCACATGAGTGGCATGGTAAATGCCACCGGTAGTACGTTCAAAAAATAAATAAATGACACCGGTAGTACAATTACTTTGTAATACTCAATCCGTTCCAAATTATAAGACGTTTTGGCTTTTCTAGATTCATAACTTTTGCTACGCACTTAGATATACACTACGTCTACATGCATAGTGAAAGCAATATATCTAGAAAGGCCAAAACATCTTATAATTTGGAACGGATGGAGTAGAGGCTTATTTATGCTGAAGCACTTGTTCTAAATTTTCTTATGACATATACAACACACCCTGAGTAGTGCAGAAGTAAAAGCTGATAGCTCAAATACCTGATGTACTAACTACTAAGTAACATTACCAATAGGACCAAGGTACTGTTCGGTAGAAGTCTCAATTCGTTCAAAAAAACGTTTCTTCTCAATTGTACACCATCTGCTAATAATCTGGTCTGTAGGTGCAGACTTGATACATAATACTCAATCGAACATGTAGCTATTTACTTCTATCTTGGTCCCTTGTCAATGTGTATTAATATCCACCAGTTAGTTACTTAGTTGTACTCCGTCCCTGGATAGTTGAGGCGCAGAAGACAATCTAGCCCTGCACTTGTCCTTAAAGGCTATAGTTTGTTGTCACCATGGGATCTTTGGCATAAGAATATTATTTTGTTTGTTCTTTGCACAATTATCATGCAGCACCGAGTGCTTATTTTTCCTATTCCATTTCCTGCTAAAAAAATAGGAGACAGATCAGTTGGAGTATTTGATCCCAGAGAAATCCTCGTTGTGGCGCCACTTGCAGTGCCCAGACAAGAAATTTGTTGATTTTCTGTCTTACCTGCTGCAAATAAACCCCAGAAAGAGACCAACGGCCAGCGAAGCATTGCAACACCGATGGCTTTCGTTCAAATATAGTTCAACGGCCAATCAAACTCGTTCCTGACAAGTAGGCCACACTTTCTGAAGCTACTGGCACCTCAAACAACATGTTTCCTTTTGCAGCAGGATCTGGCTTCGTGGGGTTTTTTTAGGTCACACTTGGCATTGAAAACCCTGTTTTGCAAGGTGAATCAATCGTGTATACACGCTAGTTCGTGCATGTAAATATGAGAAAAGTTGCTTCTTCTTTTGTACAGTTGCCATGTACTACGATGTTGATCCAACTCATGGTATAGCAAATGGAATTCATAGATTTACCTTTGACATTTCTTCACGTGAACTCAGCTATCTGGCGCAGACATTGCCGTCTACGGACCCACCTTCGGAGGGCAACGGAGCTATAGGCTTGCTCGGAGTGCTTGCTTGCTTACAGCAGCAGCAGCCGAAGCGCTGCCACTGAGAGCAATCACTCCCTAGCAGTCACTGTGGCACCTTCATGAGTGTTTGCCAGTCTGGCAGTCATTGTGGCACCTTCATGAGTGTTTGCTATATCTGGATGCAGGGCGAGTGGGTATAAAGCGATGTTTGAGGTGCAGACAGTTTTACAAAACAGAAATAAGTGCTATACAACCATAAAACAAGATTCACGTCACAAATAGAGATCTATCATTGGGCTAAATTACAATTCCTTTTTATCCCTTTCCCTCCCTTCAAACATGTGAACAAGGTCTTCGTGACTTCGTGTATCTATGCAACTGTACAAGAGCAGGTTTTGCCTTTCAATAATCCAATGTGGCGGCTGCAATTCCTAAACTGCCTGTTCAATTTGTGGGATTCCTTGTCTTTGGAACCACTCTGGCATGTGAAACGTTTCATACAATGCAGGCCTAACATCTTTTTGCAGAGCAAGGTGTTCGAGAAGCGGAAATATCGTTCCCATGAGCTAAAATGTCAGAACATGTAAACGGATCAGTAACACTAGGGAATGTAACTGTAGAACCAAAGAACTATTTATGTACGTAGCTAGTTTTACCTGATCGTCAACAGGTTGTCCAGCTGAAAATGTAATACATGGTATTCCATTCAATGGTTGCAGTAAGAAACTGTATGGGTTGTTATCAACAAGGACAATTCTCTGGAAATCTTTGGACAAACAAGAGAGATCTTTTACATGCTCTCTGTATTCACTGAAATTACAAATATACATTATCAGAAGACTGAACCAGCTCAGCTAATGCGGCAAAGGACTTACTTTCTCACTGAATTAAGTATTTTGTCCAATCAACATGATACGAGGTTTCATGGAAACATCAGTAAACCAGATTTGCAGTTCACGTAAAGTGGTTATGAACAAGAAAATAACTACATAAGGTAGCGAAGTCAGCAGCAAATAAAAAAACAAAAAATAATAAAAGATGAACTAAATCTGCCCAGTCGGACTGAACAGAGGGATGTCATGCTAATATGCTGTTGATGAATCACTTGAGAGATGAAAATTTCTATTTGAGACTCAGGCCTTGTTTGGTACATCTTCTCTGGGAAGCACTTTCTAAGCAGGTCCGACCTAGCGTCTACTTTTTAGTATAAATAAGGGATAATTGTCTGTTGGACATCCAAAGTGATGGCCCTTTGCTGGCGGACACCCACTTTGGAGCATTTTGCCAGAAGATACTCTGGTTCGGTGAAATTAGGCCACAAGACACCGCGGACCGGTTGCAGCCGGTTGAGGAGAGAGAACAACGGTGAAATAACATTCTTGCCCCTACCGCTTTCTTCTTCCTCCCTTTCTCCGGCCGGCGCTGCTGCTGCTACGCGTGCGCCGCTGTAGCCTGCTGCCACACGCCGCTGCTGCCCTGGCTTGGTTGCTCGCGCCACCGCCGCCGCTGCTTTCCTGTTGAGAGCGCTCACCTGGAGCAGACAGCAGAGGCATGGAGCATCTCTCTCGTGACGCCAGAGCAGACAGCAAAGGCATGGACACCGCGGTGGAGCTGGAGCAGAAGCCGGCGGTGGGGTACTGAAGCGTGATGGGCGCGCCCCTGCGACGCATGCGCTGCGGAGCCGGCGCGGCTGCACTGCCGCTAGGACGGCGTGTTCCTATGCCCCGGTTGCGATGCCCGGGCGCATGGCGCCGGGTCGCGCCACGCGCGCGTCTGGCTGTACGAGGTCTGCGAGCACACCCCCGCCACCGTCACCTGCCGCGCCGACGCCGTCGCGCTCTGCTCCGCCTGCGACGCTGACATCCACTCGGCCAACCCGCTCGCGCGCCGCCACGAGCGCCTCCCCGTCGCGCCCTTCTTCGGCGCGCTCGCCGACGCGCCGCAGCCCTTCCCGTCCCCGTCCTTCGCCGCCGCGGCCGCAGCGGGGGCCAAGGCTCAGGGGCAAGCCGCGGTGGCGGATGACAACGACGGGAGCAACGAGGCCGAGGTGGCGTCGTGGCTGCTCGCCGAGCCCGACAACAGCCACGAGGACAGCGCCGCCGCCACCGCCGCTGTTGTGCGCCTGCGTGGCCGGGGCTGGTCGACGGCGGTGGCTGTTGCTCAGCAATGGAAGAAGAGATGAGGAGAAGAGGAGGAAGAAGATGACGTGTGGGGCCCGCGCGTCAGTGAGAGGGAGAGGGGCGGACCCAACTGTGGCTTAGGGGCACCGGATGTCCAAAAGGAAATTTTCTCCTCAACCGGCTGCAACCGGTCCACGGTGTCCTGTGGCATAATTTCACCAAACCAGAGTGTTTTCTGGCAAACTGCTCAAAACGTGGTGTCCCCCAGCAAACGACCATCACTTTGGACGTCCGCTAGACAATTGTCCCTATAAATAAAGGGGTGGTGGGAGTAAGTGTCGCTAGAATAAGCTAACAACGCTGCTACCACTACTCCTGCAGCACTTTGTTTCCCCGAGCCAGATCCGTTGGTGTTGGAGCAGTGCGTGAGTGCGGGGACTCCTGCGTGGTCGAACCTATGCTGGAGGAGCTCGTCGCCAGTCGCCCAGCAGGAGCACCGGCGCCTGGGTGCCCGTCGGCGTCGGCGGTGGCCTCTCAGGATGCGAACGCATCCCAGGTGGACACGCGCTCTCCGGCGAAGGCTGCCCAGTGCATGACGGTCTCACCTACGACGTCGCCAGTGCAGGGGCCGCCACAAGTCACGCCGCCACGGGGGGATAGCCCGGCGTCGTGGATGTGGAGACACGCCCTTACCCAGCGCTGGTCGGGGCAGCCACCCCGGGAGACGCGACGCTTGTGGCTGTTGCGGATGCCGCCAGCCGCACTCCACCCCCACAGATGACCTCCGCCGACAGACGTCTCAAGCTCTTCATCGAGGGAGTCACAAAGGCGAGACAACCGCCACTCCTGGAGCTGCCTGGAGTTGATACGGCCCACGCCGGACGTACACCGCCCGCACTACCCAAGAGGAGCAGGCGGATAGCGGCGCAGAGCATATCGCATATCCCGACGTCCAAGCGTGGTGAGCACCTTGTCTTGAAGCGTCTGGGACTGACTAGCGGGATGTCATCATCGTCGACGTCGGCCCTGAAGGCATACGACGAAATCTACGGCGATGACCCCGGTAATATGTAGGCACTACGTGAGTTGTTCCCACCGGACGGCGACGTGGGTGCGCGCAAGCAGCGCCGCCGCCGTTCAGCAGCCCGGGCATAGGCCCCCTAGCCGGCACCGCAAGTCGGGTTGATCAGTATCCAATGTAAGAGCATAGCTTTCCATACATTAGGGAGGGTCGAGCGTCCATGTACTACTCTTCTGACCACCTAGGACGCCGTTATGGCGTGTTGCATTAAACGTTTTCTCTATCTTAATAGAAAGACGTGCAAACCTTCTGCGTGATCAAGAAAAGAATAAGCTACAGAAAAGCAATGCCGTTTTGGCTAAGTTTCAGCTTATTTTGATCATAAGTAGCTTGTAAGCTATATACCAATGTGCCAAACAGGGCCTTAGCCTCCAACTGAAACCAGTTGAGTTTTTATGAGCAAGAAACCTTGAGAATATACCAGCCCATCAGTAATAGCTTATGGAAATGCCAAATTGCCAATGACAACTTACGTAGTAACAGTTGATGGCCAATAGAGACAGTGAGTGAATCTGTTATGAGCATCAATCCTGTCAACTAGAGGTTTGGCATAGCCTGGATAAGAGCACAGATTAGTGGCATGAGGTGTGAAATCAACTAGGCTTTTGTTGTCAAAAGATAAAAATAGCTAAGGAGATCAAACCTTCCAAACCAGCTGTAAAGAGAACAAGATCAGCAAATTCGCTAGTTCGCTACAAAAATTCATGCAAGCCAGGACGCTCAAAGACAGTTACACGATTTATCCTCTGCCTTCCATCAGGATCCTGTAATAAACCAAGAAATATCCTTCTGTAAGTACCTTTCTAAGAACTAAGAAGTATACTAAACAGCAATAGATAAGGGAAATGCACAACACTGCAATTTACTTGCCTTTTCAGACGATACGCACTCCATGTCAAAGCAATGCAATCCTGCTTCAACATCCTGTGTGCGCAGAGTAGCAGGAAGGCTCAATGACTCATACACGCAAACTAAAGTCTCATCCAAGTCAAGCACCACCTGCAAATTATGCAAGTATCACAGGAAGTTCATTGAAGTAGACTTGATAGCCATAACTAAGAAAGGCAGATAGAAAACAAACGTCAAAAATTATAGCCGAGAATCATGTTAGTACTAAGCAGTCAATTACTCAATTAGGACTTAGGAGTCATGCCTAGAAACTGGAAATCATACCACCCACCGGCCATCAGACCAAAATAAACTAGATGCAAAAACCTGCGGAATGATCACTAACTTTTCAGTTTTTACATTGGATATCGCCCGCGCCCGCATGAGTCCAGCTACAGAAGCATATATCCCTTTAACAGTCAGGTATTACGAATAACCCCATAGTTCCAATTTCCAACTGATCCTTGGCCCTCCAAAGGTCCAAACTACCTAAGTCACCATCATTTCGCGTTCCAGCAGGCCGAAGGCATGGAGGTCCGTACCGTGAGCCGCCGGAGCGGCGGAGGCGACGCGTCAGCAGGGACCTCGGATGGGAGCTGCACGAAGGCCACCTCAGGCGACGCGGCGACTCGGAGGAGCGGATGGCGCAGGCCCACGAAGGAGAGGAGCTGCGCCCAGGAGGAGGGCGTGCCGCGGATGATCCGGAGTAGGATCTGGAAGAGCAGGCCGAGCCACCCCGCCACCACCCGCCACGCCGCCGCCGCATGGCCCCGCTGCTGAACTGGCGCCACCTCCGTCGCCGCCGACATCTTTCTGGAGGCGGAGACTTTAGACGGGAGGGCGGAACGAATAGGAAGCAATCATAGAGTGTGGTTGCCTGGTCTGTCTTTAGGGTGTTAGATTCTTTAATCGCTCCTAAAAATTTATATCACATGGAATATTTAGATACTAATAAAAAATATTAAATATAGATTAATTATAAAATCAATTATATAGATGGAGGCTAATTTGCGAGATAAAATTTTTAAGTCTAATTAATCCGTCATTAGCATGCATTTACTGTAGCACCATGTTATCAAATCATGGACTAATTAGGCTTAAAAGATTCGTCTCGTAAATTAGTCGTAAGTTGTGCAATTAGTTTCGTAATTAGTCTATATTTAATACTACATATATGTGTCCAAATATTTGATGTGACAGAAAATTTAAGAGCTTCTGTAGAAACCAAACAGACCCTTTCCTTTGTGTGGGCAGATTTTTTTTTTGAGCCTCTACTCTAGATACAGCTGTAGAATCTGTTTATGTACGAACACACATCCACGCGTACACAATCAGATCTACAACTACACGTAGATATGAAGACCGCGTCCTTCTTGAGATCACCGGAACCACCACGGCTCCGTAGACGACGGGCGCGTCGCAATCCCTTTGTAGTTCCACGTGATAGAGACCGTAAAATTTTTTGGGAATAAATCCCAGTGAGAGACGTGAGTCAAATCCAGGATTCGAACCCACGCCGGCAGCGAGCGCACCTAGCTCAGCTAGCCAACCGAACCCAGTTCGGTTCTCTTGTGTGGGCAGATTTCCTTGCCAGAACGTGATATCTGTGACAGCAAGGTAAACCGACAAATATTTCAAAAAAAAAAGGGTAAACCGGCAAAATACCGCCTCATGCGGAATACGTATAAGTTTGTTTGCATAAACTTATTAGACGCATCGTTTTAGCAAAATAACAGTGTCTTTCTCTCACAGTAAATCAATATAGCATTAGTATCAGTCGTTTTTCTAGCCAGCTAAACAGGACCACGGATGACATTCTACTAGTAGGGTGAAACTTAAAAGAATAAATTGAGTATATTAACACCGTAAGCCCACAATCTTAAGCCAGTCGGATTTCATATTCTAATTTCTAATATTTCTATGTGTTAGAAATAGTGTGGAATAATTTCATCTTCATAAAACTCATTTTATCCCATAAAATTTTAACCATCTCTCATCATTAATATATTGTGTCATGTCAATATATTTGCTAAGTTGATAGGTTATTTAATATTTCGAAAACTTTCATAAAATTCCATTGAAATTGGTCCTATAAAATTGAATAGTCGAATTTGTAGGCAACGGAATAATAAAAACTTAAGGCGTGTTTGTGACTGCTACGTAAACTTCACCGTGGAGTAGTTCTACAAAAAAAAATTAAAGTTTGTGGAGCATCCTTTTAAGTACTCTCATAAATCCACTTTCTTCTCAGTTTGTGAGCTGAACCTATTTACCAAAAAAACGTGGAGTAGAGCTGAAAACTATGGAGTAGAACAGTTCAAGCACCCCCTTAGGCTGTCTCTGATAGGAGACCCATTGCGGAACCCAAACCCAAAATAGGTCCGCAACACAATACCTATAGCCTTCAATAGACTACCTATATGGAAGGCTTATTTTGAGTGTCAGAAGAGGCATAACTCAAATCTGAGTATCATCTCTCCTGGAGACCTATTTTCAGAAAGGATTATCTTTTTAGTCTTGTTGTTGGAGAACATAAAAATATGTACTGAACCATTTGTGTATAGCGTTACCTAAAGGACGAATGGGTCTTGTATTTTGGGTCATGGTTGTTGGAGACTGTCTTAGGACACCCGCAATAGTAAGAGTCAGATACTAGCTCTGAGCCAACGTCTCCAATAATGTTACCTTTTAGCAATGGTTCATAGTATGATTAGGCCTATATGACACTCTCTAATGTTTCTAGAATATGTGTATGAGTCTAACTCTTGCAGCCCGATCGGCTGGGGCTGGCTGGCTAGCCAACCCCCTCACATGGATACTATTCACATGAACCAGCTAGCAGTACTTCTCTCTCACATAAACGAACCAGCAATGATACGAACCAGCCAACCGAATAGGCTATTGATCAAAAACTAACTTTTATCCCTCTTCTATAAACATATAAAAAAATAGTTAAGTCACCTCTCGCGAGTGCCCTTAAGGCTTCTCCGACGACGTGGCCAAATCGCCTGCAGATGTGGAGGGAGAGAAGATTAAAAAGATAAAATAAAAAAACTAGGAATCCACTTCACATGAGAACGTGGGGGAAGTAGACAGATAGTGTTGATTTGTTAGGCAGTGTGCGTGCTAGCCGATTTCTTCGTCGCTAGCGTCATGCTTTCAGATGCTCTCGGTCCACGTGTGACAAAAGCTGATGCCAGCTAGCTATTTCGACAACCGTTGAGGACGCCCTTAAAAAGCACGTGCGCTCCTGGAACTCGATGCTGCAGTAGCCAGAGAGCTCCGCCTATGCGTGGAGTCTAAAAAAAAATGTTAGTGACAAGCTTTATTTACGCATGTGTAATGTAAGAAGACCGTGACTCAAATTCGGAACCTTTCGGTCGCAGACAGTAAGACTCTACTGCTTGCATCAGATCCACCCTTCAACTTGATCCTACAGTAATTAATAAAAAAGAAATTCAAAATAACACACGCGAGTCGAATGGGCGAGTACGCACACAAATCAGCGACTTTCAATTCCTCCATAGATCTCCATGCTTGTGCGATTACAAAGGGCAAAAGATTCTTTGTACTATAAATTTATAAGAGGGTACCTTGGGACTAATAAATTATAAAACAAAACAAAGAATAATTCCTCTTACAAACACTAGCATGAACAACCACAATGTATATAGATCAACCCGTCCATATAGATAAGTCCCACAACAGGGGGTCAATAGTAAAGTTCGAAAACACAATGTACATGGACCGATTGTCAATAAAGCTAGGTCTCACGCCAAAATAAAAAATCCCACGCCCTCAACTTCCTCTTTGCTGCGCACGAGCCACAACTCTCCGTTAAAAAAAGTCTACAACCGCTACTTATCTCCACCCCCGATCTCCCTCCACTCATTGAATCCAACCATGCCTTTCCCCTTCTACGTCAGATCTCCAACATCTCTGCTCAAATCAGGCAGCAACCTACTTAGATCGGGCGACCTCGCGTGCCACCGACGGCTGGCACCCACGCGAACTTCCTCCTACCGCCTCGGACTCTAGCTTCTTCGTGCTCGGTGTGCACATGGTGGTGGCCACGCGGATGCCTGTGGCGGTGTCCTCGCGGGAGGCACGCGCGGATGTATGTGGTGGTGTCCTCGCAGGGCAGATGGCTACGACAGCCTCACGGATGACCAGGCGGCGGCCTCGTGAGTGGCGGGGACGAACGGGGCGACGCGTGGATGGCTGGAGCAGCGCCCTCACAGTCAGCACAGAGGACCAAGGCGGTTGGCGCATACAGCTGCTAAGAGCAGGAACGCAGGAGAGAGATGGAGGGAAACTAAGAAAGTAATATTTTCCCTATGGGTGGACTATGAGCAACCACATTGTTGCTCAAAAGCAGTTCATAGCGATTAAAATAATGCACATCAGTTTATTGAAACACTGTGAGACTAGTCCATAGAGTAATCCATAATAAAGGTACCCATAAGCTTATGGACTACCCATAGAGAATTAAAAATTACTTTTTCTTACTCCTCCCTCTCTCTTTCTTGATCTTACACATGAATGGAAATGATGAATTTTTTATATTAGATGGGACCCACCTTATGGACTACTTGTTGACTAAAATATTATGAAAACAAAACAGTAGTTATGGACTTATCATGTGGGTCCCATGTATATGGACTACTCGGTCCATATACATTGTGGTTGCTCTGCTATGGATGACTTTAGCTATAGACAAGTGGCGGAGCCAGGATTTCAAGGTTAGGTATTCTCACTTCCACGTCGAAAATAAACCATCCATAGGTTCCAAATATAATTGAGAGTAGTACACCGATAATTAAATAAAGTTTTAAAAAATAGTCAAATAACAAATTGTTCAGCTAATCGGCTCTCAGATATACATGGAACAAACTTAGTAATAAATACGTAGAGGTGAGACTTCAGACTGGATATGCTAAAAAAGACTTCAGACTGGAGCAGGAGTGCTGGACAACTTGAATCTAGAGGTAAAGGAGTGGAGAGACAGCGGCCACGGCCAGTGGCGTTTTTTTTAATTTTAACAGTTTTTGTAAACTAATTTTAAACCTAACATTGTTTTTTTTAACTAACACTTTTGGCCGCGTCTATTGTCATGGCGCGGCGAAATGCCTGTGTCGCTTCATGCATGGTGACGCGGCAGGAGGGTGACATGGCGAAGACCGGGGCCGCTGACCGGTGACGTGGCAGGGTCTGTCGCGCCACCGATCTTGGCGCGGCACTAACGCGCCACAACACATGGCGCGGCAGGACCTGGACGCAAACAGAAGATCGGCTGCTTTTGGTTGAGGATCGACAGCGACGCGATCATGGACCATGGACCTCGGCTTCCTCGACCCCTTCCTGGTGGGCTCCGACCAGGTGCTCTAGTCCGACATGGGGTCGCGCAGCACGGTCGACTACTGCACGTCTAACCAGGGTGCCTTCTTCGGTGATTTCGTGGCGGCGATGACCAAGCTCAGGAGGATCGGGGTCAAGACGCCGGCCACCGGCGTCGAGATACGCCAGGACTGCTGGTTCCTGAACTAGTTGCTACTTAATCTCACCGACAGTGCTGCCGCGATGCATTGAAACGAATATGAAGTAAATAAATGCAGTCCATGCGCAAGTTGACAAGCTGTCACATAAAATTTTCATTGGTTTGACATAAGTTCGACATAACATAACCAACTAAGCCTGTAAGTTTCAGACGTCAATATTCATTCGACCTAACAAACTAAGACACAGAAGTGTAAGGATCCCTCGGACGTCTCTGTCTCTTCGGATTTGTTGGCAACACATTGGGAGTGTAGCCAACGTCGGTGTGGTCACGTCGCTGATGCGTACAGCTCATACCTTGCAAGTATATGATGTGCACGATTACTTATAATCTTTATGATCGTTAGTTCATGGAGCCTACATATTTAAAGAAAATACCTTTATTAGTACCTATGAGGCTCCTTGGGTACCAAGCGGGGCACCACCTAGCTGAGACATGCCGATCTCGTCCTACGGCCAATCGTCCCACTACCCGTGCTGTCTGCGGAAGCCCAGGGGGTCGTCGTCCTCGATTGTAGGGTCCTTCCCAGCGCTATGATATGGTGGTGTACGTACTACGGAAGTGGCACCTATCACCGCCTGAGAAGAGCTGGCTAGTGTCCTCAAAGAGGCTGAAGACGTGCCACCCGACCACGCCGGGAGTGGCGGTTCCACATAAGGAGTGTCCATGCAGCTCAGCTTCTGAGCTAGCTTCCTGCAGCTCTTCTTCACCTTCTGCATAAATAGACATTAAAGTTAGTGCATTTCCCAAAGGCATATACACTAAAGAAACATTTTTGGAACGAACAAGTTTATATTTACCTCCACAAAAGCCTTGAGAATGCCTGGCTCCTGCCCTCTAGACTCATGTAGCCGGAACACTGCTTCGTTGGACATCCTTGATAATTGTGTCGCCTAGGTATAGAAACATGATTGGACAGTTTTAGTACACATACTTAGTACTAAAAGGATAACAAATTGTACCATTCAAGTATCTTACCATGTATCTTTAAAGTGGGGCTCTCTGTAGCTGTGTGTCCTCCCTAGTGGAAATGTCATACACATCTTCGATCACATCTTCCTCTGAGTCCTCGTCAATCGCCTCCTCAGTGTACGGGGGCTTGATATGTGTCCTCGTAGACCTATGAAGCCACCATAGGTACTCATCAAAGGTGTGCTGGTCGTGTGGAGGACCCGCATGGACTGGCTGCCATTCCTTGGTCTCCCACAAAAGGATGTGCACGTTGTGTGTCATGCACCAATCCTTGGTCTTGTACCTCTTCCTGCGGTCATACCTACAACAAAACGATGTTAGTTGTACCACACACACCTCTGAATTGTAGCTTTGTTATTAATCGATAACGCACCCATGCAATCCTTGGTTGGAGTAAAGCGGTGGTGGGCAGCCTGTCATTCTTCCAAACTATCTGTAGACCCTGATGGGCAAGTGAATCTCGACCACGTGGAAGAAAATAAGAGGGATGTTGCAGCGATACTCGTCTGACTCGTCCCTAGTGACAGGACTCAGATAGTACTCGAGCTCCAGAGCATCACAAGGACACCAATGCACCTGAACATTTCGTAATTGAGTTAGGTTGTGATATAGTGTACATCGAACAAGACACATGTATGATAGTAAAGAGAGCATAACTTAGTGCTGTGTCAGGACGTCGAGACCGTCCGTGTACTCCCTATACTTGCGCCTCATATTCCCTCTAACTAACTCTGCTTCCGTCTAGATATACAGAGCTAGAGGGAGTGTATCCTGCCTATTCCATTGCTGCATTGAACACGATAATGAAATAGCCATTAATAATTTAATCATATGTAACTGCCTCAAAGAATATAGTGAACCGAAGTACTTACCGATAAACCAGTATTAAGAGGCCTCCCAACGGGCCATTGTTCCCAACACCAAATCTGGAGTAGGTAGGAGCAACCCCCAAGGTTTGCATACCTTGAGGTGCGACGGTAGGCAACGCACAGCTATCGATACGTCCATGCCAGGATTGTGCTGCCCTAGCTGTACGCTGCTATGTTCTCCCACGGCTGGCGTAGTATGTCAAGGAAGATCCAGCTGATGGTGTTGTCCGAGGTGTCTTGGAAGAGGAAAGCACCAAGGAAGTGCCAGAGCCACACTCTAGCGAACCTATCGATCTGAGCCTCCTCAGCCTATGGGTCCAAGTAATCAAAGCACTCTGTGATCTAGGACAATGAAACACTGGAACTTTTCCTGAAATTGACCAAAGAAAATGAGACCCGATGACTGCTGGAAAGCAATGCAAGTATTAAATAGGCTTGAATTGCTCACTTATTTTTCTTGGAAGCCTCGTCATCCGATGGAAGAAAGCCAGTGAACTAAGCCACCAGCTCCCTCCAGTGATCGTTGTCAACTATCCCTATCACTGGAAGTCCTCCCAACCAAAGGCCAAAGATAGCCTTCACATCCTACATGGTCAAGGTCATCTCGTCGCAAGGTAGGTGGAACATGTGGGTCTCAGGCCTCCACTTGTTATAAGAATAGAACGACTATTAGTTGCCTCAAATTTGTTATAAGAATGTTTACGTACAAAGAAGGCACTCACACCTATCTACAGCTGTAATAAGTAGTGCTGAGTCAAGGGGTGAAAGACCGTAGTTGACAACACAGACAAGCTCAAGGAAGCCGATATGCCGTATATACGGCGTGTAATGCTCATCCCACTGGTGCGCCTTGTTGTGCGTGCGGGGCCTCAAAGTAGGCAAGGCCACCTGTGCGCCAGTGTCACTCAAGATGTGTGCTCAGTGCTGGTCATCGTACTCCACCTCAAGAATAGGATACAACGGGTGCTGCGTGGGAGGGGCCATCCTGTTACAAATTGATAAACAAAGGGTTAGAGTATTCAAATTAACAATATTCAAATTAACATTATGTAGCATTACAAAATTTGAACTACTTGTTATACAATACGAACACAATATGAAAGCACATGTATATATTCAAAGTAACATTAATAGACATATTAAACAACTTCACTAGAAAAATAAGCATTTGATGAAACTTCATCAAGTCATCCAAATCACCGTATCACGCACTACTAAGTACCGACAATCAATCCCTAAACCCAAAATCCTAACTAACAGTAACCTAAACCCTAACTACCTAACCAAAACTACCTAACCTAAACCCAAAATCAATCCCTAAACCCTAACTACCTAACCAAACCTTAACTATCCTAAATCACTAACAAATTCTAAATCACTATCCTAAATCACTAACAAATCCTAACAAATTCACTAACCTAACTATCCTAAATCACTAACCCTAACTAAAATAACAATCATAATAACATGAAATTGAGAGAGCCTACCTTGATATGAGCGGGTGGGCGGCCGGCGGCCGTGACGCGCCGGCGTTCGTGGCGCGGCCAGAGTAGGCGGGCGTGGGTGGGCGGCCGGTAGGGCTCTACGCAGCGTGTGGGCGGCTAGGCTGGCAGGCAGGCGCTGTGGGCGCGGCGGCGGTAGGAGCTACGGGCGCGGCGGTGGCGGCGCTTCGGGCAGGGGCGGCTCATGGGTAATATTTATTTGACCCTGCCGCGCCATGCGCCGTGGCATGTCAGTGCCGCGTCAAGATCGGTGGCGCGGTAGACCCTGCCACGTCACCGATCAGCGGCCCCGGTCCTCGCCACGTCACCCTCCCACCGCGCCACCATGCATGGCGCGGCACATGCATTTCGCTGCGCCATGACAATAGGCACGGCCAAAAGTGTTAGTTAAAAAATAGTGTTAGATTTAAAATTAGTTTACAAAAAGTGTTAAAATTAAAAAAAAAATCCCAGCCTGCAGCTGGCCTAGGAAGGTGGAAATTCATAGGCCAGGCCATTTTTCTCAATGATTTTGACTGCAATGAGCTAAAACAGGACAACAAATTACAATTCACATATATATACATAAGTGTATATGCACATATATACATATAGATGTCCCAAAAAAGTTAGGTATTCCAAGGAATACTTGGAATATCCTTGGATCCGCCCATGCTATAGACTACCTTATTGATGCGGCCACAATGTTTAAGATAGTCTATTGGGAATAATTTAGTCACTATAGACTACTTTTAGAGCACATTATGGTTGCTCTAGTTAAAGAATAGTAAGGGCTTCTTTGGATCCCACCAGTTTTTGCAGTTTTTAAAAATCTAGCTTTTGGAAAACTATGTGACATCCAAACATGCCCGTTTTTGCTACCAGTTTTTTGAGAGAAAAATGGAGTTCGTGAAGCACCTCTTTAGATGCTCTCACAACTGCACCCTTTTTCCTCGAAAAACTGGAGTTTGTGGAGCACCTCTTTAGGTGCTTCACCCTTTTTCCTCGAATAAAGTGCATGGAGTTGAAACCATTTGGCTAAAAAACGTGGAGCGAAGCTGAAAAAGTGGAGCAGAGCAGTCCCAAACACCCCCCTTAATGTCATAAATCTTAGAGTTTTCTCTATAATTTTAGTCAAACTTGATATACTTTGATTCTTTAAGAAAGTTAGAAAGACTTATAATTTGAAATAGAGGGAGCAGAGTTTTTCTTATGGTATGTTAGTTTTTTAAAACATTGTTTATAACCTAAATCGTATAGAGTCACATTCATCTTAATAGTATGGCGTTTTCTAAAATCAAATAATTTGACATGGAATAGTAGTCCATTTTGAGGTAGACCTTTTATGGCCGGTAATTCAGCCAAAAATGTGAAGAAAGTGGAGCTTGCTTGGTTTACTTCTACTTCAGCTTGGGCACATTGAGACCGAAAATCAAAACCCCTACCGAATCGAACCGAACCGAACTATCGGTTTTTTGGTTTCGGTTTCTAATCCTGGACACTTCGGTGTTCGGCTACGGGGTCAGTTTTTGACTTGAATGGAACCCGAATAACCGAGCAACCGAAGTTAGCAGCAATCTCCCAATCTTTGATGGGCGATGCATGCAGCCAGCCCTCCAAGGCCCACCACACACCGCTGGGCAGGCCTTGAGGGCTAAGGCCTCTCCTAGTCTCCCTCTCTCGTTCGACACTTAGGCCCTGAAAGTGCATCTAGCCCTTTAGTGGGTTTTGGATGATTAAATGACAATATGATTAAAGGTATAACCCGTTTGCTAAGTGTGGACAGGTAATAGGTTATCTCACAGGTACTTAATGAAAGCCAAAATGATGTGTTGTTGTCTAAACAATCTAGTTCAAGCACAAAACAACAATGCAAATAGAATTCATGCAAAGGCTTATTTATTTTGGGATTTCTATGTACTATGTGAAAGCAAGCTCGGTAAAAATTAATCAATGAGACATGAGGGATTGCATATGGAATGGTCTCATATTTGAAGCTTGCTAAATTGAAATGAAAAAGATAACAATACAAATAAAATAGATGATTCAACATAAGATGTGACTTTATGGCTTGAGATGGTGAAGATAGCAAGGAAATGCTTCGAGGTACTAAGCAAGGGTGAAGGGCAAGCGACGGCTTGGTGACCGAAGAACCTAGCTTGGGTGAAGAAGGAAGTACTTGTATTTAGTTGAGATACTAATCAAGCTATGATGGTCATGTTGATGTCAAATCACTATTGGAGTGTTTGATGAAACTGACTTGATACACTTGGGATTATTCATATTTGATGAATGGAATCAAGTCATGTGCTCAAGATGGATATGCTCAAGTAAAAAGATCAATATCGACATGTTGGCACCCTCACTTGATGAAGATTGAAAGACACGGCATAAATTCAAAAGAGGTCAACTCAAGCGGTATAAATTTGTTTTTCCTTTGATCTTGAGTTTAATAGGTATGCCGTACTATAAAGAGGGATGCATCATGTTGATAGATAATTATTCATAAGTGCTCATACCAACCTATGTGAGTTTTGAGTGTTTGAGAGACAAAAGAGCTAACATGTTTTTCCTGGTCTGGCAATACCAGACGTGTCCCATATTAATACCAGACGTGTCCCGTATTAATATCGGATGTGTTTAGTATGAGTCCAGCCATGGTAAAATTCTTGATGTTCTCAGGTTGGTTCATCGAGAATTCTGACGTGAGTCAGGTTGGTTCGTTGGGAGTTCCGATGGTCGGAAGTTTTGGCAATCTTCGGGAGTTTCGACGTCTCGTGCTTAACTGACTTGGAGAGTTAACTGCCTGGTCATACCGGACGTGTCCAGTATTCATACCGGACGTGTTTGGTATAGTAGGTTCAAATGACCTGAGGGTCGGGAGTTCCAGCGAGAGTCGAGAGTTTCGGCATTCGTCGGGAGTTCCGACACCTCACATACTTTAACTCTGTTATCGTAGTTTTCAAATGTGCTGAGGGTCGGGAGTTCCGACGGTCAGGAGTTTTGGCATTGATCAGTAGTTCTGACGCCTCACAATGACACTGTAACTCAGTTACTATTAGCACAGTACAAGTCATACCGGATGTGTCCGGTATTACAACGGCTATAAAACGGCTAGTTTTTCCAAGGGGCTATAAATAACCCCAAGCCTTCACCTATGGAGGCTGCTGATTCTGTTGAGACACATACACTTTTTGAGCCTTGCAAACACTCTCCAACTGTCTCTTCATGAGTGTGTGATCCAAGTTGCCAAATCCATTAGTGGGTTGAGAGAAATTCAAAAAGAGAGCAATCTAACCACTTGAGCACTTGTGCATATTGTCTATTTCGTGATTCACATTTGTTACTCTTGGACTCTTCGGTCCTAGATGGTTAGACGTCACCGGAGAACACCCGAGAGATTGTGGTTGCCACAGAAAGTTTGTAACGGTCGATTCTGTCGCCTCAGAATCAACTAGTGGAAGGAGGAAAAGGAGTTGGAAAAGACTCCGACTAGAGTGACCTTCATGGTACCCTCTAGGGCTAACCTTTGCTAGGTCGCCCGTAGCCCCCTCAATGGAGAGTAGGACTTGAACGAGGCCGAACTTTGGTAAAACAAATATTGTGTCTCAATTCACATTTCATTTGATATTTGTGTTGCTCCAGCTCTTGTGCATGTTCTCTGTGTATATTATCATCTCTAGTAGGTACCTGTAGTTTTGTTTGAAGATAGAAATCGAAAGGAGCAAGTTTGGGGCTGCTCTCCAAAAACCGTGTATATGGGACACGTCTGGTATACCTACCGGACACATCCGGTATTTCCTATCTGTACTGAATATATTCATTCTCTGTTCTAACTTTGTGTCACAAGGTTGTTGCTTCTAGATATATTATTTATACCTTGTATACTCTGTGGTTAACTTGTTAGGGGTGGTATTACTCTTAATTTAGAGTTTTCATTTTGGAAACTCCCACTACTAAATCATTTCTGCATTTAAAGGTGTTAATTTTTAGAAATGCATATTCATCCCCCTCTAGGCGGCATCCTAGGTCCTTTCAATTGGTATCAGAGCGAGGTTCTCACTTAAAGCTTCATCGTCGTGAGAAAAGGATGTCGACGCCTATTGAGTTGGAGCCGGTGCTTCTCCAAAATGATGGTTCAAACATTCTACCTTGGTCAATTCATGTACTCAATACTTTTCGAGCAATTAGCCCTCTTGTTGAGCATATTGTGCATGCAAGCATACCTCTTCCTTTAGTTGATTGGAGCAACTACAAAAATTTATCAAAAGAGGAAGAGATATGTGTGCAACTCAATGCTCAAGCTATTAATGTCATTTTGAGTACATTGAATGCAGAGGTTCAAGATGAGGCAATCTTCAATAGACAACCATCTTCGGAGAGTGCTCATCTCATTTGGACTAGACTTATTGAATTATATGGAAAATCCAAATGTGATGATGCTATTGAGTGCAATTCAATAGAAAGTATGTCCATTGTGTCTTCATACAGTGAAGAAGCATCACAAGACCTCAAGCGCGCTGAGTTGGAGCAAGAAGTGCAAGCAGCGCATGACCTATTGTCTGCCTACAAATACCAGACATGTCCGGTATGGCCGAGGTTGCAAAGCAGCAAGCAGCTATTTGCAAGGATGCTTAAGACCGGTGGCGACCAAGTGATGAGTCAACCTTAGTATCTCATGATTCTCATCACTTGTGTCTCATGGCCAAGAAAAGCAAGAAGAAGGGTAACAAGAAAGATCAAGAAAAGAAGAAAGCACAAGTAGATGATCAAGATAAAAGTGATGTTGAAGTCGAAGACAACTACAACCTGGATCATCTCAACCACAAAGACAAGTTCATCATCATGAAGATAGTTGAAAAGAATAATGAGCTTGAAGAAGAGATTGAGAAGCAAGAGCAATCACTTCAAAAGCAAGAACTGTTTCTTATCACCAAGATGGAAGAACTAAAGGCTCTAAGTGAAAGGTATGAAAAATTGTCAATTGAGCATGCTTTAGTTACTAACTCCTCTTCTAGTGTTTCACAACTAGAAAAGGAAAACTTTGAGCTCAAGGCAAGGCTAGATGAACTATCAAGAAAGTATGATGTGCTACAAGCAAACTCTGTTCATCTCAAGTGCTCACATGAGGAAATAGTAGAATCAAGCATCATGCTTGAGGTGGCTCATGAGGTTATAAACACATCGATAAAATTTTCTCAACCTCTCACACATTCACTCACTAGTGCACCATCTCAATTAAATATTTCTTGTACTAATGAGTGTGCTCCTCAAGCAAGCCAATCTTTGATTGAGCTAAATCTCATAGAAAACATAGAGCTCAAAGAAGAGGTGAAAAGATCAAAGAAAGATGTGATTCGGTTGAAGGGTAAGAAGAAAGCACAACCTTCTCAAGATAACTGTGATAACATGGTGAAGAAGCTTGAGAAGGGTTCAAACCTTGCTTCCTCCAAAGCCCAACAAAAGAATCACATTTCAAGCAAAGCCAACACAACCAAGAGCAAGAAACATGGAAAAAGTTTATGCTATGGTTGTAGATTATATGGACATGAGTGGGCTATGTGTCCACATAAGAGTTGGGCCGACAGGTGTGAAGCGGCCGAACAAAAGGCCTCAAACAAGTTGGCCAACCAAAATAAAAGTGAGGAAGCCCAAGTTACAACAAGAAGATGCTATGGATGCAATGAGATGGACCACAAGGTTGATAGATGTCCATACAAGCAAAGCAAGCATAGAGCAAACAAAGGCCGAATATGAAAATGCTTGTAGAAGAAAGGGGCATCTAAGCTATGAATGCCCAAATGGTAACACTCCTAAGCCGAACACATTTGTTTATAATGAAATGCTTAGGAAGACCACAAATGGAGTTAGCACTAGCAAGGTGATGTGTTCACCACAAACTAGTGCTAAAGCTATTTGGGTGCCTAAGCACCTGTTGACTAATCCAAAAGGACCCAACAAGAGTTGGGTACCAAAGTGTGCTTAGGTTAATGTGTAGGTACTTGGTGATGAGATGAAGGTATTCGGGGTGGTTGAGCAAGCAAATTGATAATATTCACTCAATCTATCAACCAATTCTTATCATAATCTCTTATATGGTTGACCCAAAGATAATTTAATGAATATATCGTCTATTTCATCCTCACCATTGGTAACAAGTACCTAAACCTTATAGGATAGCCACTTTGTTCATTTTGTGCTTAATAGTTCACAAATAGGCATATTTGTGAAATATTGAAAGTGGCTAATTAGTTTCACTTGATAATTATCATGTTTGCCATATGGTTCTTTTAATAGCCCTCTAGTAGAGCAATTTATTTGTTGAGATGTAGGGCATAAATGAAATACTAGAGCTAAAACAAAGAATCACAAGCAGCGGATTAATTGTCTCTGTCCTACACCTACCGGACGTGTCCGGTATTCCTACCAGACAAGTTCGATATGGCCAAGGACAGAAAGAAAGTGTTTCTGTTCTGCATATTCCGGACGTGTCTGATACTGTAGGATGCAGAACACTAATTGGATTACAACTGAGTGTTTGATCCATATATCTTCATATATACTTAATTTACTCAGATGCTTGTGATTTACCAAATCTAAGTGGATTGTGAGCATCTCTTGAACTCAAATTTAAATATGGCATTATTACTTAGTGTTGGTCAAAATAGAAAATTGACTCCCAAATTCTTAATAAGATAAAGTGCTAGTTAAAAATCATTCAAATTACTTGAAGCACTTATTTAAGGGGAGCTCAGTTTCTATTTTGCATCTTTGTGGACTAACAAATTTATCTAGCATTCCTTGTAGTCCTTTGGATGAAAAATTGATTTTGTATCTAGCATGGTTATTTGGAAATTAAGGTCAACATAAAGATTATCATGCTATGTATCTTCTTAGTGGAATTCTAGTGGGCTTAAGGCAAAGGTATGTATTTACATACATGCATTGAAAGTGCATCTATGGCCCTTAATATGCTAGAGTGTGCTTTTGTTTGACATAGGAGAGATGTTTTTCAAAAACCATAACTAGCATGTGTAGGTGGTGTGAATTTGAAAAACTATTTGAATCTTGGTCTTTGTGACCTAGCCTTGTCATGTGATGATTATCGCTCTCCTTGATTGTTTGATTGGCTAATCACACATGACATGGCTTTCTTAAGTCCACATTCTACTATGTCTCACTATATCTCTCTCAAGTAAGCAAAATCATGTTTATGCCAAATATTGGGAAAAGAGAAAAGCAATTCATGGGATTTGGATAAGAAAAGTAGTTACACCATATTTGGATCAAGGACAGACATGTTTTGGATTAAGAAATGATAGAGAAGGGGATTGGTGTTAAGTGAATGAAATTTGGAACAACTTGGACTGGTCCTGCAAATACCGAACGTGTCTGGTATCTATACCGGACGTGTCTGGTATTCATGGGAGAGCTAGGTCAAATACCCTTTTGGCCCAAATCCGTGGCCCATTCTATTCACTCTATCTCTACCGCAACCGCCGCCGATCATTCTGCCAACCACCACCGCTCACCCTCTCCCTCGCTCGTACTCCACACCATCACCATGCCTTTGCCGCAGGATTGCCTCTATGTTGCACTTGGCCTCGTCCGCCTCCGCAACAGCAAGAAGAGCGCCCTAGAAGCCACCACGGTAGCCCACATCTCCTCTTTGAACCATGGGCAAGCAATGAAGGAAGAAGGGGAGAAGGAAAATGGATTGGAGGGTTCCCGCAACAAGAATCAACGATCTCCTCAGTGGATTTGAAATCAATTTCAAGTTCCCCAATTTAGGTATTTCAAATCTCGGTACCCATCCAATTTGTTTGATAGTGTTTCAATTTCAATTTCCTTATGTCAAGATACTGCATTGGTGCTTTAGAAGCTATGATTAAAGTTTGAAATAGATTGGTAAGGACTGGATCAAATGCCCTTGGTGAGGGTGCTGCACGCCCATACCTGACGTGTCTGGTATGAATACCCCAGCAGAGCAGGGTTTCTGCTCCATTTATTATGATCCTTTTAGTAGTTGATTCTAGGGCTAAGATTAGTTGTTGGCAATGCTTCGTAAACCTTATAACCTAGGTTTGGTTGAGGTGATTACAAAGCACTAGATGATTGGTCTTATTCCTATATTTCAACAAAAATGAGATTTCTTTTGGACATGCTTCTAAGACTGATTCTATATGGAATATTATTTGTATACAGGGCAGCAGCCATGAGTGGAAGACAGGAGCCCAGATCCAAGCATAGGCATAATCCAGCATTAGAGAAATACAAGAAGGCAAGGCAGGACTTACATCCTAGGTTCAGTCAGCAGGAGCAGGAGACCCTCTAGAGCCACTAGGGGCGCTCCATAGTACAGAGAGAGTGGTAATGGTGATAGCAGCCCCTCTTCTAATGATGAAACTAGGGATTACAAGGTTGAGAACAGAAAGAGAAAGAGCACTGATAAAGATTCAGACAGAGAGTCAGATGGTGGTGATAGCTCTGAGGAGATAGAGGAGTAGTAGGCACCTCCAGTGCACCACCTAGGTCAGGGCATGGACTATGGCCTTCTTGAAGTACATGCTCTAGTTTTACCCAGTTATGTTGTTAGAGTCAACTACAAAGGAAAGGGTATGACTAAGAGAGCAAGAGATTAGAGGAGGATTGATCCTAGAGGTTTGCCTAGGATTCAGTATGATCATCGCTTTCACACTATGTTCCATCTATATTATTACACTAGTGTGATACTTGCTAGGAATCCTATGATAGCCAAGTCTCAGTGGATAGATTGGAAATATGTCAGAGAGCTACAAAAATCCTCCATTGACTATGCTATTGCCACCTATAGCCACATAGGTGTATACCCGCTCATGGAGTTTGTGCATGATTGGAACTCTAAAGTCATTGCATAGTTCTATACCACTTTGTTTGTGGAAGAGGAGCCGAGGCGTATGCATTGGATGCTTGAGGGCCAGTGGTATAGTGTGGACTATGATGCCTTTGTAGCTTTTCTTGGGTTCTCAAAGAAGGACCTTCAGAGAAACAAGATCCACACATAGCAGGTGTTACCTCCTGAGCAGCTTGCTTACATGTATCCACTAGGAGGTGAGAGAGGAGCAGTTGGGAAGGTAGTTGGTCTTCACCCTACCTATAGGTACCTGGACAGGATGTTCAGGAAGACCATTGATTGCAAGGGAGGAGACAAAGGGAACATTGCTGATTATTCCAAAAACTTGCTCCACAGGATGTCACCTGGTGCACAGCCATTTAGTGTCTTTGATTTTATTTAGTCAGAGATCAGGAGTGTGGGTGAGAGGTCCCTCAAGGGCTATGGATTTGCACCCTACATCATGTATATAATTGAGAAGGTCATAGGACACACTTTTGAGTATGACAAGAAGCATAAAGTCCTGAAGATAGTAGATGACTTGATAGTGGTTGGAGTACCCCCACCTGGTCCAGGGGGAGCAACAGAGGTAGATGCACCTGAGAGTGGTGCAGCAGCAGCAAGAGCTTCAACTCCACCACGTGCTCCTTCACACTCTTCTTCACATCAGCGTAGTCCTCCTTCTCCTATTCATAAGATGTTCAGTGCTATATTTGGGATGTGCAGAGACATCTAGACCAGGCAGTAGAAGGAGAGGGAGGATAGGAGGAAGGACACTTGGACTCTAAAGCAGATTGCTGCTAGACTTGAGCTTGATCCTCCTAGGTCTCCACTATCAGATGAGGCAGCCAGTGAGCCTAAGACTGAGGAGCAGCAGCAAGCTAGGTACGACAGAGAGTATGCGGAGTTTCTTCAGCGACAGCAGCAGCAACAACAGGCACCAGAGCATCCTGACACTTTACCACTATAGGCTCATGTGCCTACTCACTCTCAGCCATGTCCTAGTGCTACAGATGAGTATGCTTCAGACTGGTGGAGTGACCTCACAGGTGGCTTTAGCTACTATGGGTCTAGTGGCTATGACCCGTCTAGTGAGGGTGGTTCTCGTCCAGCTAGTGCTCCACGATTAGATGAGGAGGATGATGGCAGAGACAGAGATGAAGATGGTGATGAGTGATCTTAGTGATTAGTTTTAGCTAGCAGCACCTTTGTGGTGATAGATGACAAAGGGGGAGAGAGACTGATTAAAGCTTAAGGATATTGGTTTCATTTGCTTATCTTTGTACCTAGAGATATGTAATGTAGCTGTAGTTTTTGAGCTTCATTGATGTATCTTGAGTTTGAGATAGATTGTATCATGTGAGAGATGAGACTTATACTTATGCTTTATCTATGTATCTCTTAAGACATGATCTTTATTTATATTAGTGGCTTGTGGACTTGAGAAAATGTGTAATGAGTGCTATGTGTGACATACATGTGTTGTATTTATTCTCATAAGGACTGTGCGTGCTAGAATGAAAATATTTGATGTGATGCTTTTATGTTTATTCTTGTGTGATATATCTTGTCATATGCATCACGGTTTTACTTTGTCACACACACTTGCACCCATGGATGCAATAATTTAAGGGGAGTCTCCTATATATTTTAGTATGTGTAATTGACATTTGAGGTCATTTTTGTGAATTCTAGTCATAAGCACATATTAAGGGGGAGGCTCTCATAAATCATTGAATCCAAAAGCTTAAATGATTATATCCTTTTTAAGCTTTAATCAAGTTGTCATCAATCACCAAAAAGGGGGAGATTGAAAGTGCATCTAGCCCTTTAGTGGGTTTTGGATGATTGAATGACAACATGATTAAAGGTCTAACCCGTTTGCTAAGTGTGGACAGGTAATAGGTTATCTCATAGGTACTTAATGAAAGCCAAAATGATGTGTTATTGTATAAACAATCTAGTTCAAGCACAAGACAACAATGCAAATAGAATTCATACAAAGGCTTATTTATTGTGGGATTTCCATATACTATGTGAAAGCAAGCTCGGTAAGAATTAATCAATAAGACATGAGGGATTTCATATGGAATGGTCTCATATTTGAAGCTTGCTAAATTGAAATGAAAAAGATAACAATATAAATGAATGGATGATTCAACATAAGATGTGACTTTATGGCTTGAGATGGTGAAGATAGCAAGGAAAGGCTTCGAGGTACTAAGCAAGGGTGAAGGGCAAGCGATGGCTTGGTGTCCGAAGAACCTAGCTAGGGTGAAGAAGGAAGTACTTGCATTTAGTGGAGGTACTAATCAATCTATGATGGTCATGCTGATGTAGACGATCAAATCACTATTGGAGTGTTTGATGAAACTGACTTGATACACTTGGGATTATTCATATTTGATGAATGGAATTAAGTCACATGCTCAAGATGGCTATGCTCAAGTAAAAAAAATCAATATCAATATGTTGGTACCCTCACTTGATGAAGATTGAAAGGCACAACATAAATTCAAAAGAGATCAACTCAAGCGGTATAAATTTGTTTTTCCTTTGATCTTGAGTTTAATAGGTATGTCGTACTATTAAGAGGGATGCATCATGTTGATAGATAATTATTCATAAGTGCTCATACCAACCTATGTGAGTTTTGAGTGTTTGAGAGACAAAAGAGCTAACTTGTTTTTGCTGGTCTAGCAATACCGGACGTGTTCGGTATTGATACCAGACGTGTCCGGTATGAGTCTAGCCATGGTAAAATTCTTGATGTTCTCAGGTTGGTTCGTTGGGAGTTCTGACGGTCGGAAGTTTTGGCAATTGTCGGGAGTTCTAACGTCATGCGCTTAACTAACTTGGAGAGTTAACTGCCTGGTCACACCAGACATGTCCGGTATTCATTCCGGGCGTGTCCGGTATAGTAGGCTAGAGCCCAATGGCTATTTTTCAAATGAGCTAAGGGTCGAGAGTTTCGATGAGAGTTAGGAGATCCGATGGTCGGGAGTTTAGGCATTCGTCGGGTGTTCCAACACCTCACATACTTTAACTCAGTTACTTTAGTTTCAAATGTGCTGAGGGTTGGGAGTTCCAACGTGAGTCAGGAGTTTCGATAGTCGGGAGTTTTGGCATTCATCGAGAGTTCTGACGCCTCACAACGACACTGTAACTCAGTTACCGTTGGTGCAGTGCAAGTCATACCGGACATGTCCAGTATTGCAACGGCTAGTTTTTCTAAGGGGGCTATAAATAACCCCAAGCCTCCACCTTTGGAGGCTGCTGATTCTGCATACACATACACTTTTTGAGCCTTGCAAACACTCTCTAGCCCTCTCTTAGTGAGTGTGTGATCTAAGTTGCCAAATCCATTAGTGGGTTGAGAGAAATTAAAAAAGAGAGATTGTGGTTCACTTGAGCATATTGTCTATTTTGTGATTCACATTTGTTACTCTTGGACTCTTTGGTCCTAGATGGTTAGGCATCGCAAGAGAGCACCCGAGAGATTGTGGTTGCCACGGAAAGTTTGTAACGGTCGATTCCGCCGCCTTGGAATCAACTAGTAGAAGGAGGAAAAGGAGTTAGAAAAGACTCTAGCTAGAGTGACCTTCGTGGTACCCTCTAGGGCTGACCTTCGCTGGGTCGCCCATAGCCCCCTCAATGGAGAGTAGGACTCGAACAAGTCCAAACTTCGGTAAAACAAATATCGTGTCTTGATTCACATTTCATTTGATATTTGTATTGCTCCAGCTCTTGTGCAGGTTCTCTGTGTATATTGTCATCTCTAGTTGGTACCTGTAGTTTGGTTTGAAGATAGAAATCAAAGGAGCAAGTTTGGGGCTGCTCTCTAGAATCCATGTATACCGGACACGTCCGGTATTTCCTATCTGTACTGAATATATTCATTCTCTGTTCTAACTTTGTGTCGCAGGGTTGTTGCTTCTAGATATATTATTTATACCTTGTATACTCTGTGGTTAACTTGTGAGGGGCGGTATTACTCTTAATTTGGAGTTTCCATTTCCATTTTGGAAACTCCCACTACAAAATCGTTTCCGCATTTAAAGGTGTTAGTTTTCAGAAACGCCTATTGTCGCTGCAGAAAGTGACCAACACGTAAATATTTGTAGTTTTGTCGTATGTTGTGATTGGATGTGGCCTATCATTCAATGACACAGGGTTTATACTAGTTCAGGCAACGTGCCCTACGTCCAGTTTGAGTCGGTCGGTGACTTTATTCCTGATCCTAGGTGCTCAAAGTTTATTTTGGGGTTACAAACGAGAGGGAGTAAGATGGGGGTGCAAGAGGTCGGGTCGGACTCTAGACCAAAGGGCTAAGAGAGATAGGAGCTCCTATGTGCGCTAAGTGTTTGAGCATGTGCTCTGTTGGAATCATTTGAATCATAGGTTGTTCGAATCGTTTGTGAATCGATCCTGGCGATCGAGTCATCCATCCTCCTTTTGGAGAGAGTCCATCCCCTTTTATAGATGAAGGGGATGACTTTATAAGAGAGAGTGTGAGAGAAAGAGAGTGTGTGTGTTTCCTAGTCTTGTTGTCCATGCCATTAGGTACAAGGTGGTTTGTCGGCGCCCACAACACTATTGATGTCCAGATGCATGTGGTAGGCTCCATTGTCTTCTTCTGGTATGGTAGATGTTGGCGCCTACCATACTGTAGGATAAATGTCAGCACCCACAACATTGTTCAAGTTCTGACATGTCTAGAAGGTTGCGGTGCATCCTCCTGACATGGTCTAACAGTATTGTCCTGTAGGTGTGCAGGGTTTGGCCCTTGATATTGCGGTTTGACTAGAGCGTCCTGTCTTACTTGCTCTGTCCGTTTCCTAGGTCTTCACCAAGCGAGCATCCCTAGTTGGTTGTCCCCTAGTCGGCTCTAGCCTCCCAATTGGAGAAGAGCTACAAGCAAAGGTTTGGTGTACTCTCGGTCAGAGAAGCGAGTTAGACTCAGAGACGAGCATCGTCCCTTCTTGGCTAGGATTTCTGGTCAGAGAGGTAGGCCAGAGTCAGAAGCGACGGAAGCGAGCATCGTTCCTCCTTGGCCAGGCCTTCTAGTTGGAGAGGTGGCTAGACTCAGAAGCGAGCGTCGAAGTCGGAGGCGAGCTGGCCAGGCCTTCCAGTCGGAGAGATAGGCCAAAGTCGGAAGCGAGCGATGGTCCTCCTTGGCTAGGCCTTCCGGTTGGAGAGGCAGGCCAGAGTTAGAAGCGAGCATCGTTTCTCCTTGGCCAGGCCTTCGAAGCATCGTTCCTCCTTGGCCAGGCCTTTTGGTCAAAGAGGCAGGCCAGAGTCAGAAGCGGACATTGGTCCTCTCCTTGGCTAGGCCTTCCGATCGAAGATATCACTTCTGGCCTGTCGTTAGGTTTTTTGGCCCGGCCTAGGAGTTGCACGTTGTTCACAACATTGTTTGCCAGGCTGAGCTTTTGCTGGGAAGTAGGTCCATTAGGGACCTCAGGTTTATGAACCCGTCAGGAGTCCCCGAGCCCCCGGGTGATTCGGGTAGAATCATCTAGGTGGTTTCGTTTTGCCAGTGGGGGAATTTTTGTTTTGACAGTGGGTGCGCGCGAGCGCACCCATGGGTGTTGCCCCTGAGCCTACATCTGACTGGTGAGTCGGTTGGAGGCTGAGCAACTTTGGTACTCTTTTTCCTAGGGCCACAGACTGGCATTCTGGGCATTCGCCCGTGTTTGTCCCACCCACGACCTACGCTATCGGTTGATTTCCCAAGTCGGTGTTGGGTGACCTGAGCCCCTGAGCCCCATTTGGCTTGGCAGGGGTTGTTCTAGTTCCGTGCGTTACCCCATCTATGGTTTCTATAACCAGAGGGCTGAGCTAACGTTGCTTGCCTCGATGGCTCAAGCGACGCGCTCGGTGAGCTCGCTAACAGGCATGTTTGAGTGGAATCTAGGTCCGTCGTTCATGATAGGGTCAGCATAGCCCTCATGTGGCATTCCACTGCTCCTTAACCCATGTCTTGGTAGATGCCCGGGTTGTTCCAAAGACTAACCCAGGTGGCCCACTGGCCTCGCCTCGATGGAGATTATGTGGGCATGGCTCAAGGTTAGGATCAAACGAGAAGGTTGAGATGACCCTATCTACTTCAGGGCAGATTGGACAAGGTCCGCTGGGGCTCATCTGCGTCTTCTCCCCTAGCTTTGTTTGACATAGGGCAGCCTCAAGCCCTTCGTAGGCTGGCCTTTGAACCCCAGTCAGTCGTTGCTCATGTCGAATGAGGCAACTTTCGCTTCGTGACGCAGCACAGAGCGTTGTGATGCATTTTAACTGCAAATGCTATGCTTCAGATGTGTGGGATGAATGAATGAATGTGTGAATGAATGTATGCAAATGGATGAATGAATGATCATGCATCAAGAAAAATAAAGTAAGAGGGATCGGTAGAGTTACCATGCTGACTCAAGTGATAGGTTTGAGGAGTTTTTATCAGATATGTCCGAATGGGATCCGTGCTCATCGTTCGTGATGGAGTCAGGGTGGCCCACATGGGGCGTCCCTTTGCTCTTTACCTATCTCTCGGCATTCGCCTGAGCTATCCGATCGACTTAGGAAGCCCATTCGTCTCTCTTGGGTGGAGATCCTATTGTTGGGCCCTTCTAGGTCTAGCCTAGGAAGGCAGGGAGACACCTGCATGCAGTTGCGCCTTGTTTCCCGCACCCAGCGCATGGTAGTCGTGGGCCATGATCAAGCCACGTCCCGTCTAACCAGGCGCCGTCTCATCGGGTAGGGCACATCCCATCGGTCAGGACGCATCCCATCGCGTTCCGTCCACATTAAATGGGGAAAGGGATAGGGTTTTTCACCCCAATTATTTGCCTTTCCCCAACTGTTGCACCTCCTCCTTAAATAGGGGAAGGGAGAGGGCTCTCTTCCCATTCCTTCGCCTATTCCCCAACTGTCGCCTCTCCTCCTTCTTCCTTCTTGCCAAGAGCATTCGTGCTGCGGTGGTTGCTAAGTGAGAGAGGGTAGGACGAGGGAGAGGAGAACTCACAGATATGTTTTGTGATTCTGAAGAGCAATGTTGAGCTGGAGGCCATCCACTGTGGATGAGTCGGTGCTGGCCACCTTTGCCAGGATAGGGCTGCTTCCACCGAAGGAGGTGGCGCACTAGAGGGCTCCTACGGGGGAGGATTTCCTACATCCTCGGGTTGGTGAGGTCGTCTCCTTCCCCACCTTCCATGAGCATGGGTTAGGATGCCCCGCACACTAGTTCCTGTGTGGGCTCCTTAATGAGTGGGGCCTAGAGCTACAGCACCTCAATCCGACTAGGGTGCTACACGTCGTTGGCTTCATCACTGTGTGCGAGGCCTTCCTCGAGATGGAGTCGCATGTGGACTTCTTCTGGCGGATCTTCACTAGGAGAGCTTTGTTGGAGGAGAAGCCAGCCAGGACCACGCTGGTTGGTGGCTTCGCCCTACAGAAGAAGCTGAGTGTGTCGGGCTCCTACCCCGCATGTACGACTCCAATCAGGGGTGCCATGGGGAGTGGTTCTACATCCGGAACCCGGTGGAGCCACCATTCCCACCGTTCACCGGTAGGAGGCCGGAGAGGCGGGGGAGCTAGTCATGGGGCTCCACCAGTCGACAGAACAAACTAGAGATTATCGAGGTGGAGCTCTAGAAGCTGATGCAGCATGACCTCGATGGGGTGCGAGTGTTCCACACCTTCTTCTGCCACTGGGTCACCCGCTGGCAGAAAGGACGTGACCGATGCGGATGTACACTGGCCCGATGGACCTCGACCGCGTGTCGCCGGAGGAGTTGGCGAAGGACAAGGTCTGGAGTCGGCTCGACCAGGTGCTGCAACTAAACGCCAAAGAGACCCTTGATGGAAAGCCTAGATGTAGCACCCGGTTTTAAAGACAAAACCAGATACACACTATATGTGAGCCCAGGAAGTCAAATCTCACATATAGCCACAAATAAGGGTAATATCAATAGACAATGATTAAATACATAATGTATAAGTATAAAGGATATAACCTCAGAGTATAGGTAGCGGAAAGACAACTCCGGTCTTCAAGCAAAGACTCCAAATCCATAGGGACGACTGATTGGTTGACGACAAGCCTAACTTCTTCAGACTAGCAATCTGGTACCCATCCGGGATTTTTATTGGATGTAAAGCAAGTGTAAGCTCACCATGCTTAGCAAGTATAACAAAGGGATCTATGAGGCTCAAAAGGCTTCGACACTGTTTGACCACGTTTCGTAATTTTAGTTGATCAAGTTTTAGCATCCTATATCACTACTTTAGTGAACAATCCCAATTCCCAAGTGATATTAAAGTATAGTCAAGTTTATCTCAATTCCTAGCCATCCACCATCCACAGTAACCACTAATCTTGAAGGATCTAGACTGCTCATATCCGTGAGCACGACTGTTATAACAGGTCAAATATTTCTATAGAAATTGTACATCTTTACCCACCGAGCCATGATTCCCAATGCCCGGGTTTGCAAAGCCCACTACACCTCTACCTAGGAAGTGTGGCAGGGTTTCACTATGTAACCCTTAGCTAGTCGTACTAACAAGTCATAGCTACTAAGGAGTGGCACGCATGGGCAACGCAGCACGGTACACACATCCTAGTAGAAAAAGGAAAGATTCCCTCTTACTCTTACTGGAAGCTACAGACGAGCTAGTACAATCTAGTTAATAGGTTAAAGTTAGAGCCATATGACACTCGGGGTTGTACGGAACCTCCTAGGTTGCCGCTTTAGGATTAAGTCCTTATGGAGAGGCACTAGAGTACTCAAACCTGTACTCTAGCCCCCTATCTATTGCTAAAAAGCTTCATGTTATCATATTGCATAATGTCTTTAGTCATGTTTAACTATTATTCTATGTTCAGCGCTGCAACATCCATCCAAAATGTATACCCAAACCCTAGGTAACAAGGATATGTGGTACAATAATTCATCTAGGTAAAGTCTTTAAGGGTATATCAAATTAAACACATGCATGAATATGAATAGTAATTGTTCATAGGTACAAGGGGCCTTTTGTACACTTGCCTTAAATACCGATCCTTCGGTAAGCTTTAATCTTCAACGTCCTTCTTCTTCTGAATCACCACGTATATCTCACCGACTGGACGTAATCGTAGAACATCACACAACGTCCATACAAATACATGCATAGCATACAATTGCATCTATATCAGAACAATACACCAACCATAGAAAAATAAGTAAAAGAGTTTGAAATACGATTCTACGCATCCCTACGAATACACAGTCGCGAGAGGCACGCTAATCAGAGCTACAGTTGAAAAGATACATCTACCAGAAGATTTTGCTTATAAAACAGAAAACCATAAGCTTTAAAACAATATACTAAAAGAGTGGGATCATCGCTACAATCACGGGAACGCAAGAATCAGCGATAACGGGACTATCGTTAAAACAAAACGACTACCGAACTGTTTTATATATATTACAAAAGAAACATTTACGAGCTTGATTCATGTTAATTAAGAAAAACTATATGAGTAGCACCCACTCAGGTTACTCAGAACATATTCAATTTGAAAAGTTGAGTTAAAGCTAATTATATTTTATTTATAAAAACATCTCATATAATTTAAGTCATTTAAACATTTAACTAGAAAGATTAAAGGACAAGTGACAAAAGCCATACGAAAGCATCGTGTGTTGAAGTTGAACTAAGCATGTTATAAATTAAAAATGTATTAATGTCGATATTAATGATAGTGATTTATGAAAGACTGATGCATTCACCTAAGTTGCTTTTAATTATAAACCTAGTTGCATAACTATTAAATAAATTAACATTTAACTTATAAAATTATGAACATGTGACATGATAAACGTTACTACTAACGCGTACCTTACATTGGCACGATTTAACACGACAAGAACGAAGTTAACCCTAAGTAGTTGCTTTTAATTAAAAGCTATTGAATAAATACAAATTAAATTAATACCTTATATAAAAATTCAGAAACATTTGTTATATTGGATAACGCTGCTAACAAGTATCACACACTATGACGAAACTCACGCAATCGAATCGAAATCAAAAACCTAAATCGACTTTAATTAATCAGCGATTAATTAATTATAGACACAATTAATATTTTAATAAAATAAATTCATAAACATGTGATATGAAAACTAATAGCGCTACTTCATTGATCTCGATGACATGAATCTAACGCAATTTGAATCACTTAAAATGGAATAAAAACGGATAAACTACGAAGATTACAAATAAATGGCAAAACCGTGAATACCTCATCTTCTACCTCTCTCTCTTCTCCTTCCTTGTGTGCAGTACGTACGTGGCCATGGCAGCCATGGCAGGTTGCTACTGCTGCTCACAGAGGGGAAGAGAGGGGCCTTGGCCTGTGGTAGCAGCCGGCTGGCCGGAGGCGCCAGACTGCGGCGGATGCAGGCCACGTGGAGTTGGGCTGGTCCGCACGACCGAGCAGGGACCGGTGGTGGCCTGCCCTGCTCGAGCAGCGCCTGCTGCTCCCACGCAGGGCAATGGCTGCTCCTACATAGGGCAGGGGCTAGGGCGCGGGTCGGCGTCGGCATGGGGACATAGTGGGGCCCGATGCGGCACAGGTGAATCCCGTCGACGACAGCGCATAGAGCCGGGGTGGCCGCAAAAGACGAACGTCGACCATGGTTGCTCCTCACCGGAGAAAAGAAAGATGAGATGGGAAACAGTTAAATGGGCATGGATTGGCGAAACAAAGGGCGTGCCGGTGTAGAGGATGACAAGATCTACCTCTCAGCGGTAACGGTTTCCGCAGGGGACGCCGGAGATGGCCGGAAAACCTCGCCGAAGGTTCACCGGAGTTCTAGGTTTTCAAAACTTCGGCGTCCGATCTGCGGCAAACGGAATGGCGGCTCATGAAATGGGCTGTACTTCTAGAATCCTCGCATCGAGGGCTACGCTGGCATATATATATATATGCAGGGTTTGGAGATTTTGGAAAGTGGAGATATTTTAGTAATAATTGATTTTCGGAATTAAAATAATTACAGAAAATCAGAAAATACTATTTAGGCTCCGAAAAATATCTCTAGGCTCCGAAAAGTACTAGAAAAATTCCTAGGGATAGATAGAAGAATGAGGAACACAACCAAAGTGGTTTTAGCTCCCGAAAAAGACTTTTGCATTGATCGTGGAAAAAGACAAAGCTCTAAAAAATAGAAATTTAATCCCGAAAAAAGTTAGAAAGATTCCTGGAAAGAGAGGCATCGTTCTAACGCGTCTTAAAACCTTTTCCAAGCCTTTGGATTTTGAAAACAAGGCATCTTATCTAACTTTTGTTTTTGCAAGTTTTCAAATTCTTTTTAAACCACTACTTGAAAGCAATATTTTAAAGATTGAGATTTGAATTTATTTTCCAAACCACTCATCACAAAAGTATCAATGCAACGGCATGTATGTGCAAACATGTTGCTACCCTTATGTTAGATTTTAATTTAATGAAAATTTTCTTTTACATATGTTTTTATGAGCACAAAACAATTAACAAAAAATATTTTACTCTTTTTAGAAAGTAGCTAATTTTAGGGTGTTACACCGGACCTCTTCACGCCACAAAGCTATCTGATCTGGTATGCTCCCCTCTCCTTACTCCATGTTTTCCCCTTTGCCCTCCTGTATAAGTCCCGGCCACATCTTCCGAAGGGGGCGGAGGGCATGGCTTGGCAAGCCACCCTTAAGGAGGCGACGGACGCCAAGAAGAAGAAGAGAGCTGAGAAGGCTCGAAGGTGTCACCAGAAGGAGCAGGATATCGCCCGGCACGTGTGGGCCAGGGAAAATAGGAGCGACGTTGAGGCAGAGGATCCCACGAAGATAGGTGATGATGGGATCTCCTCCAAGGATGAGGGGGCTAGGAGGTCATCGTGACCTTAGTGGAGAATCGTGAGCTTGTGGCTATGTCCGTCGGTGGTGGGCAGGAGGCATGGAGGCGCGGTGATGTTCCCACACCAAGGAAGCGCGCCGTGAGCTCAAACGCCGTCAGTGAGTGGGAGGCAAAGTGGATGTGGTCACTGCACCCTTCGAAGGCGTCGCTGGCCTTGTCTCCACCTACTCCGGGCAAGGTGGGGTAGGCCAGGAAGTTAGAGGAGCGGGCTCGCACCCACGCATCTTCAGTGCTAGCACTGGCACATGACCCATAATGGGGGGATGCCCCGCTAGCTACTCTGGTCGACGCACCTACAGCCGGCGGTCACGGCGACTCCCGGGCCGATCAGGAGCTGGCCGGGTTGGCTCTGTTCCCCCGGTCAAGGTGAGGGGGCGTGGCTCGTGACCTGCGAGCAACCCTCGTCCGACGGGCCCATTGCCAGTGGGTCGGGGCTTCAGAGCCCTGCCGCTTACATCCCGGTATGCTTTCTTTGTTTCTTTTCGATCTCATAGTTGACTTTTTTGGAGTGCGACTAACCTATACTTTTTTGACAGTGGTCGGATACTACTGAGTTTGAACATCACCCTGCCTCCTTTGTGGGAGGAGTGGAGTCCCACCTTGCAATGTGTTGCAATGAGTGGCGGGGAGAGCAGGGTGGTGGCGGTGCGACCTTCCCTTCTAGGGGCTACACCCCCTGGGTCGGTCGAGAGTATGGCGGCAGCGGTGGCGACAGTGTTGGTGGTGATCCCGGTGGCGATGACGGAGGCTGGGTTGGAGGTGACCCTTGCGACCCCTCCTGCACCGTCTACGGTGGAAGAAAGGAGGGAGACCGGGCTCCCTACCTCGCCTAGTGGAGGGACACGTGGCTCGCCCTCCTGGTCAAAGTTGTCTAGGTCAGGAGGAGACGCGGCCAAACCGGAGGTGGAACAACCGCCGGTGGGCCACAAGGTTGAGGAGGTGGAGACCCTCGGCCCCGGTGAGGTGGGCACCGAGGTGGAGCCACCGGCCATCCCGCCATTGCAAGAGCTGGCGGTGGTCTAGTCATCGACAGGGCCTTCCAGCGAGTTGGGGGCAACCATCGACTTGGTGTGGCCCTACCCTAGTGACCCAAGGAAGGTGTGGTTCATCCTTTAGGATGAGCAGGAGGAGCAGCTCTAGGACGTTCTTAGGGGGAGAGGACTCACGATGGAGTCCGATCTCGCCAAACCAGTGTGAAGCTTGAGGCGGCCCTAGAGCAGGTCAAGTCCATCCAGTAGGCGGTCACAGTCGACCTGCCTCAGGTCATAGAGGTAAGTCTTCTATGTTCATCTTTGACTTCTTGGTCTTTCACTGGTTGTCTCAACATGCCTGCTTCTTGCTTTGTAGGGCTTGGAGGAGATGTCGAGCCATAAGTCATGTTTCCTCTAGGAGGAGCATGCTCAGGAGGCCATGATGCCATGGTGGGTCATTGAGCTTGAGTGCTAGCTAGAGCCCGCTCGCCGTGAGTCCCAATACCAGGCGGCTGAGGCAACGGAGGCGCAGGCGACGGAACTGCTTGTGGCTTAGCGGGCGGCCACCGCTGAGCAGGGACTTGAGGCGATGAAGGTCCACTAGGTGAAGACTGAGGTAGCGCTCCATAAGTCCCTAGCGGAGACTGAGGCAGTGCTACAGAGTTCCCTAGAGGCCCTGGAGTCAGAGCAGAAGGCCCTAGAGTCAGAGCGGAAGGCCCAGTCAGAGGTCGACTAGGAAGTCCTCGCGCTCTAGGCCAGGTGCTTGGGACGGAGGAGTTGAACACCTGGTTGCGCGAGTAGGTGACTTGGTGAAAGGTCCTAATATGGCTAGAGGGGGGTGAATAGCCTATTTAAAAATCTACAAACCGACTAGAGCAATTTGATTAGTATAACAAATAGCAAAATGCAAACTTGCTCTAGCTCTACAAGGGTTGCAAGCCACCTATCCAACAATTCTAGCTGTTATGATCACTAGGCACACAATTTACATGGTCACTACTCACTAAGAGCTCTCACAATTGCTAAACTAAAGAGCTCCACTAGATGAACTTAATCCACAAAGCAAGCTCTCAATTCTAGCTACACTAAAGAGCTTGTTATAGCTAGTTTGCGGAAATGTAAATGAGTAAGTGAGGAGATTATACCACCACGTAGAGGAGTGAACCAATCACAAGATGAATACTTTATCAATCACTGGGAGAATACCAAAGGGCAAGAGACAACAAATTTTCTCCCGAGGTTCATGTGCTTGCCAACACGCTACGTCCCTGTTGTGTCGACCAACACTTGGTGGTTCGGCAGCTAAGAGGTGTTGCACGAACCTCATCCACACAATTGGACACCGCAAGAACCTACCCACAAGTGAGGTGACTCAATGACATAAGCAATCTACTAGAGTTACCTTTCGACACTCCACCGGGGAAGGTACAAATCCCCTCACAATCGTCGGAGATGGCCATGAACAATCACCAACTCGTGCCAATCCTCCTCCGCTGCTCCAAGCCGCCTAGGTGGTGGCAACCACCAAGAGAAACAAGTGAATCCCACAGCAAAACACAACTACCAAGTGTCTCTAGATGCAATCACTCAAGCGATGCACTTGGATTCTCTCCCAATGTCACAATGATGATGGATCAATGATGGAGATGAGTGGGAGGGCTTTTGCTAAGCTCACAAGGTTGCTATGTCAATGCAAATGGCCAAGAGAGTGAGCTCGAGCCGGCCATGGGGCTTAAATAGAAGCCCCCACAAAATAGAGTCATTGTACCCCTTCACTGGGCACAACATGGGGTGACCGAACGCTCCAGTCAAAATGATCGGACGCTAGACCTCAGCGTCCGGTCAAGCGATGCGTGACATGTGTCCTCTCTCTTCAAATGTTGATCGCCCAATCTCAATGGTCAAGTGATGACTAGACACAGCAGCTCAAAGTGACCAGACGCTGGACCCCAGCGTCCGGTCGTTTCCTGTAAGTATCTAGAGATGACTTTTCATGACTAGACACACCCAGTGTCCGGTCATACGACAACTCCCCTATGTGATGCCACGTCAGTAGGACCGGACGTAATCTTCCAGCGTCTGGTCACTAAGTGACCCAGTGTCCAGTCAAAGACCGATGCCAGTGTCTTCATGCTTCACCTGACCCGACGCGCCGGTCCAACCGAGACCAGTGTTCGGTCACTTACAGTGACCTCTGTCTTTTCTATCTAGGGCGCCGGTGGCACTGTCGGACTATCCGCACACTATGGGCAGACACTCTGCTAGTGAAGTTCCTAACCCTTGCTCCAATATGCCAACCACCAAGTGTGTCACCTTGTGCACATATGTTAGCATATTTTCACAAACATTTTCAAGGGTGTTAGCACTCCACTAGATCCTAAATGCATATGCAATGAGTTAGAGCATCTAGTGGCACTTTGATAACCTCATTTCAATACGAGTTTCACCCCTCTTAATAGTACGGCTATCAATTCTAAATGTGATCACACTCACTAAGTGTCTCGATCACTAAAACAACATGGCTCCTACTATTTATACATTTTCCTTGAGCCTTTTGTTTTTCTCTTTCTTCTTTTCTAAGTTCAAGCATTTGATCATCACCATCAGCATGATCTTTACCATTGCTTCATTACTTGGAGTAGTGCTACCTATCTCATAATCACTTTGATAAACTAGGTTAGCACTTAGGGTTTCATAAATTAACCAAAACCAAACTAGAGCTTTCACTTGGTAGGAGGAGGGACTCTCCATCCTTGAGAACACCTGCCTCGGTATGTATTTGTTCCATCTTTGACATCTTGGTTTTTTTCCTTTAGCTTGCTTCTGAGCTTGTCGTCCTCCTTCTAGAACTAGGTGGAAAGGTTGGTTTGCTGGAGCGGGACCTGGAGACGGCCAAGGCGATGATTGGCTAGAATGCGAAGGCACTGGCCAAGTCCCTTAAAGAGCGACATGCTCTCAAGGGGGAGCTTGACCAGCTCTAGAATGTCACCTAAGTCATCGTCTCAGAGGTGTTCGAGTCGGCGTCGAGCACCAGCACGCCCGCTATCCGACTAGCAGTGGTTCCGAATGAAGTTCGTGCACTTATCTCCGATGGGATGTTCTACGGGACATCGGGGGTACTAACTTTAGTGGCAATGCACAACCTAGACCTGGACTTCACCTTCATCTATAGTGGGTACGCCAATGGTAGGAGCCCGGAGGTCATCCATGCACTCGGGGAAAGCTTGCTGCCACACACACAGTTGGTGGCCGAGCAAGTCTCCATGCAGTGGGTGATGGATGCCCACCGTGCGAACGTGGCTGAAGGCGTGCACCAGGATGATGTTGCCTAGCCTATGGATAGAGCGGAGCCCGAGTCAGAAGCAAACATCGCTCCAACTCCAACCAAGCCAAATGTCATCCCGTCGGAGACCGAGCAGCCCTCGTCTTTGCCGGTCGAGCCGGTAGCCGATGCTGCTGGGACGCCATAGTACAAATTAGAGTAGAAATACTTAGCATATCTAAAGGATAAGTTCATGAGGAAGCCCCATGTGCACAGTTGTATTGATGAATACATCAATTTTCATTTTGTGATTAATTACTTCATTTGGGGAAACTTGTCCCATCCGTTCCTTACTTTTACCCTAGCATAACTTTGTTTTTTATTCTTTCTTTTTTGCACCTACCCGTTTGAACCGTAGGATGCAACCTTAAGAACTTGGGCGTGGCTCGTGAGGCTCAGCTGCTCATAACCATAGGTTGTGGTAGGGTGTGATCGGTCAGAATGTTTAAAGCAAAGTTATGTAAGGCAATTAAAGGAACGTACAACCCTTTCGTTCGGGTAGAAAAATATTTACCATAAGATAGTAAAAAAGAGAGGTGGTATCGCACCCTCGTGGAGCCCCTAAGTGACTCGGGCCAAAAGTGTTTGAGCTAGGGCGCTCTGTAGGAGCGAACATTGAATGAAAGAAAACGGTAAGACCAAATTTTTAAGGGAAAAAACGACATAGCTATTCGATGGTCCAAGTATTGGTGAGAATGTTGTCGTTGTCGTCCTTCAGTCGGTAGGTGCCCGGTCGGATCACTTTGGTCACCATGTAGGATCCTTCCCAAGGCAGAGAGAGTTTGTGTTTCTCTTTGATTGATTGAGTCCTTTGAAGCACGAGGTCTCTGACCTCAAGGATCCTTCCTTTGATTTTCCTCTCATGGTACCTGCGGAGAGTCTACTGGCAGTGAGCAGAGTGGATGAGGGTTGTCTCGCGAGCCTCCTCGAGCAGGCCAACTATGTTTTATTGAGCCTCCGTGGCTCGGTCATGGTCGAAGGCCTTCACTCTCAGGGAGCCATGATCGAGGTCGGAGGGCAGCACTTCTTTAGCTCCGTAGGCCAGAAAGAAGGGTGTGAATCCTGTGGATCAGTTTGGGGTCATTCTTAGGCTCCAGAGGATCGCTAGGAGCTCTGCAACCCATCGCTCGTTGTACTTGTTGAGTCGGTCGAAGATTCATGGCTTGAGTCCTTGAAGGACCATGCCATTGGCTCGTTTGACTTGACTGTTTGTATGTGGATGTCTGACTGAGGCCCAGTCGATCCTGATGTCGTATCCATCATTGAGTCTAGAAACTTCCTTTCGATGAAGTTAGTTTTGTGGTTAGTGATGATACAATTAGGAACGCCAAACCAGTAGATGATGTCGAGGAAGAACTTGACTACCTCTTCCAAGCGGATGTTGGTGATGGGCTTTGCCTCTATCCACTTGGTGAATTTGTCGACCGCCATGAGTAGGTGAGTGAAGCCCCCCGAGCCCTTATTGAGGGGTCCGACCATGTCGAGGCCCTAGACCACAAATGGCAAGGTAATAGGGATGGTTTGGCGCTCCTGTGCTGGCAAATAAGTTTGTCGAGCATAGAAATAGCATCCTTCACACCTGCGGATGACCTCCTTTGCATCTCATAGCATGGTGGGTGAGTAAAAACCATGGCAAAAGTCTTTTTTGACCAACAATCTCAGGGCCATGTGATGTCCGTAGATTTTGGCATGGACCTCGAGGAGGAGCTGCTTGCCTTGGTTGGTAGGGACAAACTTCATGAGTACTCCTAACAGACTCTATTTGTAGAGTTTGTTCCCAGTCATGATGAATGTCTTGGCGCGTCGAGTGATCCATCATGCTTTAGTCCTTTCGGGTGAGAGAACCTCCTCATGGAGATAGGCGAGTAGCAGTGCTTGCCAGTAGGCTTGATCGAGTGCCAGCACGGCAACGTCGATGGGCGACATCATCACGGAGGCACCAGGGTCGGAGCCTCTGAGTGCTGGGTCGGCATTAGGGTGTGCCTAGATCGGACCTTCCAGGATGTGGGCAGATGGTTCATTAAGGTCGTTGATAAAGACCCCATCCAGAGACGGAACCCGCCTAGCAGCCAATTTTGTTAGAAAATCGGTGGCATCGTTGTCCTTTTAGGGGACATGGTGTAGCTCGATCCCCTAGAATTTGTCCTCGAGCTTGAGCACCTCCTAGCAGTATGCTGCCATGAGGGGGCTTTTGCAAGAGGACTCCTTCATGACCTGGTCAACGACCAGCTCCGAGTCGCCACGAACATAGAGTCACGTAGCCCCGAGCTCGATGGCGATGTGTAGTCCGTTGATGAGGGCCTCATATTCCATAGTGTTGTTTGAGGCCAAAAAGTGGAGGCAAATGGCGTAGCAGAGCTTACTCCCATTCGGGGAGATCAGAACCACTCCAGCCCCCGAGCCGGGTGCCATTACGGACCCATCGAAGTACATCATCCAGTACTCGTGGGTGACGTCTAGGGTCAGGAGCTGGACCTCCATCCATTCGGCGACAAAATCCATGAGAGCCTGAGACTTAATAGCGGTATGGGGGATATACCTGATGTCGTGGCCCATTAGCTCGAGTGCCCACTTGGAGATTCGCCCCATGGCATCATGGTTGCAGATGATGTCTCCGAGCGGGTATGAAGTGACGACCGAGACTTCATGGTCGGTGAAGTAGTGCATGAGCTTTCGGGTCACCATTAGCATAGCATACAGGAGTTTTTGCTCCTGGGGGTACCAAACCTTAGTGTCAGTGAGTACCTCCCCGATGAAGTATACGGGTCGTTCGACCTTAAGGTGGTGTCCTGGCTCCTCCATTTCGATGACTAGGGCAGTGCTTACCACGTGGTTGCTTGTCGCGACATAGAGGAGGAGGGGTTCTCCCTATTCGGGAGTGTCGAGGATTGGGGCCGACATCAGAGATGCTTTAAGGCTCTCCAAAGCCTATTATGCTTCCTCAGTCTAGAGAAAGAGTCCATCTTTTTTCAGAGCTTGTAGAGAGGCATCCCCCGCTCGCCGAGCTAGGAGAAGAATTGGCTTAGGGTGTCCAAACAGTCGGTGAGCCTTTGTACAACCTTGATGTTGCGTATAGGGCCCATGTTGGAGATGGCCATGATTTTTTTAGGGTTGGCCTCGATGCCATGTTCGGACATGATGTATTCAAGTAGCTTCCCCTTTGAAACCTCAAAAACTCATTTTGTGGGACTCAGTTTGATGTTGAACCTTCAGACGTTCATGAACGTTGCGGCCAAGTTTGCAATCAGGTCGCAAGATTGGGCCGTTTTGACCACTATGTCATCAACATAGACAGCGGTTGTTGGTTTTGGCCGCTCAACTTGGTCAAGCTGATCGAGCAGGTTGATTTGATTGGTGAAGCATTACTGCATGCACCTTTGGTAGGTGGCGCCAGTGTTCTTTAGACCGAAAGGCATGGTTACATAGTAGTACGAACCATACGGGGTGATGAAGGAAGTCATGAGCTGGTCGGACTCTTTCATCACGATCTGGTGATAGCCTGAGTAGGCATCCAGAAAGGAGAGGATTTCACATCCTAAGATGGAGTCGACTATCTGGTCTATGTGTGGTAAAGAAAAATGGTCCTTCGAACATGCCTTATTGAGGCCAGTATAATCAACACACATTCTCTATTTCCCGGTCTTCTTTTTAACAAGAACAGGATTGGCGAGCCAGTCGAAGTGGTATACCTCTTTGATGAAGCCGGCTGCCAGGAGTTTGGCGATCTCCTCGCCTATGGCCCTATGCCTCTCGTCGTTGAAGTGATGCAGGCATTGCTTGGCGGGCTTTGAGCCTAGGATGAGGCATAGTGCGTGCTCGGTGACCTCCCGTGGTATGCCTGGCATGTCAGAGGGTTTCCATGCGAAGACATCGTGGTTGGCGCATAGAAACTTGACGAGCTCGCATTCCTATTTGGTCAGGAGCTGGGTCCCAATCCACACCATCTTGGTTGGGTCAGTGGGATTGATCCCCACCGCTTTGGTCTCCTCGAGTGGACAGAAGGTAGTCGAGGAGGTTGGCTTGTTGTAGTCTAGGACTTCTGGGGTCGACAACTCTCTGAGCCACGGGGGCTCGGAAGAGTTGATGACGGCAGTGGCAAGCTCAAAATGCTCGTGGTCGCACGTGTAGGTGTGCGAAAAGGTGCTACCCACAGTGATGATGTCGTTCGGTCCTAGCATCTTCAGCTTTAGGTAGGTGTAGTTGGGGACCGCCATGAATTTGGCATAGCATGGCTACCCCAAGATGGCGTGGTAAGACCCCAGGAAGTCCACCACCTCAAAGGTAAGTACCTCTGAGTGAAAGTTGACTCGGTCACCAAATGTGATGGGCAGGTCGATCTACCCGAGCGGGTATGCCTATGTCCCTAGGATCATGCCATGGAAGGGAGAGCTCACTTGGTGGAGCTTCGACCGAGGGATGCGCATGGCATCGAGGGTGTCGACATAGAAGATGTTGAGGCCACTGCCTCCATCCATCAGCACCATGGTGAGGCACTTCTTGTAGACGATGGGGTCGATGATGAGCGGGTAGCGACTTGGTCTAGCGATGTGGGAAGGGTGGTCCCTCTGATCAAAGGTGGTTGGAGATTTCAACCAGCGTAGGAAGGTGGGGACGGCCATCTTAGCGACGCATGCCTCTCTATAGCGCACTTTGTACTGGGGCTTAGAGTAGATGGCATTGGATCCCCCAAATATCATGATGCATTCCTCAAGGTTGGAGAAGCCGTCCCCATCCTTGCCCACTGTGCCTCCTTTCTTGGCTGCTGCCACCTTGCCCTTTCCTTCTTTCGGCCTGCCGGCCTATCATAGGAAGCGCTTGAGGAGCTCATAGTCCTTGTAGAGGTGCTTGATGGGGTAGGCATGGTTGGTGCATGGACTATCCATGAGCTTGTCGAAGTGATCGGGTTGGCCATGCTGGGGCTGCTTGCCCACACGATCGACCACGGCGACCAACATGGAGTTGGCCAGTCGGTGCTGATCCTTCTTGTTCTTTTTGCCCCTCTATATGGAGGGGCCCTCATCTTGATCCTCCCACTTGGCCTTGCCCTTGTCCCGGCCTCTGTTGAAGACCGCTCCGACCGCCTCCTCGCCAGAGGCATGGTTCATGGTGACGTTGAGTAGGTCACGGGTGGTCTGGGGCTTTAGGCACCCAAGCTTGTGAATCAAAGACTCACAGGTTGTCCCGGAGAGGAACACACTAGTGACGTCTACGTCAACGACATCAGGAAGGGAGACGCACCGCTTTGAGAACCTATGGATGTAATCTCCCTGATATACTTGGTGATTTTGGTAGGCGATCAAAAATGTTGTGGGAACGGCGCTCTCTAGATGCATCGGCCAAAAGCCCATGGTCTCAGGCCATCCGGGCTGGGACTCCGATCGTTCGGTCGGCAACTGAAACATCCTCAATTTTCCTTGAAGGGAAAATCCACAGAATGAATTTTAATATGATAAAACCAAGAACTGATTCCATCATATTATCATATTTCAGTCGATGTCACAGTCATACATCATAAGATTACAAGAATACAAGATATTACATCACTGGGGAACACACCTATTATAGAGTTAATCTAGCGGAAGACTATCGAGTGAAGGCTCCTCCTTCATGGGCATCATCAGAGTTGGCGTAGTGTAGCGTAGATTCCATCTCCGAACTAAACCTAAGCGTAGGCACGAGACCTTCTAATCCTTCTAAAGTCAGCATCTCTGAGAAGCAGGAAATCTGCACACCGCCAGATGTGTGCAGGCCATGGTCAGCACCGATAAGCTTTAGTGGAAAAGATAAACAAGGGATCTGGCAATCCTAATATTTGGCTGTGGTTTGCATCCTTAGCGCATGAGAGGTACATAACATTAGTAATATAATAATAATGTCCAATTTTTAACACATTCACCACCACACCATCCATCCCAAACCATCTCCACACCACCACACCATATCTCATCTCACACACTCAGGTTGACAGGCCGACTCCCCCTCGGCACTTGTCTCAACGGCCCATAGCCCCAAGGCTCACGACCGGGTAATACCCCAAACCCTAGAGGGAGGAAAGAAGGACTCATCTCCTATCTAGTTTAAGCGAAACCTAGGAAAGGTCCATAGCCGACAAGTCGGCATATGTATCGATCGATCAACCATACACTCTGCAGAGGTTTTACATACCCACAAGATTAGCCATCCTCAGAGCCATGTATCTCCTAGGTAGAATTCCAGTCGCTTGCTAGCCTAGAATGATGCCACCCTACCTCTTAGCCCTAGAACATCCCAAGTCTAGTCTGGGATGGCTGATACTGTGAGTCATAGACAGAGCCGGGGCCCTCCAGATGTCAAGAGCCAGGTCCACAAGGCCTCCTAAAGTCTTGGAAGGGTGTGGGGGAAACCGCACGCCCCGTACCTCCTTACACACGTTCGCCTAGCAGTAGTGGCATTGTTCTACCAAGTAGTCCGATCGTCCCACACCATATAGGGCGAGTGGGATATAAAGGATTCCCGGTGAGTCTGAGTACTAGTAAGTCCTTAGGGATTGACCAAGCCAAAATGTCTTCATTAGGGTTTCCATTTTACGTGCCACCACAGCACCTCTACCCTGGGCTCCACCTCTCCGAGGTTCACACCCAAGGACACCTCCAATTACCATTTACCCACCATAGGTATTCCATATCCAAGTGCCTAGGTAGCACCACATGGCAAGACTTGCCCCAGGCTCGTCGTTATTCTAGCTCGGTCGACACAACCCTCACTCTCCATGCACCCAAGACATACACAGCACGCTCACACACCACCAAGTCCGGCACCCATAGCCAAACCCTTCCCAGGGGGTTCACCACCAGCATCACATCCCCGATATAATGCGAAGTGGAGTTAATAATAAGTATAGTGGTGTAATATGCAAGCAAGCAGGCAAGTAAGCATATATAAGCGAGCGAATGCACAAAGTAGGGTGATGTGGTAGAGTGGGTTGCATCAGGGTAATAATGGCTCAGGTAGTATCATGCATCAAAGTACTAGCAAAGGAATAATTATAAAGCGCTAGCAGTTCTAGATATTATGCAATGTCTAATAGGATTCTCTAAAAGAGGGTGCTGCCATGACACCTGCGATGTAGAGGTAGTAGTGGTACAATTCTCCATTTGTCTTCGGCCATTTTTTTGGCTACCTCCAGCTCCTTCTAGAGAGCCTAGATCCTTTCATCCTTGGCTGCAAGATCTTTCTCCAGGCCTTGGCAAAAAGCATGCCCTTGGTGTTGAAGCTCCTGAGCCAGGAGCATAGCCTATGAAAGTCGAAGGCGACACATGAAACTACCACAAGGCAGAAAGTAAACGGCAAAGCGAATGCATATAAAGACATAACCGCTTACACTAGCAGCATGGAAGTTCACCGCATCTATAAGAGATGAATTAGGAACCTTCAAAAGGTCCCTCTCCAAATCTAGAGCCAAGAATGAACCAGCACATGCATCGACAAAGCTAGCCACACCTTGGTTTGGCAAGAGGCCAATCATGCAGTGTCGATGAAATATGGTCGCCAGTCTACCAAGGGGTATGCCCATGGTAGTAGATGAATCGGTGGAGGTGCACGTAATAGAAGCCGGATGGTGACACAAGCATAGAGACAAGCGATTTAGATATTTTCAGGCCATCTGATCGACGTAATACCCTGCGTCATGTGTCTTTGGTGGATTGTATTGAATATGAGAGATATTCGATGGGGGTCCCTACCCGCCTTATATAGTATGGGGGGTAGGGTTTCAAGTCAGTTTAGGCCTAGATCTATTTGGTTATATGGTAAGTATTTACAAGGAATACGATGTCTATCATATCCGAAAGATCTTCCTTCATCGCCAAGATGTCTTCTAATTGCCTTGTGGTGCACACCTTGATCTTGTGGGCTGGGCCACCTTTAGGGCATGGCCCATGTCTTGTCTTGTGGGTACCGAGGGGTATATCCCCCACAGCTAGTCCCCGAGCGCCTTGTATCCTTTGAGCAACGCTGTCTTGAACAAGTCCGAGCAGTTTGACGTGAAGCCGATCAGTTTAACCGATGATCTGAGCGGTGAAAGTCAAAGTCGACCAGTTTAACTAGTGAACTGAGTGATGGAAGTCAAAGCTGATAATGTTTAACTGGTGATCCGAGCAATGGAAGTTGAAGCTGACCCGTTTAACTGGTGATCCGAGTGATGGAAGTCGAAGCCAACTAGTTTAACTAGTGATCTGAGTGATGGAAGTCAAAGCCGACCAGTTTAACTAGTTAGGAGACCTTGGACTTAGCCAAGTAAGGCTTGCCAAAAGGATATAAGGGGCTCAAGATTAATTTTAAAAATTATTCACCTCAGATGAAGTGTAGCCACTTAGACTCCGTTTGCGAGGTCGGATGATTATCATCCATGACTTAGTCAATAAGGAGGGTAAATTAGGAAATAAGCACTACATTAACCATCAGGTGAAGTGTAGCCACTTAGTACCTAAGCCTACTAGAAGATGAAGAAATAAATCTTATAGTAGGGTCAAAGAAAATAAGCCTAAAAGCTTGTCATTGTCATCTATAATGTGCATATCAAGACCCTAGACGTGCTACCCAAGATCAGCACCCTGATCTAAATAGCATGGAGCAAGTTGCAATGTCTAATAGGATTCTCTAAAAGAGGGTACGAAATATGGTCGGCAGTCCACCGAGGGGGGTGCCCGTGGTGGTAGATTATCGGTAGACGGTGCGTGTAATCAAGAACCAGATGGTGACACAAGGCGCAGAGACAGCGATTTAGATAGGTTCGGGCCGCCTGGTCGACGTAATACCCTACGTCCTGTGTCTTTGGTGTATTGTATTGAGATGTATATAGATTAACCTATCCTCTAGGGGACCCTTGTCTCTCCTTATATACTCCGAAGAGACAAGGTTACAAGTAAAGTATCCAATTTGGTACTATTACAATATCTAGTACAACTTGTAATCTTGATGTGCACGCCTTGATCTTACGGGCTGGGCCACCTCGGATGGTGCGGCTCATGTACCATCTTGTGGTACCCGGGGGTATATCCCCCACAGATTCTCTAAAAGAGGGTGCTGCCATGACACCTGCGATGTAGAGGTAGTAGTGGTACAATTCTCCATTTGTTGGTGTTCCATTAGCGGGGTCACCTCCTCCTGCGTCGACTCCTCCTACGTCAACTCCATTCCGCAGTCCTTGTCATCGTCCACGTTCTCTTGGTCTGATCGCCAGCTAATCCGCTAAGCGTCACGCAAGGCAAGAGAACACTCACCACCCGAAAAGACGACAAGGCGCACGAAGATCCAATAACACCAATGAGACAATAAAAGATACACGGCTTAACCCTCTCGGCGGCTGTCCAATTCCCTCAGGCCAAAGAAACACGAGTGGTGGTATGTTGAGCACAAGCTTAAGTCATGGCCAAGCCAGTATGGCTTTACGATAAACGGTTTAAGCCAGAGCTTATCCAGAGCAAACACCATGGCTCATGATCTTTCGATCTGGTGTCATTGAATTGACGGGGATTGGAAGTTAGGCCCCAAGAAAGAAGAACGACGGGGTTCGGCTCTTATAGCCTTATCCCGCAAGTCACAATTGGACACGAGTAGCAAACAAGAACAATTAACACTATTGTGACTTGGCTCCATCGTACTTTGGCTTGCCCGCTATGGTAGAATGTGGTAGCGCAAAGAGATTGGACATCAACGGTTCCCCTCGATCCACACAACACAATAACATCGGGAGCCAAGAAGAGGTTCGCTCAACACGGCAAAAGATGCGGGGGTTGGCTAGGCACATCCATGTCATGTTCTTAGACACATCTTCAGGAAAGATGGTTTTAGATGGTTGATCAGGTCGACACGCACGGGTATGAGGTACGACATAGACCATAGCTTCGCTAACCCAAAGGGAATAGTCCGGTCTTTGATCCAATCGTCATGGGCAAGACGGAATCGAATAGAGCGGGCTAACGGTGCAACAAGAGCAAGAACAATAAGGGACAAGGTCTACTTCTTCCGACACTCGTGCCACGACGAAAGACGGGGCATTGGAAGGAAGCGACAAACACCAAGTGCGCAAACCACTCGTAGGGGACCCGACTTAGGTGCACTAGCACTAAGACATCTCTCTAATTCATAGCGGTGCGGTTGTCACCGCGGGAATCAAAGAAATGCGATGGTCATACAAGGTACAAGCATACGGGGGTTTGAGCACGAAGAGGGAAGTAAAAAGCAAAAGAGTGGCGTAGCTCCATGGTCATGGCGAGGCGAACTCATGGCCACAAGCTACACCAACGAGTTGGCATCCATCGTTCCATGATTGTTATCTCCCAGGTCATCTCCCATAGGACTTGGTCATGGAGGGCTCAAAGCATGTGGGTGATATTCGTATCGATGTTAATATCGACATCGAATCCATCACGACCATGTTCTAGGGTCGAAGACAGGAGCTAACACTCGTGGTACTATGAAGTCAACTAAAAAGTGAGGGGTCAAGTTACACTCGGCATCACGGTCATGGTGAGACGGATCCCGCGATCGTAGCGTCTGAACGAGGTACGATCCCTCAGCCGGCTCGAAGGCTCGGCACACAGGCAACAACACCGCGATAAGAACCAAACATGACCGAAAGACGCAACAACTCGACACGACTATGGAGTAGCACATTCCATAGCTAGGGGGAATGGGTAGACCTGCACAAGGGCATGACATAGACAGATATAAATAGATCAAGATCACATATTGTAAGTGTTCAAACGAGTATAAGAATGAGCAGGAAGGGGCTTTCGTCGGTGCTGGGAAATGGCGTTCGACTAGGATTCGACTTTGCAGCAAAGATGTGGATGGCCAGGGGCGGTTGTAACTTGTCCCGGAGGGTGGTGGCTTCTTCTGGCCAGCTACAGCCTACTATGGCTAGTTGTGGCTTGTTACGGCTCGCTGTGGCTAGCTGCGGCTAGCTACAAGTGGCTATGGTTGGCCAAAGGCTGGCTATGGCTGGCCGGGCATGGCAGCGACTGGCTAAGATGTGCCTACTGCTGTCAAACATAGCAAGGGTTAGTGAAGAAAGTGTCCGGCAAGACGGAGGGGCCTTTCCACAGGTCTAAAAGAGAGGCAGGTCAGAGTGGTCGCCGAGGTGGTCGGAGTGGTCGCGGAGGTGGTCGGAGTAGTCGCCGAGGTGGTCGAAGTGATCACAGAGGTGGTTGGAGTGGTCGTCGAGGTCATCGGAGTGGTCGCCGAGGTGGTCGGAGTGATCGCGGAGGTGGTCAAAGTGGTCGCCGAGGTGGTCGGAGTGGTCGCCGAGGTGGTCGCCGAGGTCCCAGGCGCTGGCGTGGTCTCATTTTCGGCATGATGTCAGCATGGCGTTATTAGAGCTAAACTACGGCTGACAGGTGGGATTGGAGCTCTTGGGTCACTATCATGTGGGTCTGGTTAACGATCAATGCTGACCGGTCAACGGTCATCCGGTTTGGGTCCCGACTGGGCTTTAGCAGGCCTGGACAGGGCTGGACTTGGGCCAGGCTGACCCAGACACGTGTCGCGCGGGGAGGCCATCCACGTGGCGACGCTGGGCTCCTACTGGGCTTGGGTCCACGAGTGTGGCTCATGGTGCACCGTCAGGCAGGGTCTAGTGGACCGAAGGCTTGGCTCATGGTGGTTTAGGTAGCCTAGGACATCATCCAACTATGCGGCTAGGCTCAAAGGGCGACGGCGAGCTCCATCAGTCTCTTCCTGAGCCATACGGTGGCTGGGGTCATCGAAAACAGTCTCGCCATGGCTGCGGCAAGGGGGAACATGATGGGCCGGTGAGGTGGTTGCGAATAGTGTTGGGCTAAGGCACTGGGGGTTGTCCAACTAGTTGGCGGTGTTCGAGGGTTCACGGTGATGCTCGATGGCGCAATCCCGGTGGGAAGGTCTGCGGCACGGCAGCGCTCCGGAGCACGTTCGTGCCAGCGAGGTGGAGGGTAGTCTGGGTACTTGGGCTCCCCTTTGGCCAGGGGCTAGAGCGAGGTGTGTCCCTCATCAGGGCTTGGACGAAGAGGCCATTCCTAACGCCTAGGTCTTCATGGTAGGGCTAGAATGGAGTAGCGCCATGGCTGGGCTCGGCCATGGCGAGCGTGACTAGGAGGCGTGGCGGCTCTGGCGTTCTCGAGCCACCAGGGCTCGGCAAGGCCACGCGAGGGATCTTGGAGGTTTGCGTGCGTGCGTAGTGTGTAGTGGAGCCCAGGGCTTGGCTTCTGGTCCTCCCAAGTTGGGAGAACGCATCGACGTTCATGGCGAGTCCACGACGGTGATGATGGGATAAGGCAGGGGAAGCTCACCATGGGGCTTGGGGTGGTAGGCTGGTGGCGTAGAGGAGAGTCATGGTCGTGACGAAGTGGTGCAGTGTCGTGCCGACCAGTAGCGTCGACGTGGTCGATCAGGGTGACGTCACCTGCTCCGGCAGGCATGGGCGGCGCTGGTGTCATCGAGATGGCTCCGGTTCCTCTTCTTCTTGCAGTCCAGGCAGGCGCGAGTGGAGGGTCAAGGCCATGGTGTGGGGACGCGGTGACGGCAGGGCCGTGACATTGTCGTGGGCGAATCACGGCATCGTCCTCACCTCTGGCGGTCTCGAGCGGCACCAGCAAGCTCCCGTTCTCCTTCTTCCTCCCTTCTCCCCTTCTCTTCTCCTTGGGCTCAGGCAGGTGGGTGGTGATGGTGTGGTTTGGCACAGAAGCGGCGGGGCGGATGGAAGTGGCCGAGGCTTCGGGGTGTCCTACTTATAGGACGGCGCCCCCATGGTGCCACGGGAGTCTTGGCCGACGGCACGAGATGGGGTTGGGGCGATCGGAGGGACGCGAGGCGCTGAGGCTAGGGTTCTGGGTCGCGACACGATCGCGATCATGCCGGTGCTCTCCAAGCTGAAATCCATGGTCCAAAAAGCAGGGTCAGGGAGGGGGCGGGTTCATGGCTGGGGCATGGTCACGGCAGAGCTGGCGCCCGCGTGTTGAGCACGCACGGTGCGTGACCCTGTTGGGCAGGGGATGTTCGTGTGGCACCATCGAACGGGGCACCGAGGCAGTTTGGGCACGGATGGTCTATGATGCGAGGCGAGGCCTCGGATCCTTGCCATGGTGGTGCTCTGCTTTGCCAAAACAGAGAGGGGAAGGGATGATAGGTGGGCTCCACTGTCAGCGGCGTGAGGGGGATGACGCGGTGCGGTGGTGGCCTTGGCGTGTCATGGGGCGGGGGTGATGTGGGCCGGCTGCGTGGGAGGCCTGCAAGCGCTACTGAGCTTATGGCCATGCTAGGTCGGCCGGTTGACAGTTGGGCCACGCGGCCAGGAAAGAGGATGGCACGTGAGCTGGGCCAGCTCGGGGAGGTAGGCCGAGCAGGTTGCTGTGCTCCGTCTGGGCCAAAGGCACGTATGGGGCCAGGAGGAGGGTTGGGCCGGTCGCGCATCTTGGGCGGGCTGGTCATGTGCTTGCGCCAGATTGGCTTTCCTATTTTCTAAATAAACCAAGGCTCCTATATTGTATACATGTGTCGCCAACTTGTACACCTCCTAGTGGGGTCCACTAGAGGTCAACTAGGGGTAGTGGGGTCCATGTTAAGGGTTTGCAATTCACGGGCATTGAGTTGATAAAGATAGTTGGTTGACTATAGAAATTAGGTCAAGGGGTTCGAAACTAAAGAGATGAATTGAGAGAGAGAGAGATAGAAGGATTCATGAGAGATTCCAGAAGAAGTCAAAAGGATTCGCTATGGACTTGTGCTCTCCAACTCAAAACCCTAAACCGAATAAGGAACTCTGGCAAACTCCTACAAGCAACACTATATGTATGCAACAATTTATTTATAAATTGTACTTTGTTTGATCTAGCATCTACATGCTTCACGCATTGCAGGAATTTTTTTTAAAAAGTTCATATTTTTGGCTTCTCCAAAAACCCGGGTTGTTACAGCGACCATGCATGGGCGTGTCTCATGGTCCCCTCGATGGTCCGGTCGAAGCCCGTGCTGCCTGCTCTCACCATCGCCCGATGGATATCATCGTCATGCTAGGCCTGACGCTAGTTGTTGATGATGCTGTGAGCATCTCAGTTTGGCCAGAGGCATTCGTGCACAGGTGGGTGGTGTAGAGTAGGCGCTGGGTCAGGCTATGGTGCCGTTGCGTCCTCCTGTTCCATGCCCACTGACTATAGAGGTGAGCGGATAGAGCGATGCATCTGGTGCATCCCTGCTCCCCTAGTGTGGAGTGAGGCCACGAGTCGGTGTCACGACGTAGAGCTCTCCGCATGTTGAACGGTGGTTGTTTCCACTAGCGCTCGAAGGCTCCTTTGGGTCGATGGGCTCAAGAAGGCCACACAGAAGCATCGCTGCCGCAGCGATGTTTTGTCAAGCCTGAGCAAACTGTGGGGGATCGTTCCCCCCGTAGATGATGATGCGCTGAACCTAGCGGGCGTGACCCTAGGCGCCACTCATTGGGTTACGCACATGGGGCGCATCGTGGTGTGCCGAGTGTGCCAGCACAGGTGGCGGCTAGTTCTGCCACCTTTGTCGTAGCTCCTCGCCATGCTCCTAGGCACATGCGAGGCCATCCGTGCGAGGGTCCGAAGGGGTGTGGGTCCGAAGAGACTCCACCACCATCGACGGTTGTCCCAGAGCGTCCGCCATAGCGCACTCGTAGGACAGAGGGTGGCTAGGTGCCACAACATCACCGATGCTGGAGCCATCGCTCTCAACATCATCATCCATGAGGTTGTGAAAAGAGGCGGGAGCATAGTCTGTCATTCCCACAAATTTGGATGTGAGAGGGGGCAGCGCCAGCATCTTTTGGAGCCCCCGTGCATACGTGTCCATGGGGGATGTGAGGCCATAGGGGAACCAGTGGCATGACGGTCGCGGCAGGGACAACGGGGTCCCTCTAGAGAATCGGTGGAAAATAGTAAATAGCGAGTAAATAACAGTATGTACATTACTCACAGCGGGGTTTGAGCCTAGCATAGGCTCAGAGCGAAGCGTAGGTGCCTCGTTGTTGAGGTCGCCGGGAGTTCCAGAGCTGATGGAGGGTGCCCCTCCGATGGGCACTGGAACAAGTGCCTCCCCGCGGAGGTGAAGCACGCCGAGCCGGTCGGCAATGAAGTCTAGGCTTCCAAAGAGGAAGGCTTGGGATGGCTTGAAGATGGGAGGAACCCACATCCCAACAGGTGGGAGTGCGGAAAACTCCAGCGAGTCAAAGTGAGTCGTATCACTTGAGCCCGCCATGCCAAAGATGGTGGAAAGGTGGGCCATTCGATAATCAAAAGCGTGAACGTACGACGTCTTCCCCACGAACGGCGCCAACTGTCGGTGCAGAAAGTGACCAACACATAAATATTTATAGTTTTACCATACGTTGTGATCGGATGTGGCCTAGCACTCAATGACACAGGGTTTATACTGGTTCAGGCAATGTGCCCTATGTCTAGTTTGAGTTGGTCAGTGACTTTATTCCTAAGCCTAGGTGCTTAAAGTTTGTTGTGAGGTTACAAATGAGAGGGAGTAAGATGGGGGTGCAAGAGGTCCGGTTGGACTCTGAACCGAAGGGCCGAGAGAGACGGGAGCACCTACATGCGCTAAATGTTTGAGCATGTGCTCTGTTGGAATCATTTAAATCGTAGGTTGTTCGAATCGTTCGTGAATCGATCCTGGTGGTCGAGTCATCCATCCTCCTTTTGGAGAGAGTCCATCCCCTTTTATAGATGAAGGGGCGGCTTTACAAGAGAGAGAGTGTGTGAGAAAAAGAGTGTGTATGTTTCCTAGTCTTGTTGCCCACGCCGTCGGGTACAAGGTGGTTTGTCGGTGCCCACAACACTGTTGATGTTCGGATGCATGTGGTAGGCTCCATCGTCTTCTTCTGGTATGGCAAATGTCGGTGCCTACCATACTATAGGATAAATGTCGGCACCCACAATATTGTTCATGTTCTTACATGTCTGGAAGGTTGCGGTGCATCCTCCTGACATGGTCTGACAGTACTATCATGTAGGTGTGTAGGGTATGGCCCTTGATATTGCGGTTTGACTGGAGCGCCCTGCCTTACTTGCTCTGTCCGTTTCCTGGGTCTTCACCGAATGGGCATCCCCGATCGATTGTCACCCAGTCAGCTCTAGCCTCCCAGTCGGAGAAGAGCTATAAGCAGAGGTTTGGTGTACTCCTGGTCAGAGAAGCGAGTCAGAGTAGAAGGCGAGCGTCGTCCCTTCTTAGCCAGACCTTTCGGTCGAAGAGGCGGACCAGAGTCAGAAGCGAGTGTCGTTCCTCCTTGGCTAGGCCTTTCGGTAGGAGAGGTGGCTAGAGTCAGAAGCGAGCGTCGGAGTTGGAGGCGAGCTGGCTAGGCCTCTAGTCGGAGAGGCGAGCCGGAGTCAGAAGCGAGCGTTGGTCCTCCTTGGCTAGGCCTTCCAGTCGGAGAGGCAGGCCAGAGTCAGAAGCGAGCGTCGTTCCTTCTTGGCCAGGCCTTCCGGTCAGAGAGGCGGGCCAGAGTCAGAAGTGAGCATCGGTCCTCTCCTTGGCTAGGCCTTCCGGTCAGAGATCGCCCTTCTGGCCTGTCGTTAGGTTTTTGGGCTGGCCCAGGAGTTGCGCGTCGTTCGTAACATCGTCTGCTGGGCCGAGCTTTTGCTGGGAAGCAGATCCATGAGGGACCCTGGGTTTATGAACTTGACACCTATTCACCCCCCTCTAGGCAGCATCCTAGGTCCTTTCAGGCCCCTTCTCCTTCAGTCCTCTCCCATCTGATCCAACTCAAAATCTCAAACCCTAAATCCAGTCGGCTTCGACAGTGGCACGACTAGGAGGCGGTCTGGGGAGCATGGAACCGGCGGTGAGCGAGGCGAGGCGCGGAGATGAAACTACTGCGAGCTACGGTGGCACGACTAGGAGGCGGTCTAGCGGAGCGCGGAAGTGGTGGCGGGCGAGGCGAGGTGGAGGTAAGGCTGGATGAAAAACTCGAAGCTCGTTAGCTCGCTCGGCTCATGGCTAACTCAACTCGGCTCGGCTCGGCTCATTATGATAACGAGCCGAGCCGAGCCAAGATTTTAGCTCGTTAGCTATAACAAGCCAACTTGAGCCATGAAGGGTCGAGATGGCGACTAGAGGGGGGATGAATAGTCTTTTCTAAACTTAATCACGTCGGCTAACCGATACAAATGCGGAATTAAAACTATCGGTCTAGCCAAGACTATACCCCACTATATATGTTCACTAGCACCTTGCAAAGATAACAATTATGCAACAAAGGTGCCGAGCTAGTTATAGCTCTCCTAAACAATTCTAGGAGCAAGGTTACACAAACCTATGCCACTAGTATTTTAAGCAACAAGGGAGCTCCTACACATGCTAGTAAGCAAAAGCACAAAGCTAACAAAGCTCACTAGCAATGCTCAATAACAAGGCAACCAATGCCTAATTAGAGAGCGCAAATACTTAGCTACACAAACTAAGCAATGTGACTAACAAGGTTACTAAAACCAAATTAGCCACGCAAGGGAGCCACTTCTATGCTACACAAGCAAGAAGATAATTAGCAAGCTACACAAACTAACTAATTACTAAAGCAACAACACAAGCTCAATGTATATGAAAGTAATTGCAAGCTTGTGTAACGGAGATGCAAACCAACGGGAAGAACAAAGGTTGACACGATGATTTTTCTCCTGAGGTTCACGTGTTTGCCAACACGCTAGTCCCCGTTGTGTCGACCGCTCACTTGGTGGTTCGGCGGCTAATTAGCATCACCCGCTAAGCCCGCACGTCGAGCGCCGCAAGAACCTACCCCTTGAGTGAGGGTAGCTCAATGACACGCTTTACTAGAGTTGCTCTTCGTAGCTCCCACAGGGCGAGCACAATGCCCCTCACAAGCACTTCTCCGGAGCGCCGCACAAGCTTCTTGCGGGCTTCCACAGAGACCACCACCAAGCCATCTAGGAGGTGGCAACCTCCAAGAGTAACAAGCACCACCGGCTTGCAACTCGATCACCTAGTGCCACTCGATGCAACCTCACGATGCAATCGCACTAGAATCGCTCACTCACACAATCGAATGATCACTATCAAGTATATGTGTGATGGAGGGCTCCCAAGCACTCACAAGCATGGACGCTAAGTCCCTTGAGGTGCTCCACCCCAGCCATGGCCGAAGGCCACTTCTATTTATAGCCCCAAGGGCTAAACTAGCCGTTACCCCTTCACTGGGAAACGGTCGGGCCGACCGAACGCTCCGGTCGTGTTGACCAGACGCTGGACCTCAGCGTCCGATCGCTCGCAGACGACCATGTGTCCCAATTCCAACGGTCACTTGACTTGACCGGACGCTCCAGCTTCAACTGACCGGACGCTGGACCCTCAGTGTCCGGTCGTTTCCAATAAGCTCCCGAGCATGACCGGACGCGTCCGGTCGAACGCGATCGGACGCAGCACCAGCGTCCGGTCACTCTCTAGCTACTGCTACACTCCACGTCAGCGCGACCGGACGCAGGCAGTCAGCGTCCGGTGCTTTTGGATCTAGCGTCCGGTCACTTGACCGACGCTGACATCTCCTTCATTCTCTTCACCCTTGCTCAAGTGTGCTAACCACAAGAATTTGCATCCGGCGCAATAGAAAATAGACATTCCATTTTCCCGAAAGCGCCGAATCCATCTCAACCCTGCAAACACCATCGCCTTTGTAAATGTGCCAACATCATCAAGTGTACACCACCATGAGAGGGACCCAAACCCATCTCAACCCTGCAAACACCACCGCCTTTGTAAATGTGCCAACACCATTAAGTGTACACCACCATGTGTATGTGTGTTAGCATTTTCACAATCATTTTCCAAAGGATGTTAGCCACTCAACTTGCCACGCCACTCGATCCTAGCGACAATGCAAAGTTAGATCACTCGAGTGGCACTAGATGACCGATATGCAAACAAGTTTGCCCCTCTTGATAGTATGGCCATCTATCCTAAACTCGGTCATAAACTTCTCTACACACCTATGGCCGGTGAAATGAAATGCCCTAGGTTATACCTTTGCCTTGTGCATTTCATTCCATCTCCTTCAATGTTGATGCAACACATGCACCAACACGATCAATAATGATATGATCCACTTCATATCATCACATGATCATATTGGTTCATCGATCTTGACTTTACTTGCTCTTCACCGTTGCCATCGTCCATCGGCGCCAAGTCTTGCTCAAGCTTCACTGCCACGCGGTCCATCACTCCAAAGCCTTCGACTTGCTCTTCACGCTTGCAACCGGTCCATCAAGCCAAGTCTTGTCTTGATCTTCTCTACCTTGATCACATGACTCAGTGTCATGTCTCATATGCAATAAGCTCCTTCATCATCACATGTGTGAGCTTTGCAACATCTCCAAGCCATTTTCACCTTCATGGCATATGTTGCTCACACACATGTACCTGTGGACTAATCACCTATGTATCTCACATAAACACAATTAGTCCACCTAAGTTGTCACTCAATTACCAAAACCAACCAAGGACCTTTCAAGCCAGCTCGTGAGCTAAACGAGCCAAGCTTCCAGAAAAAAAAATATCAAAACTTATATTAGTTTTTGTATTACTTCATGTCTTGCACTTAACAATTAACTGGTAACTGGTCTAGACCCTATAAATTGACTGGTAACTGGCCTAGATGTATTTCTTTTATATTATTATTATTCTCAAACTTTAGATAAATGCAAATGTTATATTTTGTGTATTTTTTATACCTGGCTCACGAGCTCGAGCTTTTAACGAGCCGAGCCGGCTTTCTGGCTCATTAGGATAACGAGCCGAGCCGAGCCGAGCCGAGCTAGCTCGTTATCTTAACGAGCCAAAACGAGCCGAGCCGAGCTGAGCCAGCTCGTTATCCAGCCTTAGGTGGAGGCATACTCGCTGGCTGTGCGGCATGGCTGCTCCACAGTGCGACGGCGGCGGTGCGTCGCTGATGCAAGTAGGCGGCGGTGCTGCACGAGTGGAAGGTGGCGCCGGCGGCACATCTACTGCTCGAGGGAAAGTCGTTCCATGCGTTGCGGATGCGAGCGACTGCGAGGCACAGGTAGGCTCGGTTTCTCGATTTAAACCGAAAAATTGATGTATGCATTCTCTGGTAAACCGATCGGCTTCTCATTCTTGGAAACCGAACCTCAGAGGAACCGAATAAACCAAATCGAAGTGTCAATTTAAACCAAATGCCCGGCGTGACTTCTACTTTGCTTTTTTTTTAGGAAGTGACTTCTACTTTGCTATGCACAATTTCTCTTTACTCACAGGTCCTCGTGGGGAAAAAAGAAAAGAAGAAAAGAAACAAAGAAAAAGAAAAACTGCATCCACCATCACTATCCCCGTTATACAGGAACAATCGGGCGATCGCATCAAGTCGGGCATTTGCCGTCCACCTCGTCTAGCTGGGCTCTATGATTAGGCTGGTCCATCTTTAATGTAGTGACACGTGTCCTTGAACACCTAACTGAAAACACTGTTCCTTCGTTCTCACCAGTCCACTTCAACGTCACGAATGAACATATTGGCCCATTCGCGGACACGTACAGCGAACGAGTTGCCATCGTCATCGTTCGCGCCTTCATGGATCCGAGACGGTCGCAATCACGAACAGGGCAGAAATCACGGCACCGCCGCTGCGGTCAACGCGAGACCAGTGGTAGCGTGTGTGGCCTCGTGCCCTGCTGCCTCGTCTTCTATTTTTTTCCCCTGCGGAGAAGGGAAGAAAAAAGAAGGGGGAAAGCCGAGCCAGCGCGGCGCCCGCGGACGCCGAATCCACCTTGACCGTTGGCGGCTCGGCATCCCAAATCAGACGCCTTCCTCCGTCGCTGCGCTGGCCAAGCCAAGCAATCAAGGGGGTGTTGGTCCGTCCAGCGGAGGGTGAGCATGGTGAGGGCCCTCGACCGCTACTCCTCCGGCAAGGATGTCGCCTACAGGTTCGCCCCCGGCTGGATGCTCTCTCTAGTATGCTCGGGCCAAGAAGCAAACCCTTCCCTTGGGCTGGTAGGATAGTTCTTTGATTAGTTCCTAGATAGTACTAGCTTCTTCCCTGTTTCCAGGAAGTGGCTTCTTCCCATTCAGCTGGTGTTTTTCACCTGATTTTTGGCCCCGAAGCGTAGTTTTTATCTGGCAAATATCATTCGTGCTGGGTGTACTTGGGGATTGAATCTGAGAATCAAGTTATTGGGTTCAGGTGATGGTAGTTACTAGTAGATGTTTACTCCTTTGGTTTTAGTTAGTGTTTCCACTTGACAGTGATTGGTGGCCCTGCTTACGAATCGAACTGGATTCATCGATAAAAGAGCACACAAGATGTATCAACACACTGAATCCATTGCCGGGTTCGTTATTCAAAAGATACCATCACCTGTGTGCGAGAGGAACAAGAGCCCAAGTAATTGCAGCTTATTATGATACTATGTGGGAAGCAATAGAACCAGGAAAAGTAATGTGACAATGAATGGAAACTAATGTGGGCTCATGAAAATTAGGTCCTGATGCTTAGTGCAGACAAACAACGCTAGAGCATAATTTAAGCATATGAAGTGTGGTATAGTAGTTTCAATTGAGAGAGCATGTAGGTCAATATTTGGTGATAATCTTTAATTTGTTTCTTACTGGCAGCTGTGGATACTGTGGCTATGCATTAAACCTGAGCTCCTCCGCACGGAACACGGCGAACATTGGATCCAAGTATGGCAAGCACATCAGGAAAGGTGTTGTCTCATTCTTTGCAATCGATGAGAGCCGCTTTACACATACTGACGAGGTGAGCTGCACGCCGTACTTCCATTCAAGCCGTTCATGGGGATTCTTCAGAAATAGGACGCGATTGCTCTGCCGGAAGTGCAGTGGTCATATTGGTAATGCTTATGAAGATGAGGATCCCACCTTTTGCGAGGGGTCAGATGACCTGGACATGAGCTCCAAGGGCAGCAGCACATCCCCTCGGAAGAAATATGTTATTAAGATCAATGCACTGCAGCCCTCATCAGACGACTCTGGTGCTCTCTTCTCGCCGTGATGATAATCTGGGGCCTGTTCGGCTGGCCAGCTGAAGCTGTTTTGTTGTGAAAGAAAAATACTGTAGATTCTAGCTGATAAGCCGGCTGATAAACTCTGAACTGCAGCCATGTGTACCTTTTCAAGTCCACTATACTGCAAACAGAGTAAATGCAGAACCAACAAACAAGAAGTGCTAGGAATTTGCTATGTTTGTTCTATTTCAATCATCTTCCCACACATACTCTATTACAGAGTAGCCCCTATATTTCCTTTGTGCAGCAGTGTAAATGTATACCTTGACAGGACTAGTGAATTTTTATTGTGTTATTAATACTACTGCAAAATGATAGGGTTTTTGCCTCTAGTGTACCTTGTCTCTGGAGTGTCTGCATTATTTTTTCTGAAGTTCACTGCCTTTGCAATTTCGAGACTTCTTGTATCGCATATTCATCAGATATACATATGTTACTTTGTCTGTGGATGTGCATGGGTGTGGCATGCTGCATGCAGTTACAAATATTAAAGGAACAGAGTAGTCAGTGTATTGGAATATTGTACACTGTATTGAATTTTGTCAGTCTAAAGGGCAATGGTTCTCTTCAGTTATTTCGTGAGCAGATTTTTGGTTTATAGCTACTACACTATGAAAAGATTAATCGAAATGCATGTTATTTGACTTGATATATATGTTCAGATTAATTCTGTACTAAGCTGTTGTTGATGTGACACATTTTCTATGATGGATCATTCAATAGGTCATGGAAATAATAGACATCTAGCTTGATCCAGTTCATCACCACTGATGTTCCTGTTTACTACTCAGTTATTTTTTCATTGGCATCACATGAAAAGGAAAATAATTTGTATTCAGATGATTCATTTGAGTATGACATCTTCCACAAATCCTACCCAATTTCAGCACCTGCCCAACCCTTTCTGATACAGGTACGCACAGAACCAGAACTTGGTTTTGCTAGGATTCCAACTTCCAATTGAATCCCTAGGGTACACTAGTAATGAAACATGGAAAAACTAGCATGTAAACTGCATCTGCTTTTCTTTATCACAGATGGCACACTTCACGTGAATACTGAGCGAGGCAAACAAGGCACAATCATCAATCACTAGATCAATACTGACCTACGGAACCAAAGTATCCAAATCTGCAATCAAACAAACCTGACGCTTTCACTTGCAGGCCTGAGGCATTGAAACTGCAAACAAAACACCAGTTTTCCATCGTAACAACAGGATTCACGAAACAGAAAAGACGACCACAATACATTCATTTGCATTGAAGAGTAACGAGTTGCACAACAAGCTTGATTTCCAACATCAGATACACTAACAAGAGTTCATGAGACATTCTTGACCGCAAGACTTGTGGGCACGGCCAGACAACATCGCAGCTGCAGGGGGGGGGGGGGGGGGTACATCGAGGGGAGTCAATCAGCCTAGCCGCCGAAGCCGTAGAGGGTGCGGCCCTGGCGTTTGAGCGCGTAGACGACGTCCATGGCGGTGACAGTCTTGCGGCGGGCGTGCTCGGTGTAGGTGACGGCGTCGCGGATGACGTTCTCGAGGAAGATCTTGAGCACGCCGCGTGTCTCCTCGTAGATGAGACCCGAGATGCGCTTGACGCCGCCCCTCCTCGCCAGCCGCCGGATCGCCGGCTTGGTGATGCCCTGGATGTTGTCGCGCAGCACCTTCCGGTGGCGCTTCGCGCCGCCTTTGCCGAGCCCCTTGCCACCCTTGCCGCGCCCAGACATGGCTTCTTCCGCTCGGGTGGGTGGTGGATTTCCTCGGAGATTGCAGGCGGTACTGAAGGTGAGATTTGTGGTGCTTGGAGTGCGGGTTGGGGGAAGAAGGGGAGGGGTTTAAAAGGAGGCGAGCGGTGGGAGGAGGGCGGTGGCTGCCGTTCGATGCGGAGGGAATGGACGGGTGGGATGGGCACGCGGGGTAGGATGCCGCGGATCGCTGACGTGGAGTGAGGCGCGGATCGCTGACTTGGCGGGCCGGGTCTGAAATTTCGTACGCGGAGGCGCGCGAGCGCGAGCTTGAAAGCTTGGGGCAACGGGCAACTGCTAGCCGGGCTGGGATGCGCGGTTTCGTGGATTCGTTTTTGTTCCGGGTCATAAATTTTTGCAGGCTTCCTCCATTTCCCTTCTGCGAACCTGCTACCTCCGTCTCTAAATAATTGTCTTTTCTATGCTATAAGTTTAACTAAAATTATACAAAATATGTGTAATATTTAAATTTTTAAATAATTTATTATAAAAACAAATTCAATAATCTATCTAATAATATTTTTTGTACCATAATTATTAATATTTTTATATATATTTAGTTAAAGTTTTCTCATAAAGTAAAAATAATAGTTATTTAGGGACTAAGGGAGTACGCCAAGATGACACAGTGAATTTTATTATTTCCTTCACTTGCTGCAAATTTTTGCAAAAAAAAAAAGTTTTCTTATATATTTCCCAGTAATGATACATAAAAAAGAAAAAATAAATTATACTACTATGTTTCTTTTTCTTTTCAACACAATAAGAACAATAACGCTCACATACACATGTATTCATCTTTGTAAACATACGTGCGCAAGCTTACCTATCCGTATAGGAACTTTTGAGAGATTAAGCTAATAAATCTTAAGATTGATAAAATCATCTGGCCCTGTTTGTTTCGTTGAAATTTATCTTATGCTGATACTTATATTGATTTGTTATAAGAGGAAAACACTGTTTATTCATTGAAAAGTACTACTGAAGTACTGTCGCAGAACAGGATGGTGAAAGGTCCTAATATGACTAGAGATGGATGAATAGTCTATTTAAAAATTTACAAACCAACTAGAGCAATTTGATTAATATGATAAATAGCGAAATGCAAACTTGCTCTAGCCATACAAGGGTTGCAAGCCACCTATCCAAAAATTTTAATTACTATGATCAATATACACATAATTTTGCTAAGTCACTACTCACTAAGAGCTCTCACACTTGCTACACCAAAAAGCTCCACTATATGAACTTAAATTATAAAGCAAGCTCTCAATTCTAGCTACACTAAAGAGCTTGCTACAACTAGTTTACGAGAATGTAAATGAGTGAGTAGGGTGATTATACCACCGCGTAGAGGAGTCAATCAATCACAAGAATAATACCAATTCAATCACCGGGAGAATACCAAAGCGTAAGAGACAATCAATTTTTCTCCCGAGGTTCATGTGCTTACCGGCACGCTAGTCCCTGTTGTGTCGGCTAAGAGGTGTTGCACGAACCTCGTCCACACAATTAGACACCGCAAGAACCCACCCACAAGTGAGGTAACTCAATGACACGAGCAATCCACTAGAGTTATCTTTCGGCGCTTCACCGGGGAAGGCACAAGACCCCTCATAATCACCGCGATCGAAGCCAGAGGCAATCACCAACCTCCGCTCGACGATCCTCGCTGCTCCAAGCCGTCTAGCTGGCGGCAACCACCAAGAGTAACAAGTGAATCCCGTAGCGAAACACAAACACCAAGTGCCTCTAGATGCAACCACTCAAGCAATGCACTTGGATTCTCTCCTAATCTCACAAAGATGTTAAATCTATGATGGAGATGAGTGAGGCAGCTTTGGCTAAGCTCACAAGGTTGCTATATCAATACAAATGGCCAAGAGTGTAAGCTAGAGCCGCTCTAGATCGATCGGACGTGTCCGGTCACACTGGACCGGACACACCCAGCGTCCGATCAATTATAACGCTGAAAACCGAGACTTGCAGGTTCATACCGGACGCGTCCGGTCGAGTCCAGATTGCTACCAAAGCCGCTCAACTACGACCGGACGCGTCTGGTGAGTGCCACATGAGGGCTATGCTGATCCCGTCATGAACAATGGACCCGGACTTCACTCGAACATGCCCGTTAGCGAGCTCACCGAGCGCGTCACTCGAGCTATCGAGGCAAGCGACGTTAGCTCAGCCCCTCCGGTTGTGAGAAACCACGGACGGGGTAACGCACAAACCTCAACCGACCCCTACCAAGCCCAACGGGGCTCAGGGGCTCAAGACACCCAAACGCCTCGGCTGCGCCTGGGTCTGCGACTCTGACTCACCCGATCCCCCGGCGCGCCCGACGCCTAGATCCACGACTCCGACTCGCCCGGTCCTACAGCGCGCCCGATGCCTGGATCCGTAACTCCAACTCGCCCGATCCCCCGGCACGCCCGATGCCTAGATCCGTGACTCCAACTCGCTCGATCCCCTAGCGTGCCCGACACTTGGATCCGTGAGTCTATCTCGTTCGATCCCTTGGCACGCCTGACACCTTGGATAGTGACTCCAACTCGCCCGATCCCTAGATCCGTGACTCTGATTTTCTGAAACCTTCGGCACGCTCGCTGACTAAACCCCCTAGGCGATTCAGCCTAAATCGCCCAAGGGCTTGGAGGCTACACCCGTGGGTGCGCTCGCACGCACCCGCTGACAAAACAAAACTTTCCCCGCTGGCAACACGAAAAATCCCCCAAATGATTCTGCCCGAAACACCCAGGGGCTACACCCGCGGGTGCGCTCGTGCGCACACGCCATCAAGACAAAAATCCCCCAGATGATTCTACTCGAATCGCCCAGGGGCTCGGGGGCTCCTGTCGGGTTTATAAACCTGGGGTCCCTCGTGGACCGGCTTCACTAGCAAAGGCTCGGCCCAACAGATGACGTTGCAAACAATGCACAACTCCTAGGCCAGCCCAGATACCTAAAAAATAGGCCTGAAGGGTGATCCAAATCTTCGATCGGAAGGCCTCACTAAGAAGGAACAACTCTCACTTCCGACTCCGGTTTGCGTCTTCGACTAGAAGGCCTGGCCAAGGAGGAACGACGCTTGCTTCTAACTCTGACCCGTCTCTCTGACCAGAAGGCCTAGCCAAACGCTGCTTCCGAACTCCAACCCGCGTCTCCGACCGGGGACACACCGAACCCCTACTTACATCTCTTCTCCGACTGACGCAGTCGGAGCCGACTAGGACCAACCGATCGGGGACGCTCGATCGGTGAGGACCAGGAAACGGATGGAGCAAGTAAGGCAGGGTACTCAAGTCAACCGCAATACCAAGGACCGTACCTCATACACCTGTAGGACAGTACCCTACAACCTTCCTAGCATGTTAGAACCCAAGCAGTGTTGTGGGCGCCATCAACTCCCATACCAGACAAACATGGTAACACTTCCCCCACATGCCTCTAGGGATCAACAGTGTTGTGGGCGCCGGCATTTACCATACCAGACGAACATGGTAAAACCCACTATGTGCCTTTAGGAATCAACAGTATGGCAGGCATCGACGTCTGTCATACCAGAGGAAGACGACGAAACCTCCCACATGCGTCTGATAACAACAGTGTTATGGACGCCTATAATCATCTTGTTCCCAACAGCGTGGGCAACAAGACTTAGCATACATACACTCTGCCTCTCTCACTTGTAAGGCCATCTCCTTCATCTATAAAAGGGGATGCGCTCTCTCCTAAAGAAAGATATCGGATCAGTTCACTTACATTGATTCACCCTCTGTAGCTTTAGACACTCTAAAGCTACGTAGAGCACACACTTGAACACTTAGCACGTAGTGGAGCTCACGTCACTCTCGGCCCTTCAGACCAGAGTCTGACCGGACTTCTTGCACCCCCCATCTTTCTCCTTCCGTTTGTAACCCCATTGCAAACTTTGAGCACCTGGGCTTAGGAATAAAGTCACCGATCGACTCAAACTGGACGTAGGGCACGTTGCCTGAACCAGTATAAACCCTATGTCATTGAGTGCTAGGCCACATCCAATCACAACGTATGACAAAACTATAAATATTTATGTGTTGGTCACTTTCTGCACCGACACCGCTACAACATGATCGGGGCTCTTGCAATTGTAGCATCTTCTCACATATTCTTTGCTTTTGGTGTGATCTCTTCTCTTTCTTGCACCATATCCCTTCTTCTTCATGAATTTTTCCATCTTGCGCACAAAGAGAGCCATACCTTCATCATCAATATCACTAAGATCATCATTATCACTTGATTCTTTCTTGGACTTGCCCTTGTTCTTGGATGATGAGCTAGCCTTGAATGCTACACTCTTCTTTTTCTTGTCTTCATCTTCCTTCTTGTCATCCTTGTCAACCCCTCCCTTTCCACATGGTATATCTCGTGTCATGACATCACCTAGTACTTAGGGGTAATCTCCTTCAATCCTCCTCTTAATAAGCAATCTCAACATCTCAAATATTGGAGGTAAGCACATCAAGAACCACTGAGAGACATCATAATCATTGATCTTCTCTCCCAAAGCCTTTAAGTCATTGACAATCACTTGCAATCGATGGAATATCTCCGGAATGCTCTCATATTCCTTCATCTTGAAGCTTGTCAACTTGTGCTTGAGGATGTACAACTTGGCACTCTTCACCACTAGTGTGCCCTCATATATTTCCTCTAATCTCTTCCACACCTCATTAGCTCTCTCATAATCCTTGATTTGCTCAAACACCTTGGAATCAATGGCATTGTATATGGTGTTGAGAGCCATTGTATTGCATTGCTTATTGGTCTTGTCTTGGTTGGTGAGATTGTCGGGATCAATGATAGCATAGTCACTCTCGGTCACATCTCATACTTGATCATTGATTGAACCAAGATACATCCTCATCTTTCTCTTCCAATAATCATAGCATGTGCCATCAAAGAACGGTGGTTTGCCCCCCACATGGTTGAACACAACTTGAGCCATAATTTGACACCGAGGTTGTTAAGCCTTCAATCAAACGGTGACCACGGCTCCGATACCACTTGAAAAGTCCTAAAATGGCTAGAGGGGGGTGAATAGCCTATTTAAAAATCTACAAACCAACTAGTGCAATTTGATTAGTATGACAAATAGCGAAATACAAACTTGCTCTAGCTCTACAAGGGTTACAAGCCACCTATCCAACAATTCTAGTTACTATGATCACTATACACACAATTTTGCTAAGTCACTACTCACTAAGAGCTCTCACATTTGCTACACTAAAGAGCTCCACTATATGAACTTAAACTACAAAGCAAGCTCTCAATTCTAGCTACACGAAAGAGCTTGCTACAACTAGTTTGCCAGAATGTAAATGAGTGAGTAGGGTGATTATACCGCTATGTAGAGGAGTGAACCAATCACAAGAATAATACCAATTCAATCACCAGGAGAATACCAAAGGGCAAGAGACAATCATTTTTTCTCCCGAGGTTCACGTGGTTGCTGGCACGCTAGTCCCCGTTGTGCCGACCAACACTTGGTGGTTCACCGGCTAAGAGGTGTTGTACGAACCTCGTCCACACAATTGGACACCATAAGAACCCACCCACAAGTGAGGTAACTCAATGACACGAGCAATCCACTAGAGTTACCTTTTGGCGCTTCACCGAGGAAGGAACAAGACCCCTCACAATCACCACGATTGGAGCTGCCGAAGACAATCACCAATCTCCGCTCGACGATCCTCGCTGCTCCAAGCTATCTAGGTGGCGGCAACCACCAAGAGTAATAAGTAAATCCCATAGTGAAACACAAGCACCAAGTGCCTCTAGATGCAATCATTCAAGCAATGGACTGGGATTCTCTCCCAATCTCACAAAGATGTTGAATCTATGATGGAGATGAGTGGGAGGGCTTTGGCTAAGCTCACAAGGTTGCTATATCAATGCAAATGGCCAAGAGTGTGAGCTAGAGCCGGCCAAACGATATTTATAGACACCCCCAAACAATAGAGCATTTGACTTAATTATTGGGCTGACTGTGGGATGACCGAACGCGCAGGTCGTGTGCACCGAATGCATCCGGTCGCTATGTCCGGTCGCAGCATACGGTCGTAGCCAGACCGCCATGTGTCCCTTTTTAAATGTTTAGCCATTCACGCCCAATGGCTATCTCTATGCACAATAATACTGGTGATCGTACGTGTTGTTAGAAAATGACCGAACATAGGAGACGCAGCATCCGGTCGAGTCTAGAGAGCTCCCAGAGCCGCTCTGGGCCAACCGGACACATCCGGTCACACCAGACCGGATGCACCAGCGTCCAATCAATTACAGTGTAGAAAACTGAGACTTGTAGGTTCATACCAAACATGTCTGGTGTGGTGACCAGATGCGTCCGGTCGAGTCTAGAGAGCTCCTAGAGCCGCTCAACTACGACCGGACATAGCCCTGCATCCGGTCCTCACTGGACCAACACCCGTGCCCCATGTCACCTCGACCGGACGCTAAACCGTGATTACTCAGCGTCCGGTCACTGCTACAACCCAGAGTTCGGTCAACTCTGTCATGCCTGACTAGAATACCGGACGTGCTCCGGTATGGATATCGAACGCATCCGGTCACATCGGGAAGATACCGGACACGTCCGGTCCTCACGACGGACGTGTCCGGTCACCCCATGACTAGCGCATTCAACTCCTTTTCAACTCTATCTTCTTTTCCCTTGCTCAAATGTGCCAACCACCAAGTGTATCACCTCGTGTACACGTGTTAGCATATTTTCACAAATGTTTTCAAGGGTGTTAGCACTCCACTAGATCCTAAATGCATATGCAATGAGTTAGAGCATCTAGTGGCACTTTGATAACCGCATTTTGATATGAGTTTCACCCCTCTTAATAGTATGGCTATCGATCCTAAATGTGATCACACTCACTAAGTGTCTCGATCACCAAAACGAAAAAGCTCCTATCAAGTTTCACCTTTGCCTTGAGATTTTTGTTTTTCTTTCTTCTTTTCCAAGTCCAAGCATTTGATCATCACCATGCCATCACCATGCCATGATCTTCATTTGCTTCATCACTTGGAGTAGTGCTACCTATCTCATAATTACTTTGATAAACTAGGTTAGCACTTAGGGTTTCATCAATTCACCAAAATCAAACTAGAGCTTTCAGATGGGCCTGTCCCTTGCCACTAAAAATGTATCACCCTTATTTTCTAAAATAAATCTACAAACTAGCTTTTCTATTGAGGCCATTTTTGGAACACGTAATTCTCAAAACATAGGAATATAAAAAATGTGGGACTAGAATGCCCATGCAATCAAAAGCATATAGAAATCTAGAATGCATGGAAATTACAAATAGAGGTGTTTGAATGGTACTCCCTGCGTCCCAAATTATAAATCATTTAATTTTTTTTTGGAGAGTCAAAACATCTCAAACTTGACCAAAATATGTGGGAAGTGTGGGTGATTTTTCAATTTGCTCACAATGTGCAAACAATATAAACCATATGTTGTTCACATGTCAAAGATCCAGATCAGTCTGGATAGCTTTAGGCATATGGAGCAAGGTGGAGGAGACCTTGAGGGTAGACAGATCGAGATCCATTGTAATCCATGAAGTTTTGAGAATTGGTGGCACTTTACCAAAGACAAATGGTATGGGTTTTGTGGAGCTCATTCTTTTTGGTGGATGGTATATATGGTGGGAACGGAGGAAAGTCGTACATGGAGAAAGTAAAAAAAGTTTTGGAGATCGGCTATGTCCATCGCAACAATGGTGAACAATTTTATGAAGGTGAGAGAAAAGAATCCAAACCTAAGAGAGGGATGGAAAAAACCACTGGAGGGCAAACTTATGGTGAACGTGGTTGCAATGTTTGATGCAAACTCTAGAACAAGAAGTGCGGGAGTGATAACCAGGGATGCGGGTGAAGGTTGTATTGAAGCAAATCATGGCTTTCTGGTGCATGTAGTAGATGCAACAATGGCAGAGGCGTATGCACTAAAGACAGGTGAAAGGTCCTAATGGCTAGAGAGAGGGTGAATAGCCTATTAAAAATCTACAACAACACTAAGACAAGTGATTAGTAAATAAGATGGCGAAGAAAATTGTGCGCTAGCTCTACACTTGTGTTGCAAGCTACCTAACCAATTCTAATTTCTATGATCTCTAGTGTATCACACAAAGTCTAGGTCACTAATTCTACCACTAGTGAGCAACCTAAACAAGTAATTCAACTAATTACTTCTACGCTATACTAGAGAGCTACTCTACTAGCTAAGCTACCACTACACAAGATATTTCTACAAGAGAGGTAGAGGGATCAATACCGAGCCGGGCAAGCGAAAAATCAATCACAATGAATGCCAATTGACACAATGATTTTTTACCGAGATTCACTTGCTTGCCAGCAAGCTAGTCCCCATTGTGGCGATTCACCCACTTATAAGTTCATGCATTAATAGGCATCACACACCTAATCCGCAACAGGGTGCCACACAACCAACACAATATGGGGATAACACAAGCCATGCATAATCCACTAGAGTACCTTTTAGCTCTCTACCGGAGAAAGATCAAGAACCCCTCACAATCACCACGATCAGAGCCAGAGACAAGCACCTTCCTCCGCTCGATGATCCTCGCTGCACCGAGCCATCTAGGTGGCTGTTGGTATATTTAACGTACACAGATAAATCCGCAAGCGCACGAATACCGCTGTAGCTTTTACCTAGAAGTATTCCAAGTATCATATCCACAGGGAAACATGTGAGACAAACTATGATCTAACTTAACTAGGGGTAGCAACAAGGTTGAGATAAATAGGAGCATAGAGAGGTGTCAGGGACCTAATACCAGGGTACCAAATGAGGTGGAATCAATAACCATCGAACGTTGACGCTTCCAGTCAGACAAGAATGCTACTACACTTCTTGCCCAAACAATGGAAGATTGGTTCCGCCTCGCCCGACATCCAAGGGCTAAGACTTCGCCTTGCTCGACGGCTAAGGGCTAGCTCCGCCTTGCCCGACGGCTAAGGGCTAGCTCCGCCTCACCCAACGTCTAAGGGTAGGCCCCACCTTGCCCGACGGCTGGGGGCAGACTCCGCCTCGCCCGACATTCGAGGGCAGGCCCTGCCTCACCCGATGGCTGAGGGCCAGCTCCGCCTCACACAATGGTTGAGGGCTAGCTCCGCCTTACCTGACGTCCGAGGATAGGCCCTGCCTCGCCCGATGACTAAGGGCAGACTCCACCTCGCCTGATGTCTGAGGGTAGGCCCCACCTCGCCCGACGACTGAGGGCAAACTCCACCTCACTTGATGGCTAAGGGCTAGCTCCGCCTTGCCTTATGTCTGAGGGTAGGCTCCACCTCACCCGATGACTGCACCCTGCTCCTCCATTAAGATGAGCACATGGTATGACAGGACATTCGAGTCAACCACAGTACCAAGGGCCATGCCATGCATGCCTGTAGGAAGGTACTATTAGGATACGATGGGACAAGCGCTTTAGGCCCTTTCTGACCTGACAAAGCCTGAATAGTGTTGTAGGCACTGACTTTTGTCCCACAGTGTTGTAGGTGCCACCATTAGCCCTCGGATGCGGATACTAACACAAGCATACGATAACCACTATGATCCAAGACAGAACTCACATCATCTATAGTGACTGGACGTATGGTCACTTCCCTGTCTACTCTCCATAGGGTCATAGCTCAGCTCTCTGGCACACCGCACCTGTCCGCCGGCATGGGATGGGATGCACCCAGTTGCTGAATAAGGCCAGGGCATGGCCCTATGAGGATCAGGGAACATGCCATCCCTGACACGGTCTGCCATGTTAATAGGGCAGGCACAGGGGAAAAGGAAGACCCTGGCTCCTCGAAGGACTTTCCCTACCTTTAGGTTTTTTCCTCTTTCTCCCATCTGTAAACCCTCTGCTCCCCCCTTGGTCTATACAAGGGAGGGCAGGGCACCCCACTAAAGGGACCGATGGATCGTTCTTAGAGACACAAGATGACGCATCAATTCCGCACACAACATATAGCCAAGCAGCAACCAAGCTCTTGGTGCCCTTTCAACCTTTCCATCAGAGACTTGGGACCTATCCCTCTCTCGACCGTTTGTACCCCCTACTATGAATCCTTTTTGGTACTAATAACATAAGCAGCAGCAAACTAGACATAGGGACATTCTGTCCAAACTAGTATAAACCTTGTGTCCTTTAGTGCACCATCCTGAGCCTAAGCGCATAACAATTATAAATTTACTAGTTGCTGTTTGTTCGAAACACCGACAGTTGGCATGCCAAGGTAGGGGCCTTTGCACATTCCAAATTAGGCCTCAGATGGCTAACCATGCAATCAGCTCGGTCCCTGGGTGACACATGTGCGTTTTGGTGACCTAGACTTCATCGTCACGAGGGGAAGAGAGTTGGTGTTGGCCCACGTCACCATCCAATCTCTCCCCTCCATCGATTTCAACTACAGGAAGGCTTGAGCGCCAGCCCAGCATCTCCCTTGGACCACAGCCATCCAGGGAGGACCCGCGCTGCCTCACCCTCTTCCTAGAACACTCCACATGGAGCACCCCGATGGCACTTCCGTTTAGTCTCTGTGACACCACGACGACCGTAAGCCACCTTGTGGCACAGTGTACGATCCCACCCCCACAAACAACGAGTTCATGGGAATGATCAAAAGTGTCATGGAATCCCTCCATAGCCTCCTCGCAGAGGGGCCAATGTCAAACTCTGGCTCTAACTCCAGTAGGGGAAGCCACCACTCCTCCCGGGAATGTTTCATGGCGGATACCTCCGAGGGACATGTCGAAAGCATCTCTAAGGAGGAGGCTACCCCGGCAGGCAACCTTAGTGGCGAAACCAAAGGGGATGTAGCGGCCCCACCTCACATAGGGGTGGAGCAGCTAAGAGCCCAAAAGTGGGAGATCAACGAGGCTGGACAACAACTTGTTCAGGAATACGCGGAAGTCGATCGAGAGATCAAACGCCGCGGAGACAGTGGGCGCGCACGCGCTGTGGCCTATGACGTAAACCGAAGGATCATCGTCGATGATGAAACCCTTCCTCACTTCGCTCAGGTAAGTCAGAACATCACCGTTGCAATGACCTTGCTTCATGGCCTTCCAGAGGCCGCAACGCCCGAGGATCATTGGGCCCACCTCAAAATTCGCACGCTGCTCGAGCATGTGGCGGTGTAGTAGGCGGAAAGCTCATTGTCTCGGTGATGCAAGCTTGACACCAGCTAGTGCATGCCCTCAGTGTGCCCTGCTAGGGATGCATCAGTCCACCAGGAACCTCAAGGCTTTGGGTAGTGCACTGTAGCCTAGATACATTAGCGTCTCGGCCGTAGCTGTAACAGAACCACCCAATTTATACAAGATCAAGTACGGCTTTCCCTGTTTAGCACGTTGACACGCACATACTTTCACTTATATAAACCCAGTAGTCCACCGAGTGTCACGAAGGACCTTGGTAAATCAACATCACAACCAAGATCGCTTGATTAAGCAAATACGCACCACATATGCAGGGTTGCAGTGGAAATAATATTACAAATGGGTTCACAAATAATAGTACAAGTTTGGGTTTCAAAACCGATTATTGAAAATAACATAGCTTTCAAATGATTACATTAATATAAGTTCCAAATACATTGCTAGCATAAGTGACATCCTCAGACAAAAGCATATATATGAGAAATAAATATAGTCACCGAGCCCACTGGTGGTTAGCCACCATCTTCAGCAGGCCTAAGAACTTCACCTGCAACATGGTGGGATAAACCCTGAGTACTCGAATGTACTCAACTAAACTTACCCATCATAAACCAGAAATAAAGTGACACCAAGGAGTATGCAAGGCTTTATAGGTGGAGCTAGCTTGACAACATTTTGCAAAAAAAGCCAAGAGTTGAGCTATACATTTTATAATTCAGTAACCAAGTTAATTATAGCTATTCATCTCTAGATTAGCAACTAACCTATGCCAAACATGTGGCATATCATTTAGTATAAGGCGATAGTAACCATAGCCAGTATAATGTTGTAACATCATCATCATCATCATTATAATCATTATAACCATCAAGTTCAATTAAGTGTCTCTACATTACCGCTGCTCAGTCAAGTTCTCACTATCTGGGAGAGATGGCGATTCGAATCGATTCCTATCTAGCTAGAGGGGTATTCCTAACACAAACCCTGCTTCTCCCGTCGGGGTCACAATCAAGCCACCTTTGGTACAACTCCGGAGTCATGGGTCTGGACAGCACCGCATCCTCAAGGGTGACACTCTGCCAAGAAGTGCAGGAATTTTAAGCACCTGACCCCTTGGGCTCACGCCAATGTCCCCAAGCACATCCTTACTACCTCCAGAATGCGCACGCCCCCCCGATTCTCGGCCTAAGTCAAACTACTAGGCTTCGCGGTCAGAACGACTTATCTGGCCAGCTAAGTGTTAGGCTGCGTTCAACATGACATAAGGACATACAGCGTATCGATCCTTAAACGACACAGACGGAGTCACTATGTCCAACCCTGCACAAGACTCCGCCTGGTCTTAATTCATTATTAACATGGTTCTTTTCTACGATAGCAAATATAGCCAACCAGTGACCCACCTCATCCTAAAGCTCGCAGGTGATAGGAAATCACCCAACTTCTACCGCACTAAGCATGGCTAAGCATTTAACCCGTTCTTAAACTTAATAGGATTCAAGTGCGATATCTGGACAAGGATAGATATATCATGCAACAATTGGTTCCAATCAATTCCTATACTTAATGCATCATCAATAATAAAAGATACTCAAGATATTTGGAAAACATGGGAGACTTAAAATGCTCCGGGGCTTGCCTAGTATCCAACACTAGGTTAGTGTTTGTTAGATGACACTCGCTTGGTGAGTATCTCCCATCCTAGCACTTATCCAGTCCTTCCATCTTCAGGATAGGTCCACCATACACCGTCTTCGGGTTTAGGCTCCAACATCACATCCTTCACGTGGTTCATCTAGCAGTACCTAGATGAGATGCAAGATGCAAGTGCATGAATATGAAGGATGGTAATATGAGATGCATCACATAATAGCATTCAAGGACAAACATAAGATCATGCAAGACATAGACACCTAGAGTTATTTAACTAAACATCACACAACCTATTATAAAGGGGTAGCAAGCATGTTAGGTATGGCACACAAGTGAACTTCAGTTCAGATATTGCACCCATGCATCGATTAAGAACTAACCAACTATGTTAAGCCAAAACAAGAGCAAGCTAACGCAATCACCTAGCACATGTATAGAAATCTAGACAGCAGCATAACAGTCACTTGTTTTATCCATAACTAGAGATATAAGCATCCAACAAGGGTGACCCTAGACTTTCTAGAAAGCTAATGAAATTGCCTACAACATTGTTATTATCACCAAAATCTCATTCCAAAGCCTAACTAGTTCAAACATACCAATGTTTTAGATCTACATAGAACTAGGACAGAAAAGTAGTAGTAGTTTGAAAATGGCATAACTAGAGTTACAGACATCAAACAAGCATGAACCTTAACTTTATAGAAAGATTATTAAATTATCTAAAACATGTTTACTAACATCACAAGGTTATTCTGCCATTAACAAGGTCAATCAAGCATAATTGAGCACCTCTGTCCAGACTTGGACAGATTCTGCCATGCAACTTCACAAGCTTATAACTAGAGTTGTACTAATCCAAAATACATGCAACAAGACAATATGGAAATATTATGAAATTGTCTATAATTCATATTTAATCATCCCAGCATGATTCCCAAGTTAAAAGGGCCAAACAGTCACATTTATCAAATCTGGTCTAGAAATTCCAGAGAACTACAATTTCTGATGACCAACTTAGAACAGTCATAACTCACAAAATATTTGGCCAAATGCCATGAAAATTTAAGACAAGATGGTTAAGTGAGTTATGTACAACTTTATTATTATCATCGTAAGATGATTCTACATATAACAAGGTCAATTAATCCAATAAATGCATCTCTGTCTAAAACATGGACAGAAACTGATATGCCACTTTAAACAGCTATAAATGGAGTTACACATGTCCAATAAATGTGGTTCTAGACTTTTTAGAAATCTTAGCAAATTATAAACAACTTTGTTGTAAATATCTAAAGCTAATTCTACTATTAAGAAGGCCCCACAATACCAACAAGCCAACCCTATCTGGGTTTGGGCAGAAAGAGCCACAGAGATTTAAGCAACCATAACTCAAGATCTACCTAACAAAAAATTATGCTATTTAGCTTTTCGAAAAGCTTAAGAAAAGTAATACAACTCTTGTATTGTCATAAAGTCATGATTCATAACTTAACTGAGCCAATTAATTCAAACATGCAGGCCTATTCATAATAGGAGCAAAGCAACACAGGGTATTTGTTATTTTTATAGCTCTTAAGCTGTCAATCCTCAAATCCTGAAATTTTTACCAGACATCAACCACAATATTAGTAGCACTCCATAAAATTTTCATATTTATTTGAGCAAAACAACTACAGTTATGAAAAAGATAAGACACAACTAGTATTAAAAACCTAACTGCATAAATCTATTTTTACAGCAAAATATTTAAACTAAAACATGCCATATTATAGATCTACTGCATATACAATTTCACAAGGATTCCAAAAAGTCCTCATTTACTATTTTACCATTTTTCTACTAATTACTACAAATTTTCAAAGTTGATCATCTAAATCTGCAAAAATCAAAGAAAAAGGGGTGTAGATCTTGCATCGGGGTCCATGCAGAAAATACAAATTAAATCTAGACAAACATATCCTTTATGGCACAATTCATCTGAGTCATGGCTTCCCACATAGGTCCTCCAACTTCATCTAATTCATGGCCGCAGTCCTTCGCATCCTCTTCTACACAGACATGGAACAGAGCAGGGTTGTGGCCGGCCGGGCTAGGCCTGCAAGAGTCGACAGCGGCGGGGAAGGGCCAGCCTGGCTTGTCTGTAATCGTGCCTTGGCCAGTGGCATTGGCCAGCTACAGCCCATGGCCCTCTTGGCCATGTGTGCGGGTGGCATGCCGTGGTGATGACCAGCTATGGCAGTGGCGAGGCGACGCGGTAGTGGCGTTGTACGGCACGAGCGTGGAGTTGAGCATGGGGAGGCCGAGGGGCAGCAAGCTGGCGTAGCACCTTCGCTCGATGGCATGGCTAGGAGGGAGTCCAGCAGCGCCGACAGCAGCGGCGTTCATGGCAGCGGCATGGTGCCGGCTGGAGAGAGCAGGAGAGGGAAGGAGAAGTGAGAGGGAGAGAGTGGAGAGGGCAGGGGAACAGGGCTCGGGCTCAGCTTCACCAAGTGACACGCGACGGCGAGGTGGTGAACAGACAATGAGTGCGCGAGGCCACATGGCAGCAAGCTTCTGAACAGTTGGCCATGTTCAAAATTTCCGAACTGAATGAACTGATCAAATACCACCTCAAATATACCAGCTGAAACTCAATCTTAGGCTCCCTCAAACTCTCAAACCGACGTGAATTAGTGAGAGATCCAATAATCAGAGTGGTAGAGCTACATGAGTACGCCAATATTTCTTATATAAAGTTGAGCTAATTCGGCCTGGTTTGGGAGATACAAGGTTCCAAAGTGGGGTACATGAAAACTGAAATCCCGAATTCAGTCATCCAGACTTAGCCAAATTTCGAGCTCCCAAAACAGCCATGGATTCTAACTTGAGGGCTTGTTTTGACTTGCTTACAAGCTGATCTAGCTCTTTGTACAAAAACAAAGTTTGTTCTACTCCACTCAAACTTCAACTTTTATTTAAGATGCAACTCTATGAAGCACTATAAGTGATTGGTCAACACTGGTCAATATAGCATCATGGTAAAGCTTAAATTACCCTCTTTGATCTATTGAAGCATATTCTGGCCATTTGCTCAACATGAACCCTTCATAACTTTTGTTCATGAGTGTAAGTAGAGTTGTTTGAGCAAGGTTGAAATGTTGGTTTGTCATCACATGTTCTCATTCACCTAATAAAGCAATTTAGGCGAGAACATAACTTGTCATTTCATGTGACTTATTGATTCCAAACTTCACGAAACTTTTCTAATCATCCATGTGGGTGGAAATTGATTTGAGGCACATGAAAGAAGCACCTTCAACATTACTTAGGTGTATATCTGAAAAGGGCCAATAAGCAAGCAAAGGTGTGTTGCCCAAGTTTAAGTTGGAGCTCACTCTTGTAGATTTGATCTTAACACCTTCATCACCACTAAACATGTCATGTTTGAGTTCAAACCCATTGTTTAACTGGTGACAAACACTTGGGGTGTTACAGTAACCGCGATGCATGCAGCACCCTCAATGCTCGTAGATGTACCTACAGTGACCCAAGAGAAGGAGCTCACCATGGCTATCACCCTTGTCGTGGCGGACGCTACGACAGCGGTGAGGACCGAAGCCCGAGCCCTGGCCTACCGGGCCCTCAGGCCTTTGGCCAGCACATCCTCAACGCTGCTTTCCCACCAAGGTACCGACCACCTACCAACATCCCTAAATACTCTGGGGAGACAAACCCTGGACTTTGGCTTAAAGACTACCAGCTTGCCTGTCAAGCCGGTGGTGTGGATAATGATGACTTCATTATCCACAACCTTCCACTATTCTTGGCTGATTTGGCACGAGTGTGGTTGGAGCACCTGCCGTCCAACGCAATCCAGAGTTGGGCGGATTTGAAGGAGATCTTTGTGGGAAATTTCCAGGGCACATACAAGCACCCTAGGAACCCATGGGACCTCAAGAACTGTCTTCAGAAGGCCGGTGAGACCCTCCGCGGGTACATCCGGTGCTTCTCCTGATAGTGCAATGAGCTCCCCAATGTCGCTGACGCCGACGTGATAGGAGCCTTCCTGTCCGGGACATCCTATGAGTCTTTGATTCATAAGCTAGGATGCAAGGGCCCACAGACCACCAAGGAGCTCCTAGACATTGTGACCAACCATGCCTTCAGGAGAAGAGGCGGTTCGAAATGACCTTCGATCACCTCGAGGGCAAGCACAAGGCAGGGATAAGGGTGCTGGTGAAGGCACCTCCAATCGTTCCATCTGAAAGGAAGAATAAGACGCAACTGGCATGAGGACTCGCTCATGGCCTACCACTGACCGCAAGAGTGGTCGGAAGCCCACGGATGGCACTCCGAACCACTTTGAAAAATTACTCGAGGTGCCATGCCCAAACCACTGCCTTTCCTATTAAGCATCTACTCAAGGACTATGGCCTCATGCGGCAGTTCTTAGTTCGGAGGCTCCAACAAAGGGGAGCAGGGGAAAGACCCTCCCCCACTATGAATGACTGCTGAGGAAAAGGACAACGGCTTTCCAACTGCCGAATGGCTACCTCATGATCTTTGGAGGATGAGCGGACCTATGACTCCAAACGCCAGTCATAAGGTCACACGTCGTGAAGTCTACATGGCCCAACCAGGCCACTCCTCCCTTCCTCTAGTGGTCAGAGTCTGCCATAACCTTTGATCAGACTAATCATCCAAATACCATCCCACACCCGGGAAGATATGTACTTGTGGTCGACCCAATCGTCGGCCCAAAGTGACTCACAAAAGTACTAATGGATGGGGGCAGCGACCTCAACATCATATATGCAAAGACGCTCGATGAGATGGGCATTGACTGGACACACCTCCGCCCAACCCAAGCGCCTTTCCATGGCATCATGCCCAGCAAACAGGCCATGCCACTCGAGCAGATCGATCTGCCTGTTACCTTTGGGGATCAATTCAATTACAGGACTGAGACCCTCACCTTCGAGGTGGTTGGGTTCCCTGGAACCTTCCATGCCATCCTAGGACGACCATGCTACGCGAAGTTCATGGCCGTCCCCAACTACACATACCTCAAGCTAAAGATGCCGGGCCCCCATGGGGTCATCACCATCGACACCTCCTTTTAGTGGGCCTACAAGTGTGAGGTTGAGTGTTGTGGCCATGCCACAGCAACCATCGCCTCCGGGGAACTCACCGCCCTCAAGGAGGAGGTCATCGAAGAAGCACCCGACGTGAAGAAATTGACCGGGTCATTCAAATCAGCAGAGGGCTCCAAGGGGGTCCTCATAGATCCCAACAGCTCTGAGGGTAAAATAGTACGCATTAGTACCACACTTTCCTCCAAATAGGAAAGCGTGCTCATCGACTTCCTCCGCGATAACAAAGACATCTTTGCATGGAAACCTCGGATATGCTAGGCATTCCAAGGGAGGTCGCTGAGCATACCTTGAAGATCAATCCAGGCTCCAAGCCGATGAAGCAACGCCTATGTTGCTTCAACGAGGAAAAGCGTAGGGCCATCGGTGAAGACATAACAAAATTGTCAGCTACCGGATTCATCAAGGAAGTATACCACCCAGAGTGGTTAGCTAATCCCGTTCTTGTATGAAAGAAGAGTGGGAAATAGATGATGTGTGTAGACTATATGGGTCTCAACAAAGCATGCCCAAAGGATATGTTTCCTTTACCATGCATAGACCAAATAGTCGACTCTACCTCAGGGTGCGAAACCCTCTGCTTCCTTGATGCGTACTCCGGCTACCAGCAAATCACGATGAAAGAGTCCGACCAACTTGCAATGTCTTTCATCACCCCCTTTGGATCGTTCTACTACATTTCAATGCTGTTTGGACTGAAGAATGCTGGGGCTACGTACCAACGCTATATGCTCAGATGCTTCGGGGACCTCATCGGGCGGACCGTTGAGGCCTACATTGACGACATCGTAGTTAAGTCCAAATGGGCTGACCACCTCATTGATGATCTTGAGCAAACCTTTGTGAAACTTTGGGCAAATGGCATCAAACTCAATCCTGAGAAGTGTGCTTTTGGGGTCCCAAAGGGGATGCTGCTCGGCTTCATCGTCTCCGAGCATGGCATCGAAGCCAACCTAGAGAAGATTTTAGCCATCACAAGGATGGGCCCGATTAAGAACATAAAGAGGGTTCAGCAAATCATAGGGTGCCTCGTCGCCCTTAGTTGATTCATCTCACGCCTCAGCGAATGAGGTCTCCCCCTTTATCGACTCTTGAAGAAAGCCGACCGCTTCAAGTGGACATCCAAGGCCTAGGAGGCACTTTACATGGTCAAACTACCTCTGAAAAGGCCCCCAATCTTAGTTCCTCCAAGCAATGGAGAATCACTCCTGCTATACATAGCGGCCACCATGCAAGTGGTCAGCGCCGCCCTGGTAGTAGAGCGGGAGGAAGAGGGGCATGCCCTCAAGGTGCAGCACCCTGTGTACTTTATCAGTGAGGTACTATCTGACTACAAGACCCGCTACTCCCAAATCCAAAAGCTCCTATACACCATCCTCATCACCAAGAGGAAGCTATGCCACTACTTTGAGTCACACCCCATGATGGTCGTGACGTCGTTCCCCCTCAGTGAGGTCGTCCAAAGCCAGGACGCCATGGGAAGAACCACGAAGTGGGCACTCAAGTTGATGGATCAAGGCATCACATATGCCTCCTGAACGACGATCAAGTCCTAGGTGTTGGCTGACTTCATTGTGGAATGGACTGAGGTCTAGACACCACCGCGGCGTTGATCAAGAGTATTAGATGATGTACTTTGATGGAACACTGATGAAGAAGGGCGCCGGCGTAGGGCTGGTCTTCGTATCACCCCTCAGGGGTCCACATGAGGTACATGGTTTGGCTCCATTTCCCCTCATCAAATAATGTGGCTGAGTATGAAGCGCTCATCAATGGCCTACGAATTGCCATCGAGTTGGGCATCCGACGCCTCGACATCCGGGGTGACTCCCAGCTGGTCGTCAACTAAGACATGAAGGAGTCAAGCTACCATAATGCCAAAATGACTACGTACTGCCAAGAGGTCCGACAGCTAGAGGACAAATTCGATAGCCTCAAACTCAATCACATCCCAAGGCACCTCAACGAGGCGGCCGACACGCTTGCAAAAGCGGCGTCCGGTCAAGAACCGGTGCTAATGGGTGTCTTTGCCAGCAACCAACATAAACCCTTAGTGCACTACGAAGGGTCAGAACAGGCCGACGATGGCCTGCATGGTCTAGCCCTGGGGGCTAACCAACCGATGGCTTCGTCCAACATCAAGGTCATGGAGCTCAAAGAGGATCCAGCGACAGAGCCTAACCCTCTAGACGACTGGAGAACACTCTACCTTGACTACCTCCTCCGTGACATGCTACCAACGGACAAGACGGAAGCTCGATGACTCGCGCATCGCTCCAAGTCCTTCGTTCTTATAGAAGGCGAACTCTACAAATGGAGCCACACCAGGATCCTACATCTTTGTATCCCCATCAAATAGGGGAAGCTTCTACTGAGCGATATCCATAGTGGGGTCTATGGTCACCACGTCGTGCCTAGAACCTTGGTTCTGAACAAATTCTAATAGGGCTTCTATTGGCCCACTACAGTAGCCAACGCCGAGCAGATCGTATGCACCTACGAAGGGTGCCAGTACTATGCTTGGCAAACTCACCTCCTAGCCCAGGCGCTCCAGATGATCCCTATCACGTGGCCCTTCGTGGTCTAGGGGCTTGATTTGGTTGGACCTCTCAAAAAGGCGCCCGGGGGTTACACCCACTTACTTGTCACCATAGACAAGTTCACAAAATGGATCGAAGCTTGGCCGATCTCTGTGATCAAATCCGAGCAAGCCATGCTATTCTTCCTGGACATCATCCATCACTTTGGAGTACCAAACTCCATCATCACGGACAATGGCACATAGTTCACCGGTAGAAAATTCCTTTGATTCTATGATGAACAACACATCCGGGTCAATTGGGCTACCATCGTGCACCCCCGAACGAATGGGCAGGTCGAGCGCACAAACGGCGTGCTCCTATAGGGCCCTAAGCCTAGGATCTTCAACCGATTGAACAAGTTTAGAGCATGCTAGGTCGTTGAGCTCCCTATGGTGCTCTAGAGCCTAAGAACAACTTCCAACTGGGCCACCAGCTACACGCCTTTCTTCATGGTCTATGGTTCCGAGGCCGTCCTCCCAACCGACCTCGACTATGGAGCGCCAAGAATCAGAGCATATGACGAACAGGGAGCCAAGGCATCCCACCAAGATGCCATGGACCAGCTAGATGAAGCTCATGACATCACCCTCCTTTGTTTGGCCAAGTACCAATAGACGATGCGACGGTACCATAGCCAACGGATGCAGGACCAAGCCTTCAACATCGGGGACCTAGTTCTTCGCCTCATGCAGAGCAACAAGGACCGCCACAAGCTCTACCCACCTTGGGAGGGGCCGTACATCATCGTAGAGGTACTCTGGCCAGGCGCCTACAAATTGAAAACCATCGACGGTGAGGTCTTCACCAACGCCTGGAACATTGAGCAGCTACATTATTTCTACCCTTAAATAAACACGTACTTTTTCTTATTAGTTTTTGTCTTTAGAAATCCCTGATCTTTAGTGACATCTGACCCCTACAAATTGCGAGGGGTCGAACCTCACTCAGGGGCTAATATAAGTATGTTTATCTTGCAAACACTCTATGTGTTATCTTTGCAAACATTCTCTGTGTTTTCCCTCTTTTCTCATGGTAATTCCTAAAGGCTAGAATTTTGAGAACAAAATCTGAGTATAACTGGTAGGACTATAGGAAACCCACATCCTAGCGGCTATGGCCTCCTTGCTCACTAGCATGATCAGAGTTGGCTCTTCCACACTCTGAGTTTTTGTGACCTTAACTATGAGAAGGGTCGGAAGGCACCAAACCTCTTTTACAAAAAGAGGGAGAAAAGCCAAAAAGCTATTTGTCGTAACGAAAGTTGAAAACTTATTCATTTTTCACACAAATTCATCGCTTACAAAGTGATTTTATCACAAAAGGACAGATGTATTCATAAATACAAAAGACTGTTCGCTCGGGGGCTCCCCCATAGCTTATTCGATTATAGTTTTTGACTAGTTCTACTATGAGTACTACTACGGTCGCCGCGCCACGCTCTCCATCGGCGATGTCCTACCGCTCCATGGGACCCTCAAGGGTGCCATCGTCTGCAATGTCGAGCACCATGTCGGCGACTGTGGTGCCCTCACTGGGCTTCCAGGGACTACGCCATCGTGATCAGCCGCAACCCTAACAACGGCACCTCCGTCGGGGCGTCTGGGGACTATGCCATCGTGATCAGCTGCAACCCTAACAATAGCACCTCCATCGGGGCATCTAGGGACTACACCATCATGATCAACTGCAACCCTAACAACAGCGTCTCGACGGGGGGCATTTCCCGCCAAAGAAAGGCCGCCACGAGCGACAGCAAAACCGGCAACGCTCAGCACCCTCCAGTGCACCTCCTCCTTCGATGGAAGCAACCCCTTCTCGGCAAATAGGACACCATCTCATCTATGTTGGATGACCTCCAGCTCAACATCACACTCTAGATTCACGAGCGGATCTGTGAGTTTTTCTCTCCCTGGCATTACCCTCTCTCACTTAGGAACCGCTGCGATGCATGAACGCATTCGGTGAAAAGGAAGGAGAAGAGGTAGTGGCTCAGAACCAGGCGAAGGAATGGGACAAGAACTCCCCTCCCCCTCCCTATTTAAGGAAGAGGTGCAGCAGCTGAGGAAAGGTGAAAGGTTGGGATGAAAAACTCTCTTCCTTCCCCTATTCAATGCAGATGGGAAATCGATGCTGACAGGAATCCGAGGGGACGTGCCTAGACCGACGGGACACGCTCTGGTCGACAAGACATCGCCTGGTCAAACAAGACATTGCCTAGGCATGGCCCACCACTACCACACACTGAGCGTGAGAATCAAGGCACACCCGCATGCAAGCGACTCCCCCGCTTCCCCAGGCAGGACCACGGAATGACCCGACAATGGAACCCCCGTCTAGGGGGGCCAACGAGCCTTCTAGGTCGATCAGATGGCCCAAGTAAAATGATGAATGAACAACCGCTGAAAGATAAGCACCTTTGTTTACTCACTTTGCGTGTTAATTTTATTGCCAAGCTTTTGACCCCAGCAACGGTAGAGGCATGGACATCGCTCGAGGGCTGCTGAGAGTGTCTACTTGTTTAGACGCCCTCATCACCTGACCCCTCCTTATGTTTAAAAACCAAAGACACGAGGTGGGGCGTAAAACTAGATGAACCACTAGACCCTACGCCCTAGTGGCTATGGTGTTTTTGTTCACCAGCATAAATGAATTCACTGTTCCCCGTGCCCCAATCTTTAACGTCCGTCTTCTCAAGAAGGGCTCAGAGGGGTCCTCTTGCAGAATCTCCTTAAAGGAGAAGCTATCAGGTCACCTAAGAATGATCGAACACATCGAATCACCGCCGAGGGACTAAAATGAAAGATTGTGATGCTCGTGCAGGTCACGTTGGCCCCATCACAAACATCAGACCCAAACCCCGCATGGACATGTCCGGAAAGAGCTTCTCGTCGCTCATGGCACCAAGGTAACATTACCGACCCAACTTTAGTTTCAATTAAATCGTACATTAATCCCATACATCCAAAATGTCGCATATGCAATCACTACATCTCAACGCTTCGTGTCACATCACAAAGCGGCAATCACCTCATTCAATATGAGTGGCAAATGATCGAGGTTCAAAGGCTGGCCCATGAAGGGCTCGAGGCCGCCTCGTGTTAAACAGAGCTAGGGGAGAAAAAACCAAGATGAGCCCTAGCGGCCTTGCCCGACCCCGCTCAGAAGCGGACAGGGACATCCCAACCTTTCTTGTTTGATTCTAACCTCGAGTCAAACCCACAGAATCTCCATCGAGGAGAGGCCAACGGGCCACCTGAGCCTATCGAACGGCTCGAGCATCTGTCAGGAGGCGGGTTAAGAAGTAGTGGAATGACATATGAGGGCTCTACCGACCCCATCAGCGAATGATAGACCCAGATTCCACATGAACATACCTGTTAGCAAGCTCATTGAGCGTGACACTTGAGCCGTTGAGGCAAGTGTCATCAACTTAGCCCCTCTGATTGCGAAAACCGAGGACGAGGTAGCGCGTGAAACACGACCAACCCCTATCAGACCCTAAGGGGTTCAGGGGCTCGAGCCGCTCGATCCTAGATCAAGAGACCGAGGTTCGAAGGCTGACCCATGAAGGGTCCAAGGCCACCTCACGTCAAATAAAGCTAGGGGAGAAAACACAGATGAGCCTCAGTGGCCTTTGCCCAACCCGCATTGAGGCAGATAGGGTCATCTCAACCTTCTAAGTTCAATCCAGCCTCTTACCGAGTCCATAGAATCAACAATAAGGGGGAATCTGTTGGAAGGTAGGTCAAGGAGCAACAGAATGCCACCCAAGGGCTTTTGCCGACCCTATCGCAAAGCAACGGGATCGGATTCTGTCCAAACATCCCCGTTAGCGAGCTCATCAGGCACATCACTCGAGCCGTCGAGGCAAGTGACGTTGCCTCAACCCCTCTAGTTGCAAAAAACTACGGATGAGGCGATAGTGACAAAATGAGCCGACCCTTGACCAAATCCTAGCCACGCGTGGGGGCTCGGGGAAGGCTGGGCGAGCAATGGGACCAAATGCATAGTCATGGAATGAATGCCAAAATCCTAAGTAAGGGGTATGTGCGAATACAAAAGTAAGTTCGCTACCCTTGCTTCGGTCTCTAGTATCATCCGACCCCAGCGACCGCAAGGGGTCGGATCTCACTCAGGGGCTGATAAAGGTATGAATACTACCTCCTTTTTTTTTGAAATAGTCACTGCATCAGACCTTTTCCTCGCATCGAGACTGGCGGCAAGGTTCATGGGAATAGATAAATGAGCATGCCTAGTAAGACCACAAAAAGCCCATGCCCCGATGGCTATGGTAACTTTGCTCACCAGCACAATTGAAATTTCCCCTTATACACCTCGGGCCCTATGGTCTTAATGAACGGAAGGGTCGGATCACATAAACCTTTTTTCTCGATTGCAAAAGGAAAGAAAGTAAGATCAAACAAATGAAACTATTTTTAGACACAAAAGTACCAACACTTGTCCACATATCACAGATAAATGTTTATCAAACTTATTCAACTAACTACTTCCTCGAAGGGAGAACTATGTCTTTCAGCCTGTTCACCAGGTTCTGCGCGATAGGAGTCACCGCCTTCTCAATCTCATCCAGCTCAGAGTTTGCATAGCCAGGCGCGAAGCCAAGGCTCATTACCTCTAGGTTAACTTCCTAGTCATAATGAGAGCAGGCAACAACAAAGGCTTGGGTGATCCTAGCGTGAAAGGCATTCTCCTCAAGCTGGCCCACCCGTGCCATGATATCCACAGCATGGGCCGCAAGTGAGTTGGTTTCCTCTAGCCACGCCACCCCCAGGTCATCGAAGACCACCCCGACAGTGGCGCGTAGAAGATCATGTTCATCACTCTTGGCCTGAAGAGTCCCCCACACCAAGGCAAGCTCTGTGCCTAGCCCGGCAGAGATGCTCTTGGCCTCCAGCCTTTGGGTCACCGCAGCTCCAAGATCTACTCAAAGGGAGTTGACCACCTAACGTGCCTTGTCATGCTCTTGGATGGCCTGGTCATGCTCCTCACAGACCATGCCGCGCTCAGACTAGAGCCTTTCTGTGGTCTGGTGCAGCTCGTCTTGCTCCCTGAGCAGTCGGGCAATCACCTCGGCATCCTGATTCACCATCTACTATAGGGCCATGGATCTTTCCTCGGCCTTCAACTTGAGATCCCGCTCCATCTCTGGCTCAGCCAGGAGGTCAATGGCCCACTTGGTGGCCTCAGCACCCTTCTAGAGCAGCTTGTCCCACTCCTTTTGGACCCTGGCAGCCGCCTCCTCATCCCACCGCACCCTCGCCGATAGATCCTAGAATATCCCAAGGATCTCCTCTATGTCCCTGACGCACCTTGGCTTCCCACTATTGGGTGGCAGCAAGCTAGGCACTCACATCTCTGTGTAGCCAGGCCTCCTCGATAAGGCGGTCCCATTCCACCTTCTGCTCATGAAGGAACCGGGACTTCTCCTGGCAACGAGTAATAAGGGACTGAAAAGAAGACCGGTATCAAAAATACGAGAATACAAAAATACATGAAGAAAGAAGAAAGTGAGAAGATCAAGTGGATACCCGGCCATTGGGAACAATGATGTCACATAGGATGCCCCTAGCCTAGTTTAGGACAACCATCATCGCCGAGATCCCTTCGTCGAGACTCCCTCGCTCTATGCTCTTGGTAGCATCATCGAGCGAGAAAAGAGTCAAAGTTGGATCTCGGGGATCCATCCACTGGAGCGGCAGCTCACCCCATGTGGGCGAGCGACTACCCACAACATCAAGGCCGAGGGCAACCTCCCACTGGTCCTCTCCACCACTGCCATGGCACCCAAGGACCCTTCAGGTGTGTCCCCCTCTATCTGGCCCGCCTCGGGCTCCATCACCTGGGCCATTGGAGGCATGGATTGCGCCGCCCCCTCGGACACCACCGTGGCTACGTCTAGTTGCTCCTAACTTGGTGTGGTCATGGCCATCTCTGCTTGCGACGCTAGAGCCTTAACTTGTGACATCGCGCCCATCACAGGAGGCGCCACAAGCGTGGGCGGTGGCTCCGTCCGCTCCAACGTAGGTGGCGGAGTCACCTCCACCGTTGTCTACTCGGCAACCCCCGAGGGTGCTTCTTTAGCCCGGTGCCCACCTAACCAGCCAAGGGCACGGGCACCACCACTGGTGGCTAGTGGCGCCTGACCGGCCGATGAGGCCACAACATCGGCTCTGCTCCTACCCGAAATAGGAGCAACGTCAGGCGACAACACCCATTCTGCCTGAAGAGCGACACTCTTCTTAGGCGCCAGCACCAAGGAACAACCCCATCGCAAGAGTCTGCAAAAGGTTAAAAGGCATAAGGTCACACCGAAAAACAGAAAATAGGAAAAATAGAGGAATCGTTGACTTCCTCCGGTGCTGTTGGGTGGTAGGGACATTTTGGGGATGAACCCCCAGTTTCTTGCCCCAACTCATCTGGGCAGGACCGTTTCATGCCTGCACCCTGCTCCTGGGCAAAGGGGCTCATCTCCCTTGTCTTCGAGGGTGTGGCGGCGGAGCCACCCCTCTCGGTCGGTGCCTCGGGAGTGGCGGCAGATCCACCTGCCCCCATCAGCTCGTGGGGCATGGCAGCGGAGCCACCCCCTCCACCGGTGCCTCGAGCGAGGCAGTAGATCCACCTCCCCCCATCCACCGGTCCTCCACTGGCACCCCAGGCATGGAGGTAGATCCGCCCACTCCTGCAGGTCCTGAGGATGGGCTGATTGTTTGGCTCACCTCCGCTGGCCTCACGGACTTACTTCCCCCGCATGGATCGGGAAGGGTCCATGTGTGGACAATCAGGTGCCTATCAGCGAATCCTCGCCCTCCAGGACATCCCAATCCATGTCGGCTACTACCTCGACAAACTCCTCCTCATCGTCATCATTGTCATCACTGCTTGTCTCCTCTCCTCAATCTTGTGCTTGCTGCTTCCATCACATCTTCTTCTTCTTGAGCTCCCTCGTCCTCCTATCCCACTCAATCGAGGTGTGATTCACTGTTGCTAGGATCTAGTCCTTCGGTAGTGGAGCCGGGCTATCCCCGAGGATGAGTCTCTTTGGCTGGTCCCGCTATCCTAAGGTCAGCATCAAGGGGTCAGAAATTCAAATAAAAAGGAGGCACAGGAAAAGAGAACTTACAAAATCGATGAATCCTGGTTCCAGACACATTAGCGGATGCCCTGGCACTATATACATGAATTCAAGGATGATGTCGGTGTTGTCCTTCAAAGGCTCCATTGCCTCCTTGATGTGCTATGCCACTTCGGTGGGGGGAGCACTTTATCAATGAGTGTCGTCCCCTCAAGCGATGCCCCGAGCACCATCAGGTGTAGGAGGAGCGTGCGGCTCATCAGTGGTGCCACCCTCTGCGTATGGTAGACGCTGATGATCCCTGATCCCTTTATGCCCCTCTCCTTCAGAATTTGGAGGGCGGCGAGATGGTCCTTGATCCTCTTCTTGTCTTTGTCCGGGACACCCCACTTCCACGACCTTGGGTCCTCTTCGATGACGTGCCCAGAGAACACTAGCAAGGGGGCGGCAACGTCGTCCTTGACGTAAAACCAAAGCGAATGCCACACCTTGTTGGAGGTCAATAGATGCATCGATGGGTATTCATTCACCTGGTTGTTGTGAATATTAATGCTGGCACATCCTGTCGGCATGCTTAGCTCTTGCTTCCCAACCCGCTTCTTCGATAGGTTGACGGCAAAGAGATACTGCCACAGATCGAAGTGGAGACTAATCCCTAGGAACCCCTCACATAGGGCAACAAACGCCGCAATGTGCTAGACCCCATTGGGAGTTAGGTGCTGTAGCTCCACCTGGTAATAATCCAACAACCCCTAAAGGAACTTGTGAGCAGGTATGGCAAATCCCCACTCATGGAAGTGAGCGAAGGACACGACATACCCCTCAAGCAACGATGGCTCATCCTCATCACTAGGCAGCCGCCACTCCTCGGCGGTGGTCAGTGGGCGAAGGAGGCCACGGCGAACGAGGCCCTCTAGGAGCTGAGGGGTAATGTTGGATCTGCACCATGGCTCCATTGAAATGATTGGGAGGGGGTGGATGCAAGTTTAATGATGGCTATGATGCGGATGCAAGCTTGATGGTGGCTGCGATGCGAGTGCAGGAGGCTCAGGCGATTGGCGATGGAGGTTGTCGATGCGAAGGCGAGGAGGCAAGGTACGGAACCCTAGGTGCGAACCCCTAGGTTTTATAGGGGCAACAGATGCGAGAAGAGCAACTACTCGCCTAGGTCTCCAAGCCTACCATGATACACCGCCGCATCACGTCGTGGGATATGTGCCCGTGATCCCTATCTTTTCCCACCAAAATCACGCTGGACATTTTGCCTTCCCCAAGCAGACCAGGACTCTTTTCCTACAGAGGGGATATGGGTCAAAAAGCTTTTCTCCAGCCTCCCTAGGCCTAGGAGTTCAAGGGTCGGTCCAACAGTCTCAACAGGCATCCCAACAAGGGATGGGCCCATGAGCGACCAGAACTCAGGCATAGAAGCCTCAAGGGAACCTCGATGCACAATCAAGTCCCAACCGAGATAACCCTAGATGAATCCCCGTGAATGGGACACTAGGGTTTCCTTTAAACTGACCAGTTGACAGGAACCAAATCTCATAGCCATACGCATGAAGGGTCCAAAATTACCCCTCGGGCGATTCTATCCGAATCACCTAGGGACTTGGGGGCTACACCCGATGGGTGCACTCGCGTGCACCCTCTAGTGAATCGAAATACCCCCCGGGAGATTCTGCCCGAATCACCTAGGGGCTCGGGGGCTACACCCGTCGGGTGCGCTCGTGCGCACCCTCTGGCGAATCGAAATACCCCCTAGCGATTCTATCTGAATCACCCGGTGGCTCAGGGGCTACTATTGGAGACCTAATACCAGGGTACCAAATGAGGTGGAATTAATAACCATCGAACGTTGATGCTTTTGGTCAGACAAGAATGCTACTACACTTCTTGCCCGAACGATGAAAGATTGGTTCCGCCTCGCCTAACCCCCAAGGGCTAAGACTTCGCCTTGCTTGACGACTGAGGGCTAGCTTCGCCTCACCCAATGGCTAAGGGCTAGCTCCGCCTCACCCGACATCCGAGGGTAGGCCCCACCTCGCTCGACGTCCGAGGGCAGGCCTCGCCTCGCCCGATGGCTGGGGGCAGACTCCGCCTCGCCTGACGTTCGAGGGTAGGCCCTGCCTCGCCCAACGACTAAGGGCTAGCTCTACCTCGCCCGATGGCTGAGGGCTAGCTCTGCCTCACCCGACGGCTGAGGGCTAGCTCTGCCTCGCCCAACGTCCGAGGACAGGCCCCGCCTCGCCCGACAGCTGAGGGCAGACACCGCCTCGCCCGACGTCCGAGGGTAGGCCCCACCTCGCCCGACGACTGAGGGTAGACTCTGCCTCGCTCGATGACTAAGGGCTAGCTCCACCTCACCTGATGTCTGAGGGCAGGCTCTGCCTCGCCCAACGACTGCACCTTGCTCCTTCATTAAGACGAGCATAGGGTACGACAGGACATTCAAGTCAACCGTAGTACCGAGGGCCATGCCCTGCATGCCTGTAGGAAGGTACTGTCAGGATACAATGGGACAGGCGCTTTAGGCCCTTTTCAACCTAACAGAGCTCGAACAGTGTTGTAGGCGCCGACTTTTGTCCCATAGTGTTGTAGGCGCCGCCATTAGCCCTCGGATGCGGATACTAACACAAGCATATGACAACCACTATGATCCCAGACAGAACTCACATCATCTATAGTGACAGACGCATCATAACTTCCCCGTCTACTCTCCGTAGGGTCACAGCTCGGCTCTCTGGCGCGCTGAACCATCCGTCGGCGTGGAATGGGACGCACCCACTTGCTGAATAAGGCCAGGGCACGACCCTTTGAGGATCAGTGAACATGCCATCCCTGACCTGGTCTACCATGTTAACAGTGTAGGCATAGGGGAAAAGGAAGACCCAGCTCCTCGAATGACTTTCCCTAACTTTAGGTTTTTTCCTCTTCTCCCATCTATAAACCCCTGCTCCCCCCTGGTCTATAAAAGAGAGGGCTAGGGCACCCCACTAAAGGGACCGATGGATCGTTCTTGGAGACACAAGTGACGACAATCGATTCCACACACAATATACAGCCAAGCAGCAACCAAGCTGCTTGGCTGCCCTTTTGACCTTTCCATCAGAGAACTTGGGACATGTCCCTCTCTCGACCAGTTTGTACCCCCTACTACGAACCCTTTTTGGTACTAATAACATGAGCAGTAGCAAACTGGACGTAGGGACATTCTACCCGAACCAGTATAAACCTTGTGTCCTTTAGTGCACCATCTGAGCCTAACATGCAACAATTATAAATTTACTAGTTGGTATTTGTTTGAAATACCGACAAGAGGAAAACTAAGGTTCTCTAGTTCTAACTTGGGTAAGCTATGTCTTCTACTATTCAACTAGGGACATTACTAGGGAAAGACACCAGTAGAGGATGCTTTCCTTTGTAACCACGTCCTACTTGTGCCTATAGACGGGAGGTGGACTATAAAGAATCAACGAAGCTATATAGTATGGTCTATATAGAACTCACGTCACACACGCGATCTACCACCATCCAGAATGCAGGGTGCATCCATGATTAACCTAAGTTTTAGCACCACGCTTACACTTATGATTAATACTTTAACCTAGAGCGTCTATAGATTAAAGCACTCAAAAGAGGGTCATGATCCTGATGAACAATATAAACAATCATTTACATGAATCAGAAGTTGATTACTAGAGAAATCTCGAAGGCAAGCTCAAATAGAACTTAGATCCACCAAGGTACAAGTCATAGAGAGAGCACCAATGTAACACTCTCGGTGTTACGAACTAAACCAACTACTAAATCATGTCACGAGCATCATGTTTATGTGTTAATGCATGTGATAAAGTGTGTAGATCAATTTCTGTAACTCAAAACGATCAATAGAAATGCAAAATGAAAGTTAATTCAATAGTCATGTTGTATCACTTAAGGTTGAAAACCAATTTTTTTAAGCAAAAATGCGATGAAACATGTATGTGATACTTAAATAAAGTTGAAGTACAACCTTTGTAGATGGCAATGAAATACTTGCGGTTCGAAAAATGATATTACTAGCTAATAATTCCACTAGCTTAGAAATCGCAATTGGAAACCAAAATCAGCTCCAACACTTAGAAATTTTCAAGTCTGTCAACAGTTGGACATTGCTAAGTTTAGCAATTTATTTTGAGGGATCAGGTTTAGGAGTGATGTAGTGTTAAAGCCCAATTTGGTAGTCTTATATACTGTCTGAAGTGTAGTGAAGACTGTTTAAGTTTAGGAGTAACGATTTAGTTATGGTGAGAGCTTTAATATTCGTGCACGACATGTTCTCAGGGAGAGTTTGTCGTGTGTGCGCGGTCACCTTGCCTTGGGGGCACATCACTGCCATGTCGGTGCGCTCTGCGCGCGCATGCATGTTGCTGAGCTTGGCTAGCCATAGCTGCCCTGTCTTGGCCGCCTTGGCTTGATTACGTGGAGCCATAGCTGCTGCCACTCGCACGGCGGGGGTGGCGCTACCCTGCTCCACGCGCTGATGAGCCACCACCGCCTCATGCCATGCCACAGTCGCTGCCACTGTAGTTTCATCCATCGAACTCATGTCTGTCTATTGTGCCTGCTCGTCACCGCTGGACCAGTTTGATGCCACACACACGTGGCCCACTTGCTGTCGCTTGCCATTTATGGCACTACAACCGCGTGGGCCATGGCCGGTCGGGGATACGCATGTTGTTTGTAGCCCCTACGTGGGTAAGTTTGCATCACGTTGCCTGCATCCCACCAAGCCAAAGCATTACCGAGCCCACTCGCTGCCCCATCACTTCTCTCTATCTCTCCCTCTCCGCTACTACCGTCGGAGCTACGCCCATGTGGTTAGCCAGCGAGGGATCACCTCGCCTCAATTCAGCACATCTGTTGTTGAGTCATCATGCCTACTTGCTATCCGACCCTACCAAGCCGTGATGGAGGCGCTGCCAAGGTCCAATTTTGTTGCTTTCCCTTCGCCATGCCATTAAGGCCAGGTTCGGCCGTGGCCAAGGGCAACCAACCACCGCACCATCCCACGCCCAGCCAACTGCGCCACGAGCTTCGCCTCCACCTCCACTGCACCCTGTGCTCCTCGCTTGCACCTCTACCGCCTCACTGGTGCTGTTGACGTGACCGCGCCACCGCCTCTCGCTAGCCGCACGTGATCAGTCCTGCTTGGGGTATCTCTGATCGAACCATCACCGCAGCCATGACCAGGGTAAGCTAGTGATGCTCTCATGCTAGCCAGTAGTGGCACGGTGGTCTAGGATGGCCGGTATGGTCGTGCCACCATTGCATGTGGCCACTCACCGTGGCCATCACTCCCGCAAGCTCCGTCGCTACCGTAGCTTCGGCTAGTGTAGGCACCTGGGCTGTAGGTCTAGGTCAGCCCGCTAGCTCAGCCAGGGCGGGTCTTGGTTGGCTAACATTGCCGTCCAGTGCCACGTTCGCCATGCTAGCATGCATAGGGGTGGTCAGGGACCCCTCGAGGCGAAGGTGAATTATTACAGGGTCATTAGTGCATGATTGATGTCCGCGTGAATAACATGCATAGTGGCCGTGTGATTTCATTTAAGCACGGGGACTTTTGTGCAACTGCGGCAGTGCACGTAGGCTCCCCCGCGCATGGGATGCGTCCGTGTGGTTCATGCCATCGTGGTCCGTGCCTCGTTGGGCCGTGAGGCCGAATTGCCTTTTCTTTTTTCTAAGAAAATAGAAAGTCTTATATTTTACATTCTAAGCTAAACTTTGGAAATTAATATCAATTCGCTTAGATGTCTAAAAATTGTGAAATAAATTTTGTTTAGTTCCTAAAAATGTTGTCTATCTAATGGCATAGTTAGTTTATGCATGTCTGAGTTGATACTGAGGCCTATTAAATCAATTGGGAGTGTTTAGTATTATTTAGATTAATACTTGTAGGAATTTTTGTGGCAAATGGGTAATAGTTTTGTCCATGAAAATTTTACAGTAGCTCCATAGTATTATTATGTGCCATCTATAATTTTTGTAGCTCCATAATAATTAGTTTGCTAAGGTAACTAATGAGCCCTAGTTTATATATATAGTAAATAAAAATAAATAAAGAAACACATAGGGATTTTTATAACTAAAACATTGTGGGAAATTAGCGCCTAGTTCGACAACTTGGATACATGGCCTATTACATTAATCGTCAGCGCTAGCTCGATAGCTTGAGAGGCGTAATCGTATTTTAAGAATTGTGATTGACATTAATTATTTATGTCCCTGCATTGCATCCACGTATTTCATGATAGGAGCGATGTTGGATCGTAGAGTCATTAGGAGTAACAGAAACAGATGGTGACTTGATGATCATGCCACCAAGATGAAAGCTAACTTGGTTATATTTATCCAGGCAAGCCCTGGTGCAAAACCTCTATTATTCGGCACTTTATTTTATGCTTGTGCATTAAGTTTAAGGAGTTGAATGAAACTCACTTGCACACACACACACACACACACACATATATATATATATATATCCTTATCCCATGAGTCTTACTAGTATGATAGGATCACATAGATTGCACCGAGCCGTCTAGCTTTAGAAATTAATATCCCTATCATGTTAATGTTTAGCTTGTCATTAAATGATTTTATTTCCACTGAAACTTTGAGAACATGGGTATATTCTGTTGTTATAATTAATAAATATTATACTCTGATGTTGCATGAAAAGTCATGTAAGAAATGACCTAAGAATGTTGTAAGCTTTATTCTCTCATTTGTGATCCTGATGGAAAAATGTGGATTTTTGGGTTCTCCCATGGGGTGTGCTCGATGGAACTGCCTGATGTAGCTCACCTTCGAGGTGCTTAGGGTCTAGTGGAAGACAAGCACCTCCGTAAGTATGTTATTTTGGGTGATTCTGCCATAGGTGGTATCAGAGCATAAATGAGGAAATAAAGCTTCGGAACCTATTTCTAAATTAAAACTTGACAACAAATTCTTTTTAGAAAGTTAGGACGTTGCAAGCGAAGTTATATAAGTAGCCCTATTACTATGGTTATGTATCTAGGATAGATGGCACTCTGCTGACTTAGGTAGGCGCAATCAAGTTTTCTATAGGTACACTAACCTTGAGCATAGTCTGATAGTATCGACTAGCTATAGGGAGAGAACGATGTGCCAAAAATCTAAGAATGGTTGCCCTATATATTGGCAATAGTAGAAGGATGTATAGGACATGCATTCATGCATATCTATTTGTGCATTGTAGTGCCCATATTGCTTGCAGATACGCCATCCATAGGTGTCACACGTGTCATATTGTGCACGACCAATTCATCCCTGTTCAGGAGTTACTGTAGCACTATGGCTTCGTGCTCCGCATTCGACTGTGGTTCATGTCTGCCGTGACCCACATCTACCCATACTCTTTTCTGTGCTCTTGTTGGACCCTTGCCCTACAATCATACTAGTCATTAATGGCCTCAGACATCGCTCACCTCGGATGCACGAAAAAATTCGATCGATTCGTTTGAAGTGGCCCATGCAGGAACCTTGGTGGACTGCGCCAGGACCACTGACCACTCTACTATTATAAGTAGGGCCTGGCTTAGCCATTGGTACCACCACTCGGTGCACTTTATCTCGTCTAGCTATTTTGAGCAAGCTTTTCGCTCAATCCTTCCTTGCAACCACTCACCAAGGATAGCAGGAGTCTAGGTTAGTAGTTACTGCCTGAACACTGAGGGTTTCCCCAAAATCCTATATGCCACCCTGCAAAAGCTCAGAGTCAAAGACTATCCTAAGTATGAGGGCCATGAATGTGAAAAGCACGGCACTGAGTGGTGTGAAGTTACCGTCTACATTGGGAAGAGTGAGGAGTTTCCTAGCATCATTGAAGCCTAGAATGTGACTGCAACCAGGTTTTGCTTCATCAACACCTACCAGGTTGTGGCCCACAAAGCCTTACGGTACCTTTGCTAGATCTATGAAGAGCCCATTACTCGTACCCCCATGAGGTTCTTTCCACCTTTGAAAAAGAATCGATGGGCATGGAGGTCTCGCATGGAGGCTTTGCAAGGGCGGGATGCATAAGAAGACAGTCCAACTGTGGTGTACTTGACCATGTACCTACTTGCTCTGGATGAGCAGTATGACCGGCAAGCCTTGGAGCTGAGGAAGTGCCTCCGGCGATACAAGGAAGCCGAGATCTTCTCTAGGATGCTCTAGGTGTAGCTTGCCGAAGCGCATGCCAGTGCGGCAGCCGTAGAGAGTCGGGAGACTACCATGTTGGAAGCTCTAAAGGAGGCTAAAGATTGGCATGTCCATTAGTTGAGAGAGGCCTACCTTGTCACCAGGGCCAAGCGTAAAACGCTGGCCGCTGAAAGGTAGGATTTTGTGACTGTGGAAGGAATTCCTGTCCACCCACCGAAAAGAAGGAGAACTAGTATTGCAGTGCTGCTAGCACCCCCACCATCGGAAGTGTCAGAAGTAGAGCCCTTGCTTCCCCTGACTCAGCCCCTACCAAGAGAGGAGGCAGATCCATAGCCAGGACGGTAGAAGAATTCGCTGAGCTCAGGGATGAAGATGGGTGGTCTAACAGAGTAGATTAGTTGCCTTAGGAAGATATACAGTAGTTAGTAGTACCTTTCATCACTGTTCTCTAGTATTGTACTCTTTCTGTTGTATTTTGTCCATAGTTGTTGAGATCATCCGATCGTAGGGAAGGTGAACGATGTGTCGAGAATGGGATAGTGAGTGCATGTAGGTTGTTCCAGCATAAGGACGTTTGGAATGTGCATTTTATTTATTTCGCTATGTTTATTGCGTCCATCTACCCTTAAGTCTCATTAGACGTGCTTATGGTTTTCAAAGACGATGTTAAGTGGGTTACAAGAGAAGTTACCATTCAGATGCCAGTAGACCTGCCATGAGTGGATAACATAGGACACTATATCGGCTAATTGTGGATGTCCTAGCAGAACACTTGAATCTTTTTAAATCAAATCCATGTTGGATTTGAATTCCTTGTCCCTTGTTGCGAAAGGAACCCTTGTTGTTTGAATCTTCCCTTGCAATACTCCTCTGATTATGTGGTCTATGACCCCACCGCCTTCATTGCGTGTAAGTTAGTAATAGTTGCCTGGTTAATAGCTTATGGTGCCACGATGAAACTGAGGGCCCTTGTGGAACATCTGCCACATGTGATGCTACTCGGCACACCTGGTATCGAGGTTGTTGACCAAGTACCTTTACCAAGTTACACCGCCGTACCGCTTTTGCTACAGAATATTCCTCTTGAAAAATTTGGGTGTTCCAAATGGAAAATCCACAATGAGTTGATGAAATGGTGTCCCCTCAAAGAAAACAAGAGAATGTGGTTTTGGAGGAAGCATGTATGTCGCAATCTTAGTTTATACAAAAGGTTGGCGCATATTGTGGACAAGGAAGGGAAGAAAAGAAGAGCAGCCTGAAAAAGTTAGCCTTGGGTAGTAGGGAGTGCTTGGAAAAGCCTAAGTGGATGTCAAGTCCCAAGCTATGTGTCCTGCTAGACCATGCTGTGCATGCCAATCACTATTACCACGTGCCCTACGGATGTCGTCCATGTCGGGCCCATTAGCAGCCTCGTTCTCTTGTGGTCGCGGCATCATGCCGCACTCATCGTCCTTGTGTACTGTACGCTTTCCCTCCTATCGGCTCTTGATCCCACACCCTCATCCCCATACCGAACCCTCCTCTCTCTCCTTTTTCTACTTTTGGGGACATGGTCACCCGCACACCTTCCATGACGAGCGAATCCCCTCCCCTCTCTCTTATCCACCCTCCGCTCGCTCACGCAGGGAGCGCACCATGGCAGACTTCATTCCCATAGCATGAACCATCAGTGTCTCCCATTCACACCATCTCCACTTCTGGTGCACTACACCCCACCTCCATTCGCCACTATAAGATGCCCTTGCTCTCCTCCTTCATCCCCATTCCTCTCAAATCCGAAGCAGAGCTATGAGATCCAGTCGTCATTGTGGAACTAGATTTGTCAGTCAGAGGTGATTGTGTAATCTAAGAAGAAGAAGTGATCTGGTTTCATCAAAAAAGTTCAAGTCTATCATTTGTTAATTGGTCTTAGGGTTCATGATGTTTATGTTCTCAGTCTCCTGTTTCTGGATCTGTTGGACATAAGCCATGTTTTGGATAATCATTTTCTTGTTTCTCCATTGTCCTTGTCTATCTCGACTTCTGGATTAAGCCTTGGTGGTATTAGGTTGCTCTTAACCATGTATCTCTAAATCCCTATATGGTTTAGTGTTCGATGTAGTGTCATCTTTCGTGTGGTTTTAGATTTATGAAGTGTAATCGTATTTTTTCCCTTCGGATTCGGGTTTCAAATCTCGGGATGAGATTTTGTTTAAGGGGTTAAACTATAACACCCTCAGTGTTACGCCCTAAACCAACTACTAAATCATGTCACGAGCATCATGTTTATGTGTTAATGCATGTGATAAAGTGTGTAGATCAATTTCTATAACTCGAAATGATCAACAGAAATGCAAAATGAAAGTTAATTCAATAGTCATGTTATATCACTTAAGGTTAAAAACCAACCTTTTAAGCAAAAATGCTATGAAATATGTATGTGATACTTAAATAAAGTTGAAGTACAGCCTTTGTAGATGGCAATGAAATACTTGCGGTCAAAAAATGATATTACTAGCTAATAATTCCACTAGCTTAGAAATGGCAATTGGAAACCAAAATCAGCTCTAACACTTAGAAATTTTCAAGTCTGTCAACAGCTGGACATTGCTATATTTAGCAATTTATTTTGAGGAATTAGGTTTAGGAGTGATGTAGTGTTAAAGCCCGATTTGGAAGTCTTATATACTATCTGGAGTGTAGTGAAGACCGATTAAGTTTAGGAGCAACGATTTAGTTGCGGTGAGAGCTTTAATATTCATGCACGACACATTCTCAGGAGAGTTCGCTGTGTGCGCACGGTCACCATGCCTCAGGGGCGCATCACCGCCGCGTTGGTGCGCTATGCACGCGCATGCACGTTGCCACGCTTGGTTGGCCACGGCTGCCCTATCTTGGCCACCATGGCTCGACTACGTGGAGTCGTCGCTGCTGTCGCTCGCACGGCGGGGTGGCACTGCCCTACTCTGTGCGCTAACGCATCACCACCGCCTCATGCCATGCCATAGTCACTACCACAACAGTCTCATCCATTGAGCTCATGTCTGTCTATTGCGCCCACTCCTCGCCGCTAGCCTAGTTTGATGCCGCGCGCATGTGGCCCCCTCACCATCGCTTGCCATTTATGGCACTACGGCCGCACGAGCCATGGAAGGTCAGGGACACATGCATTGTCCATAGCCCCTACACGAGTACATTTGCATCGCGTCGCCCGCGTCCTGCCGAGCCGAAGCAGTGCCGAGCCCACCCCTCACCCCATCACTTCTCTCTCTCTCTCCCTCCCTCTCCACTACTATCGTCGGAGCTGCGCCCGCGTGGTTAGCCAGCGAGGGATCACCTCACCTCAATTCAGTGCATCTGCTGTTGAGTCATCACGCCTACTTGCTATCTGACCCTACCAAGCCATGATGCAGGCACTACCAAGCTCCAATTTTGGAGCTTTCCCTCCGCCGTGCCATTAAGGCCAAGTTTAGCCATGGCTGAGGGCAACCAACCACCGCACCATCCCACGCCTAGCCAACTATGCCATGCGCATCACCTCCACCTCCACTACACCCTGCGCTCCTTGCTTGCACCACTACTGCCTTACCGGTACTACGGACATGGCCGTGCCATCATAGAGCGCCACCGCCTCTCGCTGGCCGCACATGGTCAGTCCTGCTCGGGGTATCTCCGACCGAACCATCACCGTAGCCATGACCAGGGTAAGCTAGTGATGCTCTCATGCTAGCCAGTAGCGGCGCGGTGGTCTAGGGTGGCCGGTATGGTCGCGCCACCGTCACATGCGGCCGCTCACCGTGGCCATCACTCCCGTAAGCTCCGCCGCTACTGTAGCTTCGGCTAGTGTAGGCACATGGGCTACAGGTGTAGGTCAGCCCGTTAGCTAGGCCGGGGCGGGTCCTGGTTGGCCAGCGTGGCCATATAGTGCTGCGTCCACCGTGCGCAGGGGTGGCCAGGGACCCCCCTGATGCGAAGGTGAATTATTATAGGGTCATTAGTGCATGATTGTTGACCGTGTGAATAGTGCGCATAGTGGCCGCATGATTTCATTTAAGCGCGGGGACTTTTGTGCAATAGTGGCAGCGGATGTGGGCTCCCCCACACATGGGCCACATCCGTGCGGTTCGCGCCGTCCTAGGCCGCGCCTCATTGGGCCGTGAGGCCGAATCGCCTTTTCTTTTTCCTAAGAAAATAGAAAGTCTTATACTCCCTCTATTCCTTAATATAAGCCATATAGTTTTTAGCACCAATATTAACGCACGGCTTGGGGAAGGATGTGAGACCGAGGAAAAAAAGAAAAATCAGGCCATCTTCTCTTTCCCAATCAGATTGCTTCCTAAATCTAAGGGATTGGTTGGGGCATGTGCTATGTACGGTGGAAAGGTTTCCAAACTAATCGGCGTGGGAGCTGATACGTACCTATATTTTGGAATTTTTTTAGAAATCTATATGGCTTATATTAAGGAACGGAGGGAGTATTTTACATTCTAAGCTAAACTTTGGAAATTAATATCAATTCGCTTAGATGTCTAAAAATTATGAAATAAATTTTGTTTAATTCCTAAAAATGTTGTCTATCTGATGGCGTAGTTAGTTTATGCATGTCTGAGTTGATACTGAGGCCTATTAAATCAATTGTGAGTGTTTAGTATTATTTAGATTAATACTTGTAGGAATTTTTGTGGCAAATGGGTAATAGTTTTGTCCATGAAAATTTTACATTAGCTCCATAGTATTATTATGTGTCATCTGTAATTTTTGTAGCTCCATAATAATTAGTTTGCTAAGGTAACTAATGAGCCCTAGTTTATATATATAGTAAATAAAAAGAAATAAAGAAACACCTAGGGATTTTATAACTAAAACATTGTGGGAAATTAACGCCTAGTTCGACAACTTGGATACGTGGCCTATTACGTTAATCATCAGTGCTAGCTCATTAGCTTGAGAGGCATAATCGTATTTTAAGAATTACGATTGCCGTTGATTATTTACGTCCCTACGTTGCATCCACGTATTTCATGATAGGAGCGATGTTGGATCGTGGAGTCATCAGGAGTAACGGAAACATATGGTGACTTGATGATCATGCCACCAAGATGAAAGCTAACTTGATTATATCTTACCCCAGCAAGCCTCGGTGCATAACCTCTATTATTCTGCACTTTGTTTTATGCTTGTGCATTAAGTTTAAGGAGTTGAATGAAACCCACTTGCATATATATATTCTTATCCCATGAGTCTTACTAGTATGATAGGATCACATAGATTGCTATGCTACAGGACTCCGGTGGAAGTCGAGTGATTGCCTGTCACTCGCGAGAGATAGGAAAGATATTATTGTTGTCATTATATTACTATCACATAGAATATATATGAATGATAATTGGAGACCGGACGGAATGGTACTATGGATCTAGACTTGATTTGGCATTCGAGCGAGGCTCGGATTGCACTTGTTTCGCTTGTGTTAGTTAAGGATTGGTGTTTGCATTAGGTTCCACTAGTACAGAACCGAGCTTTACTCCCGGTGGGGAACCCCCTCTAGTCCCGGTTCCCCACCCGGGAGCAAGCATCCGGGACTAAAGGGGGGGTCCTTTAGTCCCGGGTCAGGAACCGGGACTAAAGGAGGACCTTTAGTCCCGGTGGGTAACACCAACCGGGACTAAAGGTGCCTCCTGACATGCCACGATGGCCGGCACCTTTAGTCCCGGTTGGTAATACGAACCGGGACTAAAGGTTTTTTTCTTTTTTCTTTTCTTTTCATTTTTTTGTTTTCTTTTCAAAATAGGTTTTCGAAGTCGTATTGTACGCTGCTAATTATACATTTATACGCGCATATAGTATGTTTCGGTTCAAGCACAATGAACGTATTAAATCACACAATTCAATCATAGAAATATATATATATATATATATATATATATGCATGCATGCATCATATATATATTTACATGCATGCATGCATATGTGTATTTTACATTATATTATTTCATGTGCATATATTACAAAAGATTGCATTATAGTTGTTGTGACATAACAAGTTTCTTCTCATCCTCTAGCTTGGCTTCAATGGCAGTGTTGGGTCGAAGTAGAACTCGCCCTTGGAATCGATGACCTGCTCATTAAAAAATCCGGCTATAGACTCTTGAATTGCTTTGATTTGGTCTTGCCGTATGACCTTTTCCTCCAACCATCGAGTCTACAGGTTTGAATTAAAGGAAAATAAATTAATATATGTACATATATATATATAAAGACATAGTAACACAATCAATAATAATAATTAAATGAATATATAGTGTATTTTTAACGTACTTTGAGTCTCTCTGTAGGAGTTCTTTGGGAGACCACCTTGATAAACTTGCAAACATAGTAACCACAGTAGTTGTTCCCCTGTTCCTGCCTCAGACACCACTTTACGAGAAAAAGATTTGTCATCCAATCTGGTGATCCGGTGAAAGCTATATGTTTAATTAATAAAGATGATGCGATTCAGGGGACTTACTTTCAATGGGATTACATTCAGTGGCGCTTTGCATTTTTCCATGTGTTGCTTCTCAATAAAGGTTTTCCAAACACTGCCCAATAAAAAATTTGCCACGTCATCAGATATAGTTAATCATCATGTTTGTGTGTATATATAGTTGCTAGAGATCTCGAAATTACCTCTGGATAATATCTATCATATCTTGGTAGTCTTGTTGTGGTTTTCTCATCGAGTCATAAATTATCAAGTGACTTTTCACCAGATCGATGTCCATCAATATCCAGTGATTGCTGCATGTGTTTATAGGATATAACGCATAACACTCATTAATTAACTAGAATCAACATATGAGCCATTAAGGCTATGATCGACATGATTAACACTCACTTGAAGTTATAGGGAAAGAGTATATCCTTCTTGTGGCGTTGGTTCACTAAGAAGTTCATGAGGTTACTCTCTGACTCAGACTTCCAATTAGTCATTGGAGTAATTGGGTCTTTGAATACTATATGGGGATCAACAAAACCAATTTCATTGCAGCCTTCCTTTCTGAGCTCTGTCATTGTAAATCTGCATATATATAGTACTTGTTAGGATAATTTATATGCATATACACACATATGATGAGTTTAATAATAGATCGAAAGAATTATTACTTACAGGCAATAGCAGCTAATGATAACTTTGTCCAGAGAGGTCAGGTGGCATAGTTGATGAAATTCTGCAAAGTCAACATACATAACATCATCGCCACGGAACCAATGTTCGTCTCTAATTCTGACACCAACGCAGAAGTCTCCACTGGTAGACGCCTGCATGTACCACTTGTTTAGCAGGTACATTTGTGTCCCCAGATCAGATAAGGCTTGAGGGTTGTATAGACTCTGGCCTAGTACAAATTTTTTCTTCCAAATATCAACCTCCGCCGCACTCTCAATGTTTCCATCACCAAACATCTGGTAAAGGTCGAGACCAGTCTCATCAAGAAATTCACCAAGGTGATCCAAATCGACATCCGGAGGTATGTTTGCCTGATGCATTAATCCTAAATTCGAACCATATTCATTACCAACAACTAGCGGGGGGATTGATTGGTGCGCTTGTTGTCCGAGTTGGGCAACTCCTTTCCCTGCCCGCTTCTTTTTCTGTGCCGCCTCAATTGACTTGGTGAGAGTGCGGTCATAGTCTGATAACGTTGATTTGGACGGCTTACGAGATTCCCGCTGTTGATGCTGGTAAGAAATCACCTTTTTTCTTAAAATATCCGGAGCTACGAAGAAGTACGGTTTCTCTGGGTTTCTCCTTGCTTCTTGATTCATTTTAAGTTTGTCATAGAATCTAGACATGTCTTTTTTATATGCATCAGTTCCTTCTTCCTTCTCTTCAGATATTATTTTGGGAATAACCCTTGGTTTCACGGTGGCTTTCTTTGCAGGCGGGGACTGGTTCTTCGTTTGAGGGGCTGGCCTCTTGCTAGGCTTCTTGGTAGGTGGGGGCGGGGGAGGCGTTGGAGACCTCCTTGGAGGTGTTGGCAGCGGCGTTGGAGACCTCCTTGGAGGTGTTGGCAGCGGCGTTGGAGACCTCCTTGGAGGTGGCGGCTGCGGCGTTGGAGACCTCCTTGGAGAGGGTGTGGATGCAGCCTCGTCTTCCAACACAATGTCATCGTACAGAGCACTATGATGATCTGGCAATTGAACAATTGGATTTAGATTGGGGGAGGATCTGCTACAAAAAAAGGAATGACATATTATTATGAGCAGATTGTTAATTATTTAAGCCAATACAAATTAATGATGTAGTGTTTTCATCCGCACATACCTATGGTGAGGTAGTTCAGGAGGAGGTGGAGCCGACATCCCTGGAATGATGATGTAGCGCTTGCGCCATAGAATGAATGTCTTCTCCGCTTCTCCTAGAGTCTTCTCGCCATCACCTCCAGGAATGTCAAGAGGCAAATCACTAAAACCTTTTTCAGCTTTATCTACCGAGATGGTGGCATATCCTTCTTGGATTATATTTCCATGAATCCTTGGTGTCTTGGTTCGGTCGATAGGATTAACAAGACCGATAGCCACCTTGATTGTGGAATTCTCCTTCGGAATGTGTAGCTCACACGTTGTACAAGGTTCAGTGACGTCATCCACAGGGAAGCGCAGTCCTGTGTCCCCTTGATTTGGTATCTCCGTGGAAGCGCAGCTGCTTTTCAACTGAACAGATTGGCTAATGTTGATTCCTGGCTCTGATGCCTGCTTGCTTGCACTCACTGCTATTTGCACTTGCCTTTTGATTTCCTCCTGCATTCTCGCTTCAAGGTTTTTTTCCCGCTCCTGTGCTTCACGCACCGCTTCCTCCAACCTCTGGAGCCGGTGTGCCTCTTCTTCCTTCTTTCTCTGGCGACTTCTGTAGGAAGGTCTGTCCTGAGGGAATCCATGCTCCCACGAGACACTTCCTTTGCCTCTAGTTCGGCCACCATGTTCAATAGTCCCGATGGCGTATGTCAGCTCATCCTTCTCTCTGTTGGGCCTGAACGCACCACTAGCAGTAGCTCTCTGAGCATAAAACAATCTTTCTGCTGCTTCTTGCAGTCTTGCGCCATAAACGCACTTCCCTGTCTCCTGGTCTAGTGTTCCCCCATGAGCGAAAAACCAATTCTTTGCACGTTCTCCCCACTCGAGTGATTCTGGTCTGATACCCTTGGCAAGAAGGTCTGCTTCCATTTTGTTCCACTTCTTAATGGCAGTCAGGTAGCCACCTGATCCCAAGGTATGGTGGTATGTCTTCTGTTGGGCATTATGTTGGTTCTTTATCACCCGACTCACACCCTCTTCCGAAGTCTTGTACTGTACAAACTCATCCCAATAGGGCCTCTGCTTTGAGATCGGGCCTGGGACAGTAAAATCTGGTGCTATGTTCTTCTTGACATACGTCGTGTATAGGTGTTTCTTCCAAGTCTGAAACTGGGTGGCCATCTTCTTCATTGCCCAATCCCTAACTCGCTCCTTCAATTCATCACCATCTATTATATCATCATAATCATCTGTTTGGAGCGTGAAATGTACCAAGACATCATTCCAAATTAACGCCTTGTCACGATCGGAGACAAAACTGATATGAGGAGCATTGGTCTTCTTCTTCCATTCACGGGTACTAATCGGGAGTCGGTCCCGTACAAGGTAACCACAGTGGTGCACAAATTTCATTTTATTCGGCCCCCCCGGTTCTCCTGTATCCACATTGAACTCTGAGATGATGAAGCGACCCTCCAATGGCTTTTTGGGACCTCGAACATTTTTACTCTTCGTTGTAGTTGTTGATGTCGATCCAGAGGGCTACAAAACATAAACATTATTTTTAATGTCATGAGCACACATAGGACATATGATAATATATATATATAGCTAATAATAAAAAATATATACTTGGCCAATATGTTGTTGCTCATTTTGTTCAAGAGCTAAGTACTGACTCCCGTCATCTACATCCTCTTGCATGTTATTTTTAGCACCATCATCGCCGGCAACTTGAGTGCCAGTGTTGATCAAATTCATCATCAACTCCTCCTCATCCATATTTCTCGGGTCGGCCATCTAGCTTCAAAAAACAAAACCAATATATAGTACGTCAAATCTTTGCTTATTACATGCGTAAAATCTACAAACAATATGCATTATTAAATCTTGCCCCTCGATCACGGACGCAATTCGCCACACTAGGACGAACTACGTCGGTACTAGGGCGAATTAGGGCACGAGAAAGGGCGGTGTGACAAGAGTGGCGGTGCTCCACTCCTCCGTATATATGTCTGTACACATGGGTGAACGAGGGCGGCGGTGCTCCGCCGTATACATAGAAACGCATGGACGAAATGCATATGAATACAAATGACGTATATATACGTGTCGGCGCGGTGGCCGGTGTGCTGACGACGATGACGTGAGGCGGGCCGGCGTGCTGACGACGACGACGACGACGTGAGGCGGGCCGGGGCGGTGTCGGTGCGTGATGTTGTGATCCTATGTACCATGTGATCAACCATGTAGTCATTCATCATATGAGAAAATTCTATGTTAATAATATAAGTATAAGTCATTATGAAATGTAAGTATATGTGTCTTATTGCTCATATAACCATTACTATTTCCGAAATGATAAGAATTTATTTTCTTCTTTTACAGGCGATCTCTGATGCTATGATATAAAGTTTGAAGATAGTCTTCCCGGAAAAAATATGTAATGCTCATATTACTTTAGCAACATTAATATATTATATCTGTATATTCAAAGTTCACAAATGAAGAAACATGTGATATTTTTGATAAACTAAAAAACGCTTAGTTTACAAACTGGGTATCAAAATTGAGTTCCTATTTGACCATTATATATCCTACAACAAATCCTTCAAAAAAAAAGACCCTACATGAATATATTTGGATAAAATTTCGTTAACAAACATTGATCTATGAAGATAGAAAAAATTCTTCTATTAATGTAGCGTTGTTTCCGAATAATATATAGCGTGTTTATTAACAAACATATCTTAACAGCAAGCGGATGGTTCGTAGCGTTGTTTCCGAATAATATATAGCGTGTTTATTATACAAGCCATGGATTTATATCGATCCAATTAATTTCTAAAGTAATTTTATTGGTGATCCTTAATTATACTTGTCATTTAGAGTTCCAAATATTCAAAACTTGCCTTAAGATATGTTTTTATTTAAAATCATTTAGAGTTCCAAATATCGGCAGTGTACCTACTGGAGGGCCTCGGGCCGGCGCGGTGGGGCAACGCGCGGTGGAGGGCGTGTCGGGCGCGGAGGAGGGCGCGGTGGAGGGCCACGGGCAAGCGCGGAGGAGGGGCACGGGCGCGCGCGGTGGAGGCCGCACGAGGAAGAAGACGGCGACGCCGGTGTCACGGAAGGCGAACAGACGCGGCGCGAGGAAGAAGAGGGCGGCGGTGTTCGACGAGGAAGAAGACGAGCGGATCGATCTGCCAGGCGCTAGAGGTTATATAGCAGAGGAGAATTACTCCCGGTGTCATCCACCAACCGGGAGTAAAAACCCTTTACTCCCGGTGCGTGTTACCAACCGGGAGTAAAGGTACCTTTACTCCCGGTGCGTGTTACCAACCGGGAGTAAAGGTATACCTTTACTCCCGGTTGGTAACACGCACCGGGAGTAAAGGATTTTTTTTGGCGGGCCGCGAAACTGCAGCCCACCTTTACTCCCGGGTGGGCTTCCCACCCGGGAGTAAAGGTGGCCTGCAGTTTCGTTTCCCGCCTGTTTTAAGCAATAGTCTTGTTACATACAATAGAAATGCAATAGTTTTTATTAAATACATAGTAAATTAAATAAAAGGCATAAAATTATTTTGTTAAAAATATGAATTTTATTTTTGTTTATTGCACATAGGAAAAATCGATAACCTAACTTTTTTTATTTTTTGTTAGAATTATAAAACATAATGTAACTAATATTTATTATTTCGTTAATGCAAAAATGTAGTGTTTAATTAAAATTATTAAAATTATTGGTTTTGGACAGGAAATTTGTTTTCATATCATTTTAACGTTAATATTTTAATTTTTCATCACTCAGTATCCTAATAATTTACCTTTTTGAGAGAGAAATCCCACCAAATCAAACATTGATTTAATTTAAAACATGACATAATAAACATCTGAATTCACAATTATTACATAATATCTCAAACACACACTATATTAAATCACTATATCATCAAGTGGGCACAGCAGTGAACTTCTTCTTTATGTATGTCCCTTGGTTATGATCGCTTCGTAACCATGGAGTGTCCTCATCATTTACCAAGATGCTAGGGTCTTTGTTCACTTTGAAGGGCGGAATTCGGTCATCCTTTTCATATTCTTCTGACATGTCCGACTTGTCCTCAATTCCCACGATGACTCTTTTCCCTGAAAGAACTATGTGGCGCTTTGGCTCTTTGGTTGAGTCATTATCATTTTTCCCTCTTTTTGGTTTGGTAGACATATCATTGACATAGAACACCTGATTCACATCCTTGGCAAGGACGAATGGTTCGTCTTTGTACCCAATATTACTAAGGTCTACTGTTGTCATTCCATACTCGTTGTCTACTGTTACTCCGCCTCCGGTCACCTTGACCCATTGGCACTTGAACAATGGGATCTTCAAAGTAGGTGCATATTCTAGTTCCCATATTTCATCTATGCGTCCATAATATGTCTGCTTATTCCCATTCGGGTCTGTGGCATCTATGCGGACACCACTGTTTTGGTTGGTACTCCTTTTATCTTGGGCTACTGTGTAGAATATGTTCCCATTTATCTCGTACCCTTTGTATGTGACGATATGCCATGATGGTTGCATAGCCAATAAATACAGTTGCTCATGGATGCTCTCATCACCTTGACATTTTTTTCGCAACCAACCGCCGAAAGTTTCCATGTGCTTATGCGTAATCCAAGCTTCAGTCTTCCCAGGAAACTCGGATCGTAAGAGATCCTTGTGTGTCTCAATATACGGATCTACCAAAGAGGAGTTCTGTAGAACTGTGTAGTGCGCTTTATTGAAATAATCATCATCCGTACCAATATATGTTTTCCTCCCTAGTGTCCCCTTTCCGCTTAGTCTCCCCTCATGTCTCGATTCAGGAACACCAATCGAGTCAAGGTCGGGAATAAAGTCAACACAGAACTCAATGACCTCTTCTGTTCCATAGCCCTTGGCGATGCTTCCTTCTGGGCGAGCACGGTTGTGAACATATTTCTTTAGGACTCCCATGAATCTCTCTAAGGGGAACATGTTGTGTAGGAACACAGGACCGAGAGTGAAAATCTCCTTGACTAGGTGAACTAGGAGGTGTGTCATAATATCAAAGAAGGAAGGAGGGAACACTAACTCAAAGCTGACGAGACATTGAACCACATCATTCTGTAGTTTAGCTAGATCAGTTGGATCAATTGCCTTCTGAGAAATTGCATTGAGGAATGCACATAGCTTTACGGTGGCTAGACGTACATTTGGAGGTAGAATTCCTCTTAATGCAACTGGAAGTAATTGCGTCATGAGAACGTGACAGTCATGGGACTTTAAGTTACAGAATTTCTTCTCTGGCACATTTATAATACCCTTTATATTCGAGGAGAATCCAGATGGTACCTTGATGTTGTTTAAGCATTCAAACATGATTTCCTTCTCCTCTTTGCTTAGAGTGTAGCTAGCAGGACGTAAGTAATGGCGTCCATCATCTGTCTTCTCTGGATGTAGGTTGTCTCTTTCTCTCAAACAACGCAGGTCCTGTCGTGCTTCAAATGTGTCCTTAGGCTTTCCATACACACCCATAAAGCCTAGCAGGTTCACACAAAGATTCTTCGTCAGGTGCATCACGTCGATCGAGCTACGGACCTCCAGGACTTGCCAATAGGGTAGGTCCCAAAATATGGACTTTTTCTTCCACATGGGTGCGTGACCGGTAGCGTCTTTCGGAATAGGTTGGCTTCCATGTCCTTTTCCAAAGACGACTTTCACATCATTGACCATATCGAGTACATCCTCACCGGTTCGGTTGCGAGGCTTGGTCAGGTGGTCTGATTTCCCTTTAAAATGCTTACCTTTCTTTCTTACGGGGTGATTTGCAGGAAGAAATCGACGATGGCCAAGGTACACGACCTTTCGACATTTTTTCAAGAATACACCTCTAATATCACCGAAGCAGTGTGTGCATGCATTATATCCCTTGTTTGACTGTCCTGAAAGATTACTTAGAGCAGGCCAATCATTGATTGTTACGAACAACAATGCTCGCAGATCAAAGTGTTCCTGTTTGTACTCATCCCACACACGTACACCTTCTTTATTCCACAAAATGAGAAGTTCATCAATAAGTGGTCTCAGGTACACATCGATGTCATTGCCAGGTTGCTTCGGGCCTTGGATGAGCACAGGCATCATAATGAACTTCCGCTTCATGCATAACCAAGGAGGAATGTTGTAGATACTTAGAGTAACAGGCCAAGTGCTATGACTACTGTTCTGCTCTCCAAAAGGATTGATACCATCTGTACTTAAAGCAAACCTTAAGTTTCTTGCGTCATTTGCAAACTCCGGGAATTCTCTGTCGATTGCTCTCCACTGGGACCCATCAGCAGGGTGTCTCAACATATTGTCTACCTTACGGTCTTCTTTGTGCCATCGTAACAATTTTGCATGTTCTTTGTTTCTGAACAGACGTTTCAAGCGTGGTATTATAGGAGCATACCACATAACCTTGGCAGGGATTTTCTTACGTGGACGTTCGCCCTCAACATCACCAGGGTCATCTCGCCTGATCTTATACCGCGACGCATGGCATACCGGGCATGCATCCAATTTCTCGTACTCTTTGCCACGGTATAGGATGCAGTCATTAGGACATGCATGTATCTTCTCTATTTCTAGCCCCATAGGACAGACAACTTGTTTTGCTTCGTAGGTAGTGGCGGGCAATTCATTGTACTTCGGAAGCATCTTCTTTTGGATTTTTAGTAACTCTCCAAATCCCTTGTCAGATACACCATTCTTTGCCTTCCATTGCAGCAATTCTAGTGTGGTTCCCAACTTTTTCTGCCCTGCATCACAAGTTGGGTACAACAATTTCTTGTGATCTTCTAGCATCCGCTCGAACTTGATCTTCTCCTTTTCACTTTCACATTCTCTTTGTGCATCACGAATGACCTGACAAAGATCATCAGCCAGCTCATCTTCTGCGACTACCTCTTCTTCAGCTTCTCCCATTGCAGTATCATTGAAGCACGCACCATCAGGAATAATATCATTGTCGTCCCATTGTTCTTCTTCATCTTCTTCCATTACAACACCGGTTTCTCCGTGCTTTGTCCAACAAATATAGTTTGGCATGAAACCCGACTTGAACAAGTGTGAATGAAGAGTCCTTGAGCAAGGATATTCCACCGTATTCTTACATATGGCACATGGGCAGCACATGAAACCGTCGCGTTTGTTTGTCTCGGCTGCACGTAATAAAGAATGCACGCCGTCAATGAACTCTTGTGAGCGGCGATCAGCATTATACATCCAATGACGGCTCATCTGCATTACATGACATAAATATCATATTAAAACCTAGATCATAATTAATTATTTATACAACATGCGTGCCACCACAAAAGATACAAATTTATGAAAGCATCGCTACAATGTAGACAATCCCAACTACCACTAAAAGAACTAAAGCTAAAATACATTTCAGGAGCACAAGGATTTCGCGACCAATCTCAACTAAAACAGACAGATCCCCCGATTGTGCAACATCTTTGGGCTTCTTCGGCTGGATCACTGCCTCATTAGCCGCCGTATCTGCCTGTTGTGCAAGATATTTTTGCACGAGTTCAACATACTCTTCCTCCCAGTAGAAGCCTGAACATCGTCCACTGCCATCCCACTGAAATTAAAACAAAAAATTAGAACTTTAATCACAACCATCATGAAAATAGGTATAAACTAACCATAATCATTAAATACGATAAAATAACTCACATTGCGATCCGGACACTTGTAGAAGATACGATCCTTGTTGGGACCCTCCTTCTTCACTCGGTACTCCATCACAATCTTCATCTCATCACGACACTTGCCGCATGGAATGAGAGGAAGGCCCGGCCTAAGTCGCTTTGGAAACCCATGAGAGGCCGAGGACCCGGAAGCAGTTGCCATCTACTCTCTATACTCATTTTTTAATACACTATAAATTTCTTCTTTTATAAACAAATAAAATTAACAAACTATAAAATTATCTAGATCTCTAAACAATGATATTTTTAATGGTCATTGTGTTCTCGTCTTTTACTGCGGCAGGTAAGTAATTCATATGATATTTCCGCAAATTAACAGAAGAATGGGAATGTACACACATAACAGACTACTACGACGATATCGGGACGTGTGAATAAATAACCATCCGTACTAGTTGACCTTGCTTACGTGATCATCTCGGCGAGCATTTCTCCACCGGACAGCACCGTACTTGGTCAAGGAAGAGCTCCGATTCTATGAGGAAGGGAACACGGTCTCCCACGACCGTTGTCGCTCTCCCTCGTAGAATCAAAGCTCCTCCTTGATGTCCGTTACCGCTCGACAGAGAACATGCTTGCCGAGCTGAACACGGTCCGCAAGTTCAACTAGTACGGATTTTCTATAATTTTCTAACTATTTTCTAAGTTTTTATTTATATATACTACGTTTAGGTACGGTGATTGACAGACTACTACGACGATATCGGGACATGTGAATAAATAACCATCCGTACTAGTTGACCTTGCTTACGTGATCAGCTCGGCGAGGATTTCTCCACCGGACGGCACCGTACTTGGTCAAGGAAGAGCTCCGATTCTACGAGGAAGGGAACACGGTCTTCCACGACCGTTATCGCTCTCCCTCGTAGAATCAAAGCTCCTCCTTGACGTCCGTTACCGCTCGGTAGAGAACATCCTCGCCGACCTGAACACGGTCCGCAGGTTCAACTAGTAAGGATTTGCTATAATTTTCTAACTATTTTCTAACTTTATATTTATATATACTTTAACCTTCTTTCATGTAAATATGCAAGCTTAAAGTGATTTTGAGCTCAAATTGCTTACAAATGAAAAAAAAACCACAATAAAGAACCATAAATATATATAGTGAATAAAATGGCATAAGAAAATGGTAAAAAATGAGAGTATGAGATTGGTAACCTTTACAACTGAAGAATCGACGGAGGAATCGAATAATGGATGGAGGAACAATGGAGGGAGGGAGGAAGCAAGAACACTACTGCAGTGAGCTTCAAAATGTGCTGAGCTCGGGCTCGGGGAGGAAGGAGGAGACGGCCGATTTATAAAGGAAGAACATTTGGTCCCGGTTGATAGATACAACCGGGACTAAAGGTAACTTTCCAACCCCGGGCGCAGCCACGGCCCGGGAGTAGACCTTTACTCCCGGTTGGAGCCACCAACCGGGAGTAAAAGTATACCTTTAGTCCCGGTTGGTGGCTCCAACCGGGACTAAAGGTCCCTGCCACCTCTGTCTGGCGCAGTAGCCGTTGGGCAGGGACCTTTAGTCCCGGTTGGAGCCACCAACCGGGACTAAAGGTATTTCTAGTCCCGGGGGCAAAAAATTCCGGGACTAGAGCCCATTTTGGCCGAGGATCAAAGGTCTGTTCTCTACTAGTGTTCTAGGCAGGTCATAGACTTATTATCCTGAGCACATACTTGTTTATGGGAGCAGGGAAGGCTCGTTGCTCTCTTATTGTGGGTTTTGGCTCTTTCTAGACTGACTGATTGGAGGCAGGGAAGGTGGAGGTCTAAGCACCACACTAAGTTCGAGACTCAAGTGTGGAGGCTGGAGTCTAAGTTTGGACAGGGACCTGGACCCCTTGACAGGAGAGTGGTGGGTTGGTCCTGCTTGCGCCTAGGGTATAAGCAAAACATGTGTTTCGGGGTACCTAGCTAGGCATATTGATTCGCGAATCATCAGGTAATCCGGTACGACTCGTCTACAATCTGGCACCGTAGTAAGAACTGGAAGATGAAAGATGGTAAAATGGTCCTAATTGCTTACCACCTGCTTGAAAGTAGCACATGTGCTTACATAGAATGGTTAGTTAATGAACTAATGATGACTGCTAATAAAATTGAATATAAGGATGTACGTTTAGTACTGCTTCCTGTAGATGCAATAACCCATGAGCCAGATAACCTTGCATATCCTTGAAATCTTTTTTTTTCCTTCTGGTGGGTAAGTCTTGCGAAGTACAATTGAGTACTCAGGGTTTGTTCTACCCTGTTGTAGGTGACAGGAACATGTGGAGCTAACACTTGTGTGTGGAAACCTCCTGATGGGCTCAGCGATGATTTCCTTAACATTGCGGACATAGAGTTTATTTGAAACTTCCACCCAAAATATTTTATAATGGAAAACTTATAACCTGTTATTATGTATACAACTGATCATCATGTTAATGTTTACCTTGTCATTAAATGATTTTATTTCCATTGAAACTCTGATAATATGGGTATATTCCACTGTTATAATCAATAAATATTATACTCTGATGTTGCATGAAAAGTGATGTAAGAAATGACTTAAGAATGTTGTAAACTTTATTCTCTCATTTGTGATCCTGATGGAAAAATGTGGATTTTCGGGTTCTCCCATGGGGTGTGCTTGATGGAACTGCATGATGTAGCTCACCTTCGAGGTGCTTAGGGTCTAGTGAAAGACAAGCACCTCCGTAAGTGTGTTATTTTAGGCAGTTCTGCCACAACCGACAGGCTGGCACCTCCTCCAAACTATTCTCTCACTATTTATCTCACTATTATTTACAAGACTAGATCCTATGAAGAACTAATCTTCTCTTGATAGCTGACTCTGATCCTCATGATATGAATTAGGGTTTCAGGATGGCTCTAGAGAGGGTGGCAGGGGCTGGTATATATAGGCCAAAGTATCCAACATGAGCCCTTGGATCAAACAGACTTAATTGACAGCATAGATGCAGCCTAGGAGGCGGTGGAGAACTGACATTGCGACGCGAAGGCTGACAGGTGGGCCCAGGGGCTGGGTGGCCTATAGGTGGGGCTGGCCGGCCCCACATGGCAGCCCCTCGGGGTCTGCTTCAATGGAGAGCCCCCTAGAGTCTTCTAGAATCTTCCCACGATGTTTACGCGGTGGAATTCTGTAATTTTCTTTGACGAATAGGTCCCCCTTGATGGTTTTCTGGATAAACCCTGCTGAAAACACAGATTCACCAAAACTCATAGAATTTATTAGTTAAAACCCATATACCTATGTTTGGTGATGGAATTAAGTATAAATATATGTTATGTTGACGGTTTATAATTGATGTTAGTAACCGTCAATAGTGGCGGCAACCACTAAAAGTAACAAGCGAATCCCATAGCGAAACACAATCACCAAGTGCCTCTAGATGCAATCACTTAAAACAATGCACTTGGATGCTCTCAAATCTTACCAAATGATGAATCAATCAAGATAGGTGAGTTAGAAAGGAATAACTAGGCTCACTAGGATGTATTCTCAATAGAAATAGCCAAGAGAGTGAGCCCAAGCTGGCCAAGATCTATTTATAGAGCTCCTAAACCAATAGAGTCGTTACGGTCAATGAGGGGATGACAGCATGGGGATCAGACGCGCTGGTCGGGGCAACCGGACGCACTCGAGCCAGCATCCGGTCCACCGGATGCTGCCATGCATCCCCCTCTTTCAGCCTCCGCCGCTGATCACCAATGGTCAAACGAACCCGCGTCAACAACTAAGTGATGATCGGATGCACCAACGTGATGACCGGATGCGCCGATGCCGCGTCAGGTCACTCCCAAGCCCGTGTCCCCGAGTCGATGACCTAACGCGCTGTGGAATGACCGGACGCACCCGCGTGCCGAGTCTGGTCACTTCTAGTAAGCATCTAGAGCCGCTTTTTCTCGATTAGACGCGTCAGATCGACCATGACCGGACTCGCCCTAAGTCAGGTCCTCACCCGAGCCTTGTGCCAGCGCCACGTCACCACGACCGGACGTAGGAACAGTGTTTCCACTGGCGTCGGGTCATGTGCCACTACCAGAGTCCGGTCAGGACCCGAAGGCCACGCCAACACCTCACCACTTGACCAGGACGCACCCAAGCAAGTTCCAGTGCTGCAGTCCGGTCACAAAAATAGCACCTCCTCTTCTCTAACTTCTTCACCCTTGCTTCCAAGTGCTAACCACCAAGTGTATCACCAATGTGTACATGTGTTAGTATTTTTCACAAGCATTTTCAATGATGTTAGCACTCACTAGAATCTAAATGCATATGCAATGAGTTAGAATATCTAGTGGCACTTTGATAACCGTATTTCACGACGAGTTTCACCCCTCTTAATAGTATGACTATCTATCCTAAATATGATCGCACTCACTAGGTGTCTTGATCACCAAAACAAAATGACCCTATCAAATATACCTTTGTCTTGAGCCTATTTTATTTTTCTCTTTCTTCTTTTCCAAGTCTGGCGTTTCATCATTATCACATGTCCAACACCATCACCTTAGACTCCATCTTTGCTCCATTACTTAGAGCATAGGTTAGTACATATAATTTTATTAATTTACCAAAACCAAACTAGAGCTTTCAACAGGTCTACCGCTAGCCGAACATATTGGTAGCAACAGCCTCATAGTTCAATCAGACTGCGTGCAGATCGTTGACACTATGAAAGATGATGGTTTCTCGGCAACATCAGCAGCAACAATCTACGACTAGTGCATGGCGCTTTGGATAGGTTTTGGTAATGCTAGCATTGAACACTGCTACAGAGAAGCTAATAGGGTGGCGCATGAGCTAGCTAGGAGATGTTTTGAGACAAACAAGATTTAATATATGGGTTGATGAAATTCCTAGATTTAGTTTGAACTCTTTAGCTTTTGATATAATGGTGTTTGCAAATTACTAAAGTGCGCCGGATGGCTTTAATAGAAAAGATTATTCTACCTTAGTTAAAAAATACTTGACACATTTGGCTTTACTTGATCTTCGATGTGTATATTTAACCACTAATTTCTTCTAGGATATGTTCTTGAATTCCTTTAAATTAGTGAGAGTTTTTAAGTACATTTGAATACAAAGATACACACATAACAACATGTTTCCAACCTTAATAATTTAATATTTATTTATGTTTGTAGTTTCTAATTTTTGACCACATGTTAGTTCTAAACGACATGTTTTTGGCTGGAGGGAGTATTTGTTAAGCTGGCTAGGCCGCTAATATATGATGCATGGATAAAATATGTTTGAAGAAGTGTAGATATACTCCCTTTGTTTCAAATTTTATAGCTTATTTTAGCTTTGTATCAAACTTCCTTAGCTTTAATTGTGGTTGCAGATAACTTAATAATATTATTTTAACTTATAGATATTAAATTAATGTGTTCATATTATACCAGATATGTTTTATACTCTCTCCGTTACTTAATATAAGCCATATAGATTTCTAAAGAAAATTCCAAAATATAGGTGCGTATCAGCTCCCACGCCGATTAGTTTGGAAACCTTCTACCGTACATAGCACATACCCCAACCAATTCCTTAGATTTAGGAAGCAATCTGATTGGGAGAGAGAAGATGGCCTGATTTTTCTTTTTTTTCCTCGGTTTCACATCCTTTCCCAAGCCGTGCGTTAATATTGGTGCTAAAAATTATATGACTTATATTAAGGAACGGAGAGAGTAGATAATTTAATTAAACCAATACCTGGATATTGATATATTTACATTGTAAAAACTTTGTTTAAGTTAGAAATTTGGATTTATTTAGAATAAAAAAAGTGAGCTACAGTTTAGAACGAAGGTTACACAGCATACCGTACTTGTTATACGTAGAGTAAAACACCCTGCAAAATGTAGTTATGTCCTGTTCGGAATACAAGAACTTTTTTCTATGCTTATGTTTTTTCTGTGAATGAAATTAAATTGATTTAAATTTTCTGTGAATGAAACTGTTTTTTATAAAATTCCTGTATGATAGCTGTAAAATTCATGTGTTTTCGAATTATTTGAATCGTATTGTGCAGTTCACACAAATTGGGAGAAGTACTGAAGTCGACTGAAGACAGCACCGAGCGGCGCCGCCCTCCCTTTGCCACATCGGGCCACCTGCTGAGGCCCCCCGCAGGCGCAGCGGCGAGAAAAACACCGCCAGTCCACCACCACCGTGCCGCCCCCCGCCCGCCTCGTGCGGTTGCCGCGGCCAGCCACGTGCGTCGTGCGGCAACACAGCCGACCGCACCCGCCGGGCCACGCTCGGAAACCCCCACAAACGAGCCCATGCCGCCCGCTTCTCGCGCCCCGCCATCCGCACCGCCGGCCGCGGGCGTCGCGCCCAGCCACCCGCCCGTGAACCACCACCAGCTCGCCTGGCCGCGGCAACCGCACGAAAGGAACCACCCCCGCCCCCTCCCTATTTTGCCATGCCGCTTCCCCGCCACCGACCCTACCTCCCGCTCTTCTCTCCCCCGGCACCCCCGCGGCTCGGCCCGACGCCACCACTATTTTCGCCGCACGGCGCACCCTCGCCACGTCTCGGCTCTACTCACCACGTTGCGGCAAGGGTGCGGCCTACGACGCGGAGTAGGAAGAAGAGGGGGGAGCGGGCGGCCGCGCCGCGGTGTGACCCGGGCCGGCTATGCTGCAACGCGCGGCGAGCAACGCCTACTCCTGGTGGTGGGCGTCGCACATCCGCACCACCCAGTCCAAGTGGCTTGAAACAACCGTCGGCGGTAAGCGGTCCCATTTATTCAGCTGTCATCCCCCGTCGTATGGCGAGTTCGTATTGCACATTGCTCAATGATTGTGTTTTTTCTTTCTTTTGCTGCGCAGAGATGGAGGACAGGGTAAAGTCCATGCTCATGCTCATTGGGGCCGACGGCGATTCGTTCGGCAAGAAGGCAGAGCTCTACTTCAGAAGCCGGCCAGAGCTCATCAGTCACGTGGAGGAGATGTTCAGATCCTATCAGGCCCTTGCCGACAGGTTTGACCGGATATCCAGTGAGCTGCACAAGGCCAACCACACCATTGCCACCGTGTTTCCGGACCAGGTGCAGTTCTCAATGCAAGAGGGGGATGGTGAGGGGTTCCCGAAGGCAATCGGTGGGATTGATCTCAGCAACTTCAAATTCCCTGCGCTGGAAGGCTTGTCCATGGGCTCGCAGAGCGCGAGCAGGGGCACCAGTCCGGTCCCCAAGAGGGGGGCCCAGGCACACCGGAGGGTCACCTCCAACATGACCAAGGAGAAGGCGCAGGAGGAGATAGACAAGCTGCAGAAACAAATCCTGGCACTACAGACTGAGAAAGAGTTCTTGAAGACCTCATACGACAGCGCACTAGGCAAGTATCTAGACATTGAGAAACAGGTGGCTGAGTTGCAGGATGAGGTCTGCAATTTACAAGATGCTTTCAGCACTGGTGTAGCCATTGAAGACAATGAAGCTCGGGCATTGATGGCTGCACAAGCCATTATGTCTTGTGAGGATACATTGGTGAACTTGCAGGACCAGAAAAACAGATCGACTGAAGAGGCGAAGGTGGAGCTCCGACGAGCCAATGAGGCAATTGAAAAGCTGAAAACCTTCAAGAATGAATGTGGCCTGCCTCATGCACAAATGGATGGACATGATCACCATGACTTAGAACTGGTGCCCTTCGAGGATGCTGATGATTCTGCTCTGAATGAGGGCAGGCTTGACCTCCAGGAAATATGTCAAAGAGTCAAAGAAATAATTGAATCTTACCCTGAGCTATCAGTTGCAGAATTAGCGGATAAGGTTGATCGACTTGTGGAAAAGGTGATCAACCTTGAACTTGCTACTACTTCACAGAATGCTCAGATCGATAGAATGAAGACTGAGATAGATGGCCTTCATGAGCGCCTGCATGCTTTGGAGCAAGACAAGGTGGCTTTGGTTGTTGATTCTAGTAACTTGGCTGACAGGTTGAGGAAAGTTGAAGAAATGCTGCAAGAAGTACAACAAATTTGGAAATCTGTACAAAATGGGTCTGAGAACATTTGTAAACAAATGACTGAAGCCACCCATGAACTTACTGAATTCATCGAAACATTACATGCTCCTGAGCAAGAAATCAGTGACTTCGTGGATTCATTGCGAGACTCCAAAGGCGATGCTCCTCTGGAAGATGACTCAGGACTAACAAGTCTTTCTGTGCAAAACGAGCCATCCAAATCTCTATATAGCACTACAAGTGAAATTGAGAAACATGAAGAAACCTCAGAAGGTCTTGTAGCCCAGAAACAGCTAGTTCCAAAAGAATCCGAAGGTGAGGGTAAGATTCTATTAGAAGATTATGCATCTGTACTTAAGAGCTACAAAGATACAGAGCAAAAGCTTTCAGAAATTGAGAAGAGAAATCAAGAGTACCATCTTGAGGCAATGTCAGAACTGAAGGAACTTAAGAGTGCCAATGCAACGAAAGATGAGGAGATCCACTCGCTTAGGCGCATGCTAAGTTCTTTGCAGAAAAAGATGAGTGCTTCTATTATTGAGAGTATAGAGAAGTCAGAAGAAACATCCAAGATAAGCACCAGTCCTACTACAGAAGACAAAGAGATTGCTAAGTCAGATGAAACATCCAAGATAAGCACCAGTCCTACTACAGAAGACAAAGAGATTGCTGAGATAGAGGAATACATTAAGCAATGGCAAGTTGATGACTCGCTAGCTTCTTCGGTCGCAGAGGAGAAATTTAGAGTAGAAATTGACAGGGTCTTGGGGGAGAACTTGAACTTCTGGTTGAGGTTTAGCACATCATATCATCAAATACGGAATTTCCAAATATCCTTTGACATGTTGAAAACTGAGATGCACAGATTGAATGATGAACAGGAAGACGGGGGCACTTATGGCTTTGCTGGTAGTTATCAGGTAGCAAAACTGGAATCAGCAGTACTAGAAAAGAAATTCAGGGATCTAAATACAGATCTTCTAGTTTGGATTGAAAAGAACGTGCTATTGAAAGGAGAGGTAGAGAACAGATTTTCATCACTATGCAGCATACAAGAAGATATATCAAAGATCACAACTTTGGATAAATGCGATGAAGTTCACTTCAACCCTTTTCAAGCTGCAAAATTCCAAGGAGAGGTGCTTAATATGAAACAAGAGAATAACAAAGTTGCTAAGGAGCTAGAAGCTGGGCTGGACCATGTAAGAGGCCTTCAAGTGGAGGTTGGAAGGGTGCTCTTGAAGCTCAGAGAGAATCTCGAGGTATCTATAGCAAGAAGCCACCGAGCCCAACAAAACTTCCGGAACCTGTCAACAAAAGCCGGGGTTCCCCTTAGAACTTTTCTGTTTGGCTCAAAGCCAAAGAGACCATCACTCTTTTCGTGCATGGGTCCTGGGTTGCATAAGCAACACAGTGGTTCAAAAGCTGGGCGTAGATGAGTACTGGTAATTTGTTTTTTGACATTTAATCCTAAAGAGATCTCAGTGTACATGAAAATTCATGTGACAAATGCTCTTAGGCCTTAAATGTAAAAGACCCTCATCTCCTATATCAAATTTGGTTTGTGATTGTCCACTCATCCTGCTTTGATACGTTGTCTATATGATATTCATTTCAGAACTGAATTTGATGGAAGTATATAATGTATTAATGTGAAATTGTTTAAAGTGCTCAAGGTACTGGAAGAACCTCTGTTTGTGCCCCTGTTTCTCAATATCTTCAGTTGACAAAAGTACAGAACTGGTGTTGCATTGATGATGAGTACTCAGTTACAAAAAATGGTGCTGCAACTGTTTTGTAGTTGGCCTACTAAGACAAAGTTACCTCTTGTCGTGTGAACCTTTTGGGATCTTTAATGATATGGTGGGAGAGAACATAACTAACAGTGTTATGGATAAAATCAAACTTCCTGTTGTTTATCTGCTGGTATGCACAATATGGTTACATTTTTCAGTTGGTGAGATTCTTTTCAATAGCCATAGAAATGCCTTATCTGGTCTCGGGATACTGGTGTCAGAGGCGTGAGGGGGGGGGGGGGGGGGCGGGGGCGGGTGCGCAGCGAGAGAGGGGCGGCGACGCAGGGAGAGGGGAGGCGCCGCTGGATAGAGAGGCTCAGGGAAGAGGACCGAGGCTTAGAAGGGAGAGGAGGGGGATAGAAGGCCCTTGCCCTGTTCTACTCTTGCTTAAGATTGAAAGGTTATATCGCCCCTGAATTTATAGTCCTTATAGTCCTGGGAGACTTTGCCCCTAAGCAATCTAATCTTGTCCTCCAAGCAAAGCAGAGCCTATCCTCCCGGATCTGGATGTTGGCGGCACGGCGGGAGGCCGTTCCTCCGCTGGTGGCGCCCCCTCCTGGTGGCGCGGTCAGCCTAGACCTAGCCGGCCTAGGCCCCCTCTTGGGTCCTTCATTAGACGTATGACATCTCTTCCCCCTTCTCCTGGCAGCGCGTCCTCGCGCTGCGACTTTGCTTGATCGTTGATAGGGCTTGAGGAAGACGGCTGCTCCAACTCCTTTGTATGTGATCTCCGGAGTGGGGATCTCTGGTTGAGGTGGATCTGCTATTGGTGGAGAATTGTCGGGGTGAGCGAAGAACTCGTCAAACATCGTCTTCCAACGATTGGTCATGTTGCGGATGTCGAGGTCCTCCTTGGAACGTGCACGCTTGTTGTTGCTCGGACGAGCGTCGTTGTCCATCAGCTTGGTGGCGAGGCCGCTACAGGGAAGGCTGGCGGCGACGCTGCTTGTTGCATGGTCGCTGCGGGGTGCAGCGAGCAACAAGGGTGCGACGGCTTCGGGCAGCAGCGGGCTGCTGCTTGTGTTGACGGCGAAGAACTTGTTGCCCAGTTTCGTCAATTGATCGATGATGTTGTGGGCGCTGTTGCAGACTTTCTCTATGTCGATGATCTTGGTGGTGGTGGCGCCCATCGGATCGATCTGGTCTCCGGATACCAGTGTCAGAGGCGTGATGGGGCGGGGGGGGGGGGGGGGGGCTGGCGGCTGCTGTGGTGGGGCGGCGTGGAGGAGGCAGGTGCGCAGGGAGAGAGGGCGGCGGTGCAGGGAGGCAGGGAGAGGGGAGGCGACGTTGGACAGAGAGGCGCAGGGAAGAGGATCGAGGCTTAGAAGGAAGAGGAGGGGGATAGAAGGCCCTTGGCCTGTTCTACTCTTGCTTAAGATTGAAAGGTTACATCGTCCCTTTATTTATAGTCCTGGGAGACTTAGCCCCTAAGCAATCTAATCTTGTCCTCCAAGCAAGCAGATCCTATCTTCCCGGATCTGGATGTTAGTGGCGCGGCGGGAGGCCGTTCCTTCGCTGGTCGCACCCCCTCTCCTGGTGGCGCAGTCGGCCCAGACCTAGCTGGCCTGGGCCCCCTCCTGGGCCCTCCATTAGACGTATGACATAAGCCAAGTCTCTTATCAAGTCAGGGCATTACTATTTCCTTGAAGAAGGCGGGGCATGTCATGGGCGAGCATGGTACAGTGGTAAAGTTTCTCCACTTGTAGCCTGTAGCTTTTAACACTGGAAACACTCTTTTTAAGACGGGAAAGATGTAGGACTGCTGCCGCCAGGGCTTGTGTGGAAGGAGGTTGCCAATATCTTACATTAGATGGACTTGATCAGGCATGTTTTGTCTCAATGCTTTAGAAAGAAATAAAATACAAGTACCTTTGCTGTTTTTTAATTTCTGAAGATTTTAGTAATTTCTAGGAGACGACATATGAGCTGTCAGTTATCAGATATGACTAGTCCTGTTCTAGCCACAAAATAGTTACTGTTATCAGCTCCATGCACTGTTTGCTTTACGAGGAACAGTTTTGTTCATTCTTGTCTACCCATAGGCTTTCTCAAAAGCTCTTCTTTTTCCTGAAGTGCTTGGTTCCTATTTCCTACCATTCTAAAGTCAAACTCAAATTAGGGCTTGATAATTTTTTCCAAATGGTGCATATCTTCTATATGGAGCTCAGGAGCTGCCTTGCAAACATCTATATGAACTATTAACTCTCTACTGACTTAAGCAATACTTGTCATGATTAATGAGTTGCTTAAATTTTTTGCTACAGAACTGGAACTTCATTGTACAGAAATGAAGATAATGCCTACCTGTTAACTTCAGAGTCTAGTTGAGGCTCAATTGCTCAAAGCTCTAGATGTTAGGATCGAAGTGTGTGTACCTCTCTGTGTGTAACTGTAGATCCGTAGTAAGACTCTTGTTCGGGTTCCTCTGCACGCCTTGGCTGCAGCCTCCCGGAAGCCGGTGCTCGACACGGTGGTGAGGAGGCGAGGTGGTGGCGATGCTGTGGAACGGTGGAGACCCTGCCGGGGAACGACGGTGGTGGTGGCGGGCTCATCCCGTCGCTGGCAGCCCTCTTTAGGATCGGATTAGGGTTTCTCTGTAGGTGGGTTGCGGCTCCGTTGAACCTCGTAGTCCAAGCCCTCACCCCCACCTTCCTTTTATGTGTGCTGTGCGACAGGGGCCCACCAACCGGATTAGGGTTGGGCTCCCCCGATCAGGGAGCAGAGATAAGGGCCCAATAGGCCGTTGGGCCTATTGGTGGAGATCAACTAACATTCTCCCCCTTGATCTCATTCCATCTTTCACTTTCATATCATTTGCTTTTGTTCATTCCATTACAGATTAGCTCATAGAGCATGTCTCATCGTCACGGTCCATTGCCGATAGACTTAACAGCTACAACTCACTACTCTGTTCTGAAATAGATACTTATCTTTGGGCCTTCTTTTGTCCAAGAATATTTTAGGCTTTCCCTTAAACCCAAGCTAGCTACATGTTCTCTGAACACCATGTCCTCTGAACATGTTGGGTGGTAAGCCTTTTATAAGCGGATCCACGAACATCCTTTCTGTACTTATATGCTCAAGACTTATGACTTGATCCTGGACTTTATCTTTCACAACATAATACTCTATGTCAACGTGTTTGGCAGCACCACTTGACTTATGTTGTGAGCATACTGTACTGCCAGATTATAATCGCAGTATGACTTTAAGTGGTCTATAGATGTCGTCAACCACCTTCAAACCGGGTATAAACTTCTTTAGTAAGTTCACATGCTCGTTGCCTCATAACACGCTACAAACTGTTATACATTGTGGACGATGTAGTGACAGTTTGCTTTGAGCTTTTCCATGAAATAGCTCCCCTTTACGAGATGATAGAAAATCCACGTCTAGATATGCATTCACTCTCGCATAATCAGAATCTAATATCTCACCATGTGGAGTGAATCATATCTTCCATATGTCATCATGAGGCCTTTCGTTCCTTGCAAATAATGCAAAACTTTCTTTACTAATTTCAGTGTTCTATTCCAGAATTGCTCTGGAATCTGCCAAGTAAAACCCGGTAACAAATGCCAAGTCAGGGCGCGTACATACTTGAGCATGTTGCAAGCTTCCGACAGCTGAAGCATATGGAACCACTTTCACTTTATCAATTGAGCTCATATTGGTTCCTAGGGCATTAAAATCCCCATATCTGTCACCCTTGATTATAGGAGCAGGTGAGGGACTACATTTGTGCATACTGAATTTCTTTAAGATATTTTCTATGTATGCCTTTTGTGACAGTCATTATACCCTTTTTTCTTCTATCTCGGTGAATCTCGATCCCTAGAACGAATGAGGCTTCGTCAAGATCTTTCATATCAAGTTTTGAGGACAAAACTTCTTTGTCTCCTGTAGTAGACTGACATCACTACTAGCAAGTAAGATATCATCCACATACAGGACAAGGAAGATAAATTTTCCATTCTTAAACTTTGCATAGACACAATTGTCCTCTATATTCTCTTTTAAAACCCAAAATTCTTTATTGACTGATCAAACTTCAAGTACGACTGTCTTGAAGCTTGCTTTAATCCATAAATGGATTTCTTTAGGCGGCATCCCATTCGTTCTTTTCCTTCCATGACAAAACCTTTCGGTTATGCCATGTAAACATTTTCCTCCAAGTCTCCGTTGAGAAATGCCGTCTTTACATCCATCTGATGTAATTCTCAATCGTAATATGCCACTAATGCCATTATGATTCTAAAGGAAACTATACATGAGACTGGAGAAAAGGTCTCATCGTAATCAATTCTTTCTCTTTGCATAAAGCCTTTTGCCACAAGTCACACTTTATATGTCTCTATATTCTCTTGAGAGTCATGTTTAGTCTTGTAGACCCATTTATAGCCTACTGCTTTGACTCCTTTAGAAATTATTTCCAAATCCCAAACTTTATTGACATTCATCAATTTCATTTCATCTTCCATGGCCTCAAGCCACTTTGATGAATGATCACTTCTCATGGCTTCTTCAAATGAGGTGGGATCATCCTCCATTTGAAATTCCTTAGTGTTATACACTTCATAATCAGCAGAAATAGCTGATTTTCTAACTCTTTGAGACCTTCTAGGGGCCTTCACATTTGGCACATCTTCTATTTGAGGTTGTTGTTGCTCCCCCTCATGTGTGGCAATAGGTTCTATAGAATCCTGAAGAACAGGTTCCTCATCGTCATTCATTGTTGTCACAGGTGAGATAACAACAGGTGCTGGCACCACAGTATCTAGCACTGTCGGTGCAGCGACAGCAGGTAGTGAGAAAATTGGCTTATGAATCATTGGAGTGGGCGCATACACCCGCTTCACTTCAAGGTCAATTTCTCATGCTACCATGCTCCCCCTCATCTTTTCATCCTCTAGAAAAAACAGTGTGTCTCGTTTCCACAAACTTTGCATGTCACTCTGGACAGTAGAAACGAAAACCTTTTGACTTTTCTTTGTAGCCAATGAAATGGCAACTTACTATTTTGGGATCTAGTTTCCCAATGTTTGGGTTAAATACTTTAGCCTCAGCAGGGCTCCCCCACACATACGCAAGTGGTTTAGTGAGAGCACTCTTTCTGTCCACAACTCATACGGTGTTTTGGGCACCGACTTACTTGGTACTCTTTTGAGAATATGAATGGGGTTTTTAACGCCTCCATCCACAGGCTCAACTGTAAGGTGGAGTAACTTATCATACTGCCCACCATATCCATCAGGGTACGATTGATTCTTTTAGCTACTCTATTCTGCTGAGGTTCACCCGGTATAGAATACTGGGCTACTATGCCATTCTTTTAGGGTATGCCGACCGCAGTACTCCTCCACGGTCAGACCTGACTATCTTAATCTTTAATATCTTGAATTTATCCAGTACATCTTTTCTTTCTTTGATTGGATAAAAATATAGCCATAATGGGAGTACTCATATGTGAATGTTATGAACGAATCATAACCATCCACACTCTTTACAGGAAAGCTGATCATAGATGTCTGTGTGAATAATCTATAAAATTCCTGCGCTTCATTTGTCATCTTTCTTAATCTTCTTTACATACTTTTCTTTTATGCATTCCCTGCATTGAACTTAATCTGAGAGCTCTAATGGAGGAAGAATATCATTCTTAATTTGTCTTTCTATTCTCCCCCTCGAAATATGGCCTAAACAACAGTGCCATAATTTCGATAACGCATCGTGAGCTCTCTTATGCCACCTTTTCCAGATTAACATTCTGTGACCAGCTGCTTTATCAGCTAAGTGGCATATGTCTTTGAAGAGCCAGTGAACTAACTCTTTATTCTATCGAGGTACTCGGTGACCGTGTCACATTCTAGGATCGAGCCCACAATTGTAGGTTCAATCATGTTCTTTATCACAGCCAAACATTTCTTGTTTGCAGTGACCCACTTCCTATGCTCAAAAGCCATAGGATATCTTTTGGGATTCAAAATCCCTTTCTTTAGTTGTCCAAGTGGCATCATTCTCTTTTTGTCTTCCTCACAGGTGCCACAATCTTAGTGGAACACGGTGAGGTGACTACCCAGTCCACCTTAGACAAGATGAAAACCAGGTCAAAACTTTTCTTAACATAAAAATAACACCATTTGCATGCCTTGATTCCAACGTTGGTCAAAATCAAAACATACAATTATTCTTATACACTAATTCTACATCACCATTGGGCAGAAATAGAATTAATGCATAAATCTTTAACTTTTACAACTGTTCTTACACACTAATTCTACATCACCGTTGGGTAGAAGTAGAATTAATGCATAAATCATTAAAATTAACATATGTTCTTATACACTAATTCTACATCACCGTTGGGCAGAAGTAGAATTAATGCATAAATCATTAACATTACGATATTGTTATTAACAACGTTGGTCAGAAAACAACAACATCATAATCATATCTAAACTCTTTTTCTCCAATTAAATACCACATTGGTTCAAAATAACTGGAGAATGAACAATTTCTTTGACTGTGGAAAAACTCTCTACTTTGAGAATATACTTTTTCTTTAGCAGCGGAAAAAACTTTCACTTAATTTCTTGAATTTTACCCACAAGGAAAATTACTTTTTCTATTTTCTTTTGAACCATTTATTCACTTTCTAGAAATAAATATTTGCTGGAAATAGAAAAAAAGGAAAAACTCATTCTTTTCTGTACTGTTCTTTCGGCCCAAAATGGCAAGGTGGCCCACGGCCCACGCCCGCATGGGCGCTTCCCGCGCTCTCCCCCGCGCCTAGGCCGCAACCTGGGCCTGGGTCGGGAATTCAGCCTGGAGCTCTATCCCGCCTAGGCCAAATCAGGTCCAATGAATCTGCGCCGTCCGTCTGTATCCTACGGCTGAGCGACGAGATCGGGCGAATAAAAACCTGGTGACGTCGGGTTCCTCAGAAAACCCTAGTTCATTCCGGCGTTTGCTTTCTCTCTCTTCTTCGCCGCTCTCTCCTCTCTCTACCTTGCTCTCTCTTCTCAGTCGAGCACAACCGAGCAAGCGAGAGCGAGCGAAGGCATCCATGGCACCGCCGCCGGCCCCCTCGCCGGCGTGCGCGCTCCCCAGCGGGTGAGCGCGTCGCCGTCGAGCGGCCTGGCCGCGGTGACCCCTTTGCCGAGCCCGGCTCGGTCTTCTTCTCCCACGCCGGCGAAGGGCCGGCTCGGCTCTTCTTCTCCCACACCGGCGAAGGGACATCCCGACGCTCGGCGAGGTAGATCCACCCCTTCCCCCTTTGGATTTGTATTTGTTGTTCTTCCTTTTCTTTTCGAGTTCATCCGAATGGGAAACTAGGGTTAGGGTTAGGGTTCTGACCCTTCTTTTTCTCTTCTTCCCCAATCGGATCTAGGGTTCCTTTCTTTTTCCCCTTCGGATTTGAGTGGGTCTAGGCCGAACCCCTCTTTCTTTGTTTTTCTTTTTGGTGCTTGGATTGAACCGATTTGGATTTCTTTTCTTTTCGGGTTTGATTCCGATTGGGATGAGGGGGTTAGGGTTCCGAATCTCTTCCCTTCCCCTTCTTCCCCCTTCCCCTTCTTCTTTTGGGATTAACCCAATTTGGGATGGGGTTACAAATTAGGGTTAGGGTTTCGGTTGAACCTTTTCTTTCCGAATTTCTTCCCTTCCCCTTCTTTGTTCATCTTCTCTGATCCGAACACGGATCTGTTCTTTCTTCTTTTACCCGATTAGGGTTAGGGTTACACACTAGTAACCTGGCTTTGATACCAATGTTAGGATCGAAGTGTGTGTACCTCTCTGTGTGTAACTGTAGATTCATAGTAAGACTCCTGTTCGGGTTCCTCTGCATGCCTTGGCTGCAGCCTCCCGAAAGCCGATGCTCGACACGGTGGTGAGGAGGCAAGGTGGTGGCGATGCTGTGGAACGGTGGAGACCCTACAGGGGAACGACGGTGGTGGTGGCGGGCTCATCCTGTCGCTGATAGCCCTCTTTAGGATCGGATTAGGGTTTCTCTGTAGGTGGGTTGCGGCTCCGTTGAACCTCGTAGTCCGAGCCCTCACCCCCACCTTCCTTTTATGTGTGCTGTGCGACAGGGGCCCACCAACCGGATTAGGGTTGGGCTCCCCCGATCAGGGAGCAGAGATAAGGGCCCAATAGGCCGTTGGGCCTATTGGTGGAGATCAACTAACACTAGAAGCCAAGAAAGGAGGGTTTGAGTTTTACTCCTGACAAGAGTATCAGTATCGAACCACAGTATGTTTGTCTTCTACTCTCTTTTCCTTCTCCATACTGTATTTACTAGTCCTGTTGTGTTTGTAAGTGGATCCTTTTTCTTATTATTTGGGAAGTCGGGTGGGGAGGCCCCTACCTGTTTTCACTAGAAACATAAAAAAAATTGTGCAAATGCATTTGAATGCATAATTATAGGTGTTAGATTTGAACCGATAGTGAAAGAAAGGTTACAAACAGATCAAAACAAAGGAAATTGCAGCCTCAAAGATGAGCAAACAAATGAGGTTCAACTTCTGAGTTTATCTTAGAGCATACAAATTTGGCAATTTATGATAGGATCATGGTGTAATAGCTCCTGCAGCCTATCCTGTCCATTTTTGTGCCCATCTCTTTATCAAATTTCTTCTTGTTTCTTTCTTTGCTCTATGTTTCCAGAGACACACCATTTGTTATGCAGTTTTCTCTTATCAATCCAACACAGTTATTCCGTCAATTTTTTTTCTGATTTCTTGCTAGCCAAATGTTGCAAGTGGATCCTGTTGACAATGTAGATGTGAGTTGCACATTTGTTTCTTACCTCATCTCTAATTTTGTTCTTGTCCTTTGTAAGTGGCTTCATTGACAAACCCAAAAGCACATTCAGAACTACAGTCAAAAAGATAGGTTGCATGTGCAGCATAAGTTCCAAAATCTAGTCACTTATGTTTACTGTGTTCTTTTCCTTTTAAAAAATAAAGAAGTGTTCTCAAGCTTTTGAAGAAGTGCTACATCATTCTCTTAGTGGGTTTCTTCGGAAAAGGAAAGCTAAGATTTCTTATTCATCTCTTGCTGAGAATTCAGTCTTAGTCGCGTTCAACAACAACAAGAACATAGCCTTTCAGTCTCAAACAAGTTGAGGTAGGCTAGAGTTGAAATCCACCAAGAGCCTCAAGTCACGGTTCAGGCACTTCAATAGCTGCTTTCCAAGTACTCCTATTCAAACATAGATCTCTAAGTAAATTCCAAGCATTCAAATATCTTTTTATTGCCTCCCTCTATGTCAATTTTGGTCTTCCTCTACCTCTCCTCATATTATTAGCTTGGCTTAGGACTCCATAATGCACTGGTGTCTTTGGAGGTCTCCTTTGGATATGGCCAAACCACCTCAACCAATGTTGGACAAGCTTTTCTTCAATTGGTGCTACCTCTAGGCGATCACGTATATCATCGATCCGAACTCGGTCCATTCTTGTGTGACCACAAATTCATTGCAACATACGTATTTCTGCAACACTCAGGTGTTGAACATGTCGAATCTTTGTAGGCCAACATTCTGCTCCATACAACATAGCCGGTCTAATTCCCGTTCTATAAAACTTGCCTTTTAGCTTTTGTGGTACCCTCTTGTCATAGAGAATGCCAGAAGCTTGTCGCCACTTGATCCACCCTGCTTTGATTCTATGGCTAACGTCCGCATCAATATCTCCATCCCTCTGTAGCATCTATCCCAGATACCGAAAGGTATCCTTTGTGTGACTACAAATCCATCGTAACATACGCATTTCTGCAACACTCAGCTGTTGAGCATGTCGAATCTTTGTAGGCCAACATTCTGCTCCATACAACATAGCCGGTATAATCCCCGTTTTATAGAACTTGCCTTTTAGCTTTTGTGTTACCCTCTTGTCACAGAGAATGCCAGAAGCTTGTCGTCACTTGATCCACCCTGTTTTGATTCTATGGCTAACGTCCACATCAATATCTCCATTCCTCTGTAGTATCTATCCCAGATACCGAAAGGTATCCTTCTTAGGCACTACTTGACCTTCCAAACTCACATCTCCCTCTTCCTATATAACTCCGCCAAAGTCGCATCTCATGTATTCGGTTTTAATTCTGCTCAATCCAAAACCTTTAGACTCAAGGGTCTGCCGCCGTAACTCTATTTTCCTATTTACTCCCGCCTGACTTTCGTCCACTAACATTACATCATCAGCGAACAATATACACCAAGGGGTAACCCATTGTATGTTCCTGGTGACCTCATCTATTACCAAGGTAAAGAGATACGGGCTTAAGGCTGACCCTTGATGAAGTCTTAGTCGCGTTCGATTAAGAAAATGTTATATACATCGAGTAAGGAATGTTTGATGTATCGGCACTTGCAAAAGGTCCATACATGTATAAACATGTTCAGTAAGATGTATTTTTATACCTTCTTCATTTCTTATGTGGAAGTGTCACTGCAAGTCTGGAATGGACTTCTTTGTGTTTATATTAATGCATATTTGGTTGGAGCATATTTCTGTCTGCAAGTCTGACACCTGTTCATTTTTTTCCTTTTTTTGTGAAAGGATGCCTGTTCATTCTTGAAAGGTGTTAGATTCAGCATAAACTTTAATCATTCATCAAAGGCAGATATATTTTGAACTTCTTTTGCCTTTTTTCTATGGTTTTGCTAGATAAAAAGAGGGACAACTTTTTTTATGAGCTATGTGCCTTGCCAGAAATCTCTACATATGAATATTTTCATAAGACAATCTAACTGTCAAATAGGCGGATAGAGTTTAAATGTAGTAAACGAGACATGTAAAGTATTCAGTATGTATTGGATGACATCTTTGACATGGTGGTTGTCAGCTGAGTAGTTTAGTTAGCATGTTGAGCTGGTATATTAGTAACTTTCTGCCTTGCTAATGGAGTGGCCCTACAAAGCATGGAATTTATGGAATTTACGGATGCACAACCGAACAATATACACTTAAAAAACACAAGATATGCAATGCAATTTATGGATATACCATCTCCCAAGAATTAGCAAGTGATAAACAGCTAGCTAGTCATGACAGGCACTGGGAGTCCTGTTTGGTTGTGCATCCGTAGGAAACGCTGCAGAACAACTGAAAGCATTATGGGCGCCAGGGCATGCACAGATGAGCTTGTGCTACTAGGATGTGTAGTGAACCTGTTTGCTCTAGCCTGTAGCCTGAGCGGCTAGGATCAGGGTTGACCTGGGAAGCCAGCAAGATGAGGTGAGCTAGCATACTTACGTGCGCATGTGTGATCGCCAGTTCTCGAGCAGTCTTTGGCGCTTCAGTTAACATCTGGTCGATAATAAAATTTTCATTTCGAAACCTTTTTTTGCGTATTACATGGGCTTAAAATGACATACTAATTATCAAAAGTAATGTTCATTATTGTAGGGGGCCGTGACGTCTAAGAGGAGGAGTGAATTAGCCAACTTAAAATTCTAACTCTAAACAATGGCCTCTTTTTCTAACCTTATCAAAACCTATGCAAAAGATAAACTATCTAAATGTACAACTACGGTTTTGCTAGTATGTTGTTATCTCTACCGCAAAAGGAGTAATACAATCAATGTAAATGTGGAAGCTAAAGAGCAATGTAGAGATATGCAAACTCCCGTCGACGACTCCGGTATTTTTACCGAGGTATCGAGAAGCACGCAAGCTTCCTCCTAGTCCTCGTTGGAGCCCCTCGCAAGGAATCCCTCGCAAGGGTCAAGCTCCCGGTCAGGTAACTCCGTGGATAGCCTCGGGCCTTCCCCACGCGCAAGTGGGTCTCCAACGTGCCTTCCGGCAAGCCTCTCCTGGATGCTCCCCGCCGTCTTTACTATCAAGCTTCCGGACGAAACGCCACGGGCCTTGTTCCCTCCAGTACACGGTGGCGGCCACACCACAACCGCGGTTGGTGTGATCTCGCAAGACTACAAGCCCCTCCGATGTACAACAATGGTGCGCGCAAGCACCGAGTGGTAAGAGGTATGCAAACCTCACTAAACACTAGGTCTAAAACTAGAGCAAGCGCATAAGTGGTGGTCTAATCAACCTAAACACTTCGCAAAAGCACCTATGCTAATCACCTAATGAGTCACTAGCACTATACAAGTGGAGATCACTAAAATAGTGTATCAACACCCTTGATATGTTTTTTCAGCTCCACACCTATCAAATGGCCGGTTGGGGGTCTATTTATAAGTCCCACTGAGAAAGTAGTCATTGGGGACGAAATCCCGCTTTTCTGCTACTGACCGGACGCTTAGGTCGTCCTGATGTAGGGCCACTCCATTAGCAAGGCAGAAAGTTACTGCTGGCTGGTTTGGTGTGAGAGAAAAACACTGTTCCTGGCTGTAAATTTAGTTAGCATGTTGAGTAGTTGTTCGGGAGGCCGTATCGTATCGTGGATTATTTACTGCTGGCTGGTTTGGTGTGAGAGAGAAACACTGTTTAGTTAGCATGTTGAGTAGTCGTTCGGGAGGCCGTATCGTATCGTGGATTATTTACTGCTGGCTGGTTTGGTGTGAGAGAAAAACACTGTTCCTGGCTGGAAATTTACGATCGTTTACGAGTCAGCGAATAGACTATTGGTTTATATTTATATTGAACTGGCCGGTCCTGAGTTTTTTAGACCTAGAACGAAGTTAAAATTTGGGCCTTTTTATATAAAAATATGATAACGATGATACTACTAGTACCACTCATTGCTAGTATATATTTATACACATATACTAAATGTTACAAATAAACAGTTAATTGAATGCAAAAGCAAAGTCTATATCAAATAAAATTTAGAGAAACAATCAGTCAAAAATTAAACAATTATGCAAATAGAAAATTCACAAAGACTAAGCAATTATACACTACCTTAGGGAGTCAAGTGCCTAGCACATTCAATATTTGAATACTCAATTAAATCGCAATTTGCAAATCCCAATTCGCAGGTCTTTGAAATCTGAATCACGCCCTATGATTAGGGAATAGGGAATTAGGCATCATAAGAGATAGGAATAGGACAGAGATTGATTCGTACCAATGCGGTTCAGTGCATTACGTACCAATGCGGTTCAGTGTCGTCGATTCATTGGACTCTGCTCTGGCATGCTTTCTCTGTCCCAAAATAAATACAATTTTAGGACTGAGCATACAAACCAATGTTTAGGTGTGAAATTATAAAAATACCCCTTGTCTTTTGTGACTATTTTATTTTTTTTGGTGTGCATATATGAATAGAAGCATCTAGACACTTCTTTGTCTTTTGTGACAGATGGGTCGAAGTAGCATTTTTTTATGGGACCAATTTCAAACTCTAGAGTTATAATTATTTTGGGACGGAGGGGGTATGTTTAGGCTGTGTAGTACTAGTACTGTATGCATACCTGGGGCATCGGCAACCTGGGCCTGGGACGCCTGCCCCTCCCGCCCCGCCCCGCCCCGCCCCAGGGCCGGGCCTATTGAACCGTGCACCAAATCTTCTCTTTTTATACCAACCCTCCTTCACTTGCACTGACTCCCCAGACACATCAGAGACACATCAGAGGGATCCACGCCCAAAAGCCATGTTCCATCCTTCATCCTCGTCGCCACCCAACTACAGTGACCTCTCCATGCACCATGCGCCCACAGCTCCGACTGAAATTCCTCGAGGGGGTTTCTTCCACGGCAACGGTGGCTTGCTAGCACTTCCCAATGTTGCTGCATCAGCGCCGCCTCCCTACCCATCTTCCCTGCTTTCCTACTACATACATAGCAACATCAGCTCGCATTTCCTCCCTATTCACCTCCAGTTGTCTGAACAGCTCAGCAGTAATGCCACCTTTTCTTGCTCGTCTCCTTCGGCTTCGGCATGCCAGTTGCCTCTTCCCCATGTTCCTTCTTCCCCTTCCTCATCTTCCGGCGACCTTTTGGAGTTCAGCACTGGAGCCATGCGGCGTGTCTTCAGTACTGGTGACCTCCAGGTAATCCAACAGACCACAAGCTGGTCTTATAGCTGGTCATAAACAAGTTTTAATCATTTCTCACCCATGTTATACAAAGGAGGTGATGAATGTCGCGGCGTCTCCACCACCGCCACCACTTTCAGGTGACCCACACGGCCAAGATGCAGGGGTGCCTTTCACTCAGAAGGTTGGCCGTTACAGCGCTGAAGAACGCAAGGAGAAGATTGAGCGTTACCGTACGAAGCGTAACCAGAGGAACTTCCACAAAAAGATGACTGTAATGATTTCCCGCACCACGCAATCTGCAAATGCAATTTCAATGTTTGCATGTCCTCTAATGCATCTGTTGCTCCGGACCTCTTCAGTATGCCTGCAGGAAGACGCTGGCGGACAGCAGGCCCAGGGTGCAGGGCCGCTTCGCGAGGAATGCCGAGACAGAGGCCGAGGCTGTTGCAGGCCACGAGAGGGAGGCCTCAGACAACTACAGCTACGAGCACTGTCACTACAGCGACCTCACCACCACCAGCAGCTGCTGCTACGACACCCAGTGCAGGGAAAGTGGCAAAACCACAACATTTGACGACGGCAAGTGGAGGTGGGAAGCGCCGGTGGCCGCGCCAGCTGCAGCCAATGGGCATCATGGGCACCATCAGTACCAGCAGCAGCTTCTTGATTTTGACATGGACATGGACATGGACGGAGATGATCTGTGGGCCAGCCTGGCTGACATGTGCTCTGGGACCTGATCGACCTGGGCCACGCGAGGGTCGTCTCCTGATTGGCGCTGTCTAGTGCGAGGAAGGCAGGGAGCACCAAGCGGCGGCTGCCGGTGCCCGTTGCCGAGGCAGTGCGGTGGTCAGAGTGGCGTTGCTGACGTTCCTGTGCCGTAGTGCATCCAGACGTCGAAAAAGCTCCTACTATGATACTATAGCTGCTGTAGAAGACAAACATCGAATGGCTTACCTATCGTTTTGTTGCCACGGCAGGTAATGCTACGTTATCTAGTCACTGTAGCAGCATGACAGCTGTATTAGGACTAGACAGATAGAATTGTATAAATAGTTTGCCACTGCAACTCAGTAAAGAGAGTTCAGATTTGCCATCTACTATACATGGCCCCGATCAACGCCAGTGTCTCTACCATGTGTGTATGCTCTGTTCTTCCTTCTTCTATCTCTAACCATAGTGTGTGGTTGACCATGCTCGGTGAGACTGATGAGTGGTCGGCTCACCTGAGCCGATGATCCTATGGGCTAACAAGTGGTATCAGAGCCGTACAAGCGTCGTTGCCGCACTAACCGCTGACGATGACGGACGGTTCGGAGATGGGCGACAGTAGTGGCACTGCTGTGGCTACGCAGCCACGACAGGAGGTCGTTGTTCGTACGGTGCAGGAGGTCAGCGGCACCAGTTGGCCGAGGCTGACTCGCACCAACTATGAAGAGTGGTCGATGACCATGAAGGTCAAGCTCGGAGCCCGACGGCTCTAGAATGCTGTTGACAAGGGCACCGAAAATAAGAAAGATGACATGTTAGTGTTTGAGGCTATCATCGCTGCTGTACCGGCGGAGTACAGGGAGTCGTTGGGGACGAAGAGCTCTGCTAAGGAGGTGTGGGAGGCTATTGCGGCGATGCGCGTCGGTTCCAACCGCGCAAAGAAGGCGACGGCTCAGCTTCTGAAGCAGGAGTACGCCAACCTCAAGTTCAAGGATGATAAAACGGTGGAGGACTTCTTCCTCCGCTTGCAGACGCTCATCAGCAAGCTGAAGAGCCACGGCATCACCATCGACGAAGAGGAGGCGATCTCCAAGTACCTCCACTCCGTGCCGATAAAGTACATCCAGATCGCTCTCTCTAGAGAGACGATGTTGGACTTGTCCACCCTCACCATTGAAGATGTGACAGGCCATATACGGGCGGTGGACGAGCGCTTAGAGCAGGCGACAGCAACGAAGGACAGCGGTAAATTGCTGCTGACAGAGGAGGAGTGGGCTACTCGAAGGAGCTCCTCCAGCCACGATGGCAATGGCAAACGCCGCGGCAAGGCTTCTTTGGTGAAGAAGAAGCCGGTCGACCCCAACGCTTGTCGGCGCTATGGGAAGACAGGCCATTAGGCACGGGAGTGCCCAAATCGCAAGCAGGAGAAGAAGGTTGAGGCTCATTTGGCGCAAGCTGATGATGATGATGAGGCCACTATCCTGATATCGATGTTCTGTGCACTGCACGACATCGAGGCCGAGGAGAAGGAAGAGGTGATGACGGTGGAAGGACCTAGGAAGGCCCTGAAGGCTGTCAACCTCGACGAACCGCGCGCCCAAGTCCACCTCGGACATGTGGATGTTGACCAGGAGCAGTGGTGGTACCTGGACTCTGGCGCCAGCAACCACATGATAGGCTCCAAGGCAGCCTTCTCCGAGCTCGATGACGATGTTACCGGTACGGTGAAGTTTGATGACAGGTTACGGGTGGTTATCCGAGGGCGCGACACTATCATCTTTAGGTGCCAGAACGAGGAGCACCGTGTGCTAACGGATGTATATTATATCCTGCTGCTGCATTCTAGCATCATCAACATTGATCAGCTGGATGAGCGCGGTAGCGAGGTACTGATTAAGGACGGAGTCCTCAGGATTCGGGACTGGGAGCAGCGACTTCTTGCCAAGGTGAAGAGCTCCCTGAACTGGTTGTACTTGCTTGACCTAAAGGTAGAGCAACTGGTGTGCCTGGCGGCAAGGCACACCAAGGAACCGTGCGTGTGGCATGCCTGGTTTGGACATCTCAACTTCGACGCACTTGGTCGGCTGGAGAAGATGGTCCGAGGGCTATCCCACATCAAGCAAGGAGGCGAGCTGTGTGACAGCTGCTAGGCTGGGAAGCAGAGGAGGCTACTGTTCCCAAAGGCGGCCAAGTATCACACAGAGGACGCCCTTGAGCTCATCCACGGCGACCTCTACGGGCCGATCATGCCAGCCACAAATGGTGGTCGGTGGTACTTCCTCCTGCTCATGGACGATTGCAGTCGCTATATGTGGCTGCAACTCTTGACGAGCAAGGGCAAAGCGACATCGGCGATCAAGAAGTTCAAGATGCGTGTGGAGGCCGAGAGTGGCAAGAAGCTCCACATGATGAGGACTGATCACGGTGATGAATTCACTTCGGTGGAGTTCGCTACGTACTGCGCGGATCAGGGTGTGGTGCGACACCACAATACGCCGTACTCGCCACAACAGAATGGCGTGGTGGAGCGACAGAACCAGATGGTGGTTGGCATGGCCTGATCTATGATGAAGGCTAAAGGCATGCCGACAAGGTTCTGGGGGAGGCGGCGACCATGGTGGTGTTCATCCTCAACCGTGCTCCCACCAAGGCCCTGAAGGGCAAGACATCGTTCGAGGCTTGGCATGGACGCAAGCCGAGCGTGTCCTTCCTCTGGACATTTGACTGCATCGGCCACATCAAGAAGACAAAGCCGGTCCTCACCAAGCTTGAGGACAGGAGCACACCGATGGTGTTCCTAGGCTACGCGGAGGGTACCAAGGTGTACTTGCTCTACAACCCACGTGGAGATAAGGTACTTGTCTCGCGCGACATTGTGTTCGACGAGAAGGTAGCTTGGGACTGGAATAGTCCGAGCACAGGGGAAGCTGGCGGCTTCACCAGCACCTTCGTCATCGAGCACTTGGTCATCCACGGTGGTGGAGATGCTGGGGAAGAGGTGTCAAGCACTCTGGGAGGGGTGCCAAGCACTCCAGCAACAGAGGCGAGCACTCCTAGGGCAGTGTCAAGCAGTTTGGGAGGGATGTCAAGCACTCCGGAAGCAATGCCGAGCACTCCTAGAGAGATGCCAAGCACACCAGGAGTGGTGCCGGGAGGTTCGGCAATGGTGGCGACCACTCTAGGACGGGTGCCGAGCACTCCCATAGCAGAGCCAAGAGGTCTTGCAGTGGTGCCAACCACTCTAAGACTGAGGCTCAGCACTCCTACAGTGGTGCCAAGCACTGCAGGAGTTATGACGAGCAATCTAGGAGTAGTGCCGAACACTGCAACCGGGGTGCCAAGCACTCTAGGTGCTATGCCGAGCACTCCGACAGAATAGGAAACTCCATCGATGCCGATCGAGTTCGCCTCACCTCCAAGTAACATCATTGAGTTCATGGATGCCTTCCACGAAGGTGAGGAGGTGCGGTTTCCGTAGGCTAGATGATATCGTCGGCGGCACAGGGCCCTCAGGCCTGGCTGGTTGGCTGCTCAATGACCAAGAGCTGCTGCTCGTCAGTGTAGAGGAACTGTAACACCCTCGGTGTTACACTGTATAGTTTTTGCTAAAACACTGCATGAGCATCATACTTATGTGTACATGTATGAATTATAGAGTGTAAAGCAATATACATAACTTGAAAAGTTCATCGGAAAACACGAAACGAATGTTCCATTGCATGTTGCGTGATCACTTGGTGTTCTAAACGAATTTTTATTGAACGAAAATGCTGTAGAACGCATATGGGAAACTTTAATAAAGTTCATAGTACAAGCTTTGTAGGTGACGGCGAAATACTTGCGGTTGAGAACGGGAGTCACTAGCTAGCTTAATTGGTAGCCTAGAAATCGAAGTTGACGCAAAACTGATCGAAACTTAGTCACTTTTCTTAAGGACCTGTTTGGCACGGCTCCTCCTGAGGGGATCCTCCGGAGGAGCCGGAGCCATTTTGGAGGAGCCACAAATTATGGCTCCTCCAAAACGGCTCCGGCTCCTCTGTTTTTTACTGAAAAACGGCTCCTCCAAGAAAACGTTTGGTAGGGCTCCTCTGGAGGAGCCGGAGCCGGAGCCGGAGAGGAGCCCTGCCAAACAGGTCCTAAGTCTAAAAATGGGTCGACGAAGCTGAGTTCGACAATTTTTATAGGAGGATCGGGTTAGGTAGTGTCACAGTTTAAGGGTTTGTTTTAGTCACTTCATATACCATCTCGAGCGTAAAATTGTTGGTTTAGCAACTGGATCATCGAGTTGGGTTTTTGGGCAGCTTTAAAAAGCGTGCAAGTCACTTTTCCTGGCCAATTGTAGTGCCTGGGCGTGATCACCGCGTCGGCACTCATCGTCGCCACGCCTGCTGCTCAACGTGTGCGACACGCGTGGGCCACTGCGCTGGCTAGCCCTACCGCTGGCCCCGTGCTGCAGGCCACACCGTCATTGCTGCGCCCTGGCACGCCACGCACACACACGCACGCACCGCAAGCACCGCTGCCCAAGCCTGCCTCTGGCCACCATCACCCGCACCGTTGTGGCCGTGCTCTGCCAAGCGTCTCATGCCGTAGGAGCACGTCATGCCTGGTGGGCCCAGCCACTCCACCACTATCGCGTTCATCTGAACCGTCCTTAGCTAGCCTGTGGCTTGGCTAGTTCGGTTGCTGTTGCACGGTGTCACTGATGCCCACCGTCGTGTCGCGCTATACTCTGACTGCCGCTACCACACGTCTACTGCTATAGTTGACCTTCATAGTTGCACATGCGTGAGCTTGCCCACCTACCTCTGCCATCACGTCTGAGCTTGATGCGATGCTACGCGGAAGACTCTCCCTGGTCGGCGCCGTCCAGTGCTGCGCAAAGGACCGAGCTGCCATCGACTTGCGTGTTAGGCAGGGTGGCCAGCCATTTGGAGCACGTTTCACTATTTCCCCACCGCCCTATAGCTCGTGCGTGATTGAACACGGAGTGGACAGCCGTGTCACGCCACGGCAGCAATGAGCCAAGCCTCCCTGTTCTCCCCTATCTCCGCTATCGCCTTGGCCGATGGACCTGCTCCCTTCAATTTGCCATGGTGGAGGCACCACAATCCAATTAACCCCGTCCTCGGCTCCACTGAGTAGCCAGTCACCCACCCGACCCCCACCTTGCAGCGAGTCTCGCTGCACCGTGCTCCAATTTGGAGCTGCCGTCCGTTGGGTCGATAAGACCGTGTTGGCATGCGCCGATGGCAAGCCACCTACTCAGTGCAGCTCATGTCGATTCCTTACACCTCTAGCTTTGCCTCCACCTACTAAGCACCATGCGCACCCTTGCCAAATTGCTACCGCCGCCCAGCCTTCCCTGACGTAGCCTTGCCACCGCCGTGCGCCGCCGCACCGTCCGTGCACACATGGCCAGCTCGGCTCGGGCCGTCTTCGGTCGAACCACCGCCTCGATTGGTTTCATGGTGAGTTCCTTAAGCTCACTAGCCAGCCCTTTTTCTCTGGCATTGTTGTGACTCACTGGAACGCCACCGCCGTGGTTGCAGGATCTCTGGCACCATGGTCCGGCCTTCCTGTGGCATCCTAGCTCGCGCTTCCTTCGCCTAGCGCTTCGCGTTCACTCCCAGGTAGGCATCGACTTCGTAGTTAGGGTGGGGAAGGGCTGATGTGGCCGACGTAACCACCGGTGCCAGCACCACCGCGCCGACATGCGCGCGGGTGCCCGGGGACTTGGCTGTGGTAAAGAAGGAAAAGGGGAGGGTCATATTCGTAAGATATCTGACTGAAGAAATAGTACTTTGGACCTTGGTTAGATTCGGTAGGAGGAGGACTTTTTAGCAAATGTTCTGGCGCACGCCCCTGCATGGGCCGCTCCATGTGTAGCGTGCGTGCGTTGCGCTAGCTGGGCCGAGCCGAGCGCACAATAGAAATCGGTTTTTCATTTTCCAGTAAAGTAGTAAAAGCTTATTCAATTTAGTTTTTGAGCTGGACTTTGATAAATTGTAGTAAATTCTGTAGGTGTCCAAAAATAGTGAAACCAAGTTTGTTAGTTTCACAAAAATACCATCTATCTGTTAGTGTAGTTAGTTTATAGTTAGCTGTGATAGTGATAGGTTCATAAATCCAAACTAGAGAGCTTAGTATTATATAGATTAATATTTGCAGGAATTTTTATGGTAAATTGGTGATAGCTATAGCTATGAAATTTTTACAGTAGACTCATTAGATTATTATGTACCTGCTATAAATTTTGTAGCCCTAGAGTAGGTTGATAAATAGAGTAGCTATTATCCTTATTTTATCATATACAGAGTAAATCGGTATTAGGAGTAAGAATACCTTTAGTTGCTATGATAATGTATGTCATGCTTCATACTTGTTAGTGGTAACAGTAGGTAACTTAGTACCTGAGTCGGTAAGACTAGCTTAGTAACTTGATAGATATAGTTTATTTTAAGAGTTGTTGTTGCCATATTATTAAGTGTTGCATCATCATTTCATACATGTAGATCACAAGTTGGTAGAATTCGTGCCCGTGAACGAACAGGAATACGAAGAGGTCATTGAGGAGTACGAGTGGGGGCTTGGAGTCCAAGTTTGGATGGGGACCTAGACACCCAGGACAAGAGGGTGATGGGTTGGTCCTGCTTGTGCCTGGGGTACAAGCAGGGTGTGTGTTTTCGGGGTACCCAGCTGGGGCATTGATTCATAAATCGTCGAGAAATCTGGTACGCTTTGTCTAAACTCTAGCACCGTAGTAAGAACTGGAAGATGGAAGGTGAGGAAATGGAACTGATTGCTCAACTCCTGCTTGAAAGTAGAACATGCGCTTAAATAGAATGGCTAGATAATAAATCAATACGGCTATTAATGATAACATAAATAAGGACTCACTATTAGTATTGCTTTCTGCAAAAAGGAAACTAGCAAACCATAAAGCTCATTATATCCTTTGGAGTCGGGAAATTATCCCACTAGTCGGATAAGTCTTGCGAGTAAATTGTGTACTCAGGGTTTATTTACCCCTGTTACAGGTAGCACATGAGGAGTACCTTTGTGTGGAGGATTCATCTGGTGGGCATAGACGGATCCTTGTTCTTTATCGCTAGATGTTTATTTCGATTTCCACTGTTAATATTCTGCACTCTAACATTTGGCAATGTAATAATGAATTTCTTAGAACTTTGAATGTATGAAATGGATTAAGTATTGTAACTCATTCTCATTATTGGATCTTTGGCAAAAATGTGGATCTTTCGGGTTCTCCCTTGGGGTGTGCCCGATGGATACCACCCGCTGTCGCTGGCTTTCAGGGTGCTTAGTGTCTGGTGGAAGACGAGCGCCTTCATAAGTATTTTATCTTGGGCGGTTGTGCACCAGGTGGTACTAGAGCCAATAATGGGTTACGAGTTAATCACTCTTTTTCAAAACTTAAAAAATTGACCAACAAAAGTTTTGCGAAAAGTAGGATGCGCTAAAATTATGTAATAAGTATAAGCCCTAGCAATATGGTCTATCTAGGACAGCGGCACTGGTTTTATCTAATCAGCTTTCTATAGGTACACTGACTTACATTGCGTAAGAAATCGCTTAACATACGGAAAGTGAGGGTGCGATGTGCCAAAAAATTTGTGAATGCCGCTATATTCTAGCTTGAGTGAGCGTACAGGCCGATACATGCATCATGATAGTAGCATCTTGCTTAAACTAAAGTCCCCCTACACGTATAATTGGATTAGTAAATTGATAGGATTAACTAAAAGGATGCTTTAATAAATGTGTTGTCATTTCTCTAATCCCTTGCTTCTGATCGGGAAGGTTCTTCTAAATGAATGGTTCCTATGTAAAAGCTCTAGTTTTGTTTTGGTGAATTGATGAAACCCTAAGTGCTAACCTAGTTTATCAAAGTGATTATGAGATAGGTGGCACTACTCCAAGTGATGAAGAAATTGTGAAGATCATGATGATGGTGATGCCATAGTGATGATTAAGTGCTTGGACTTGAAAAGAAGAAAGAGAAAAACAAAAGGCTCAAGGCAAAGGTATAAATGGTAGGAGCCATTTTGTTTTGATGATCAAAACACTTAGTGAGTGTGATCACATTTAGGATTGATAGCTGTACTATTAAGAGGGGTGAAACTCGTATCGAAATGCGGTTATCAAAGTGCCACTAGATGCTCTAAATCATTGCATATGCATTTAGGATCTAGTGGAGTGTTAACACCCTTGAAAATGTTTGTGAAAATATGCTAACAAATGTGCACAAGGTGATACACTTGGTGGTTGGCACATTTGAAAGGACCTAGGATGCCGCCTACAGGGGGGGGGGTGAATAGGCGTTTCTAAAAATTAACACCTTTAAATGCGGAAACGATTAGTAAAGAGAGTTTCCAAAATGGAAACTCTAAATTAAGTATAGTACCACCCCTCACAAGTTAGCCGCAGAGTAAACAAGGTATAAAGAATATATATAGAAGTTACAACCCTGCAATACAAAGTTAGAACAGAGAATGAATACATTCAGCACAGGCAGGAAATACCAAACGTGTCCGGTAGGTATACCGGACGGGTCCGGTATACACGGTTTCAGTGGAACAGCCCTAAACTTGCTTCTTTCGATTTCTAACTTCAAATCAAATTGCAGGTAACTACCAGATATGACAAGATACACAGATAACCTGCACAAGAGCAAGAGCAACACAAATATCGAATAAAATGTGAATTGAGACATGATATTTGTTTTACCGAAGTTCGGACTTGTTTGAGTCCTACTCTCTGTTGAGGGGGCTACGGGTGACCCAGCGAAGGTCAGTCCTAGAGGATACCACGAAGGTCACTCTAGCCAGAGTCTTTTCCAACTCCTTTTCCTCCTTCCACTAGTTGATTCTGAGGCGGCGGAATCAACCGTTACAAACTTTCCGAGGCACACCACAATCTCTCGGGTGCTCTCCAGTGACACCTAACCATCTAGGACCGAAGAGTCCAAGAGTAACAAATGCGAATCATGAAATAGACAATATGCACAAGTGCTCAAGTGGTGGCTTGCTCTCCTTTTCAAATTCTCTCTTAACCCACAAATGGATTTTGCTATTTGGATCACACACTCACTAAGAGAGGGTTTGGGAGAGTTGGCAAGGCTCAAAACATGTATGTGTATCAACAGAATCAGCATCCTCCAAAGGTGAAGGCTTGGGGTTATTTATAACCCCCTTGGAAAAACTAGCCATTTTATAGCCATTGCCATACCGGACACATCCGGTATGACTTACATTGTGCCAACGGTAACTAAGTTACAGTGTCAATGTGAGGCATTGGAACTCCCAATGAATGCTAGAACTCCCGACAGTCGGAACTCCCGACTCACGTCGGAACTCCCAACTCTCAGCATATTTGAAACCATGTAACTGAGTTAAAGTATGTGAGGTGTCGGAACTCCCAACTCATGCCAGAACTTCTGACAGTTGGAACTCCTGACTTACGTCAGAACTCCCGACTCTCAAGGCATTTGAAAACTAGCCGTTGGCCTCTGGTCGTCCATACCGGACACATTCGGTATGACCACCACAGTGAACTCTCCAAGTTAGTTAAAGCGTGAGACGTCGGAACTCTCGACCATTGCCAGAACTCCTGATCGTTGGAACTCCCGACTTATGTTGGAACTCCTGACGAACCAACTCGAGAACAACAATTTTACTATTGCTAGGCAAATACCAGACACGTCCGGTATAAATACCAGACACGTCCGGTATTGCCAGACCAGCAAGAAATCAGTTAGCTCTTTTGTCTCTCAAATACTTAAAACTCACATGGGTTGGCTTGAACACTTATGAAACATTATCTATCAATATGATGCATCCCTATTAATAGTACGGCATACCTATTAAACTCAAGATTAAAGGAAAAATGAATTTATACCGCTTGAGTTGACCTCTTTTGAATTAATGCCGTCTCTTTCAATCTTCATCAAGTAAGGGTGTCAACATGTTGATATTGATCTTGTGACTTGAGCATAGCCATATTGAGCACATGACTTGATTTCATTCATCAAATATGAATAACTCCAAATGCATCAAGTCACTTCAAACACTTTGTCCAATATAGATTTGATCCTCCACATCAATATGACCATCGTAGCTTGATTAGTACCTCAACTAAATGCAAGTACTCCCTTCTTCACCCTAGCTAGGTTCTTCGGCTCCCAAGCCGTTGCTTGCCCTTCACCCTTGCTTAGTACCTCGAAGCCTTTCCTTGCTATCTTCACCATCTCAAGCCATCAAGTCACATCTTGTGTTGAATCAACCATTTATTTGTATTGTTATCTTTTTCATTTCAATTTAGAAAGCTTCAAATATGAGACCATTCCATATGCAAACACTCATGTCTCATTAATTAATTCTTACGAGCTTGCTTTCACATAGTACATGGAAATCCCACAATAAATAAGCCTTTGCATGAATTCCATTTGCATTGTTGTCTTGTGCTTGAACTAGATTATTTTATACAACAACGCATCATTTTGGCTTTCATTAAGTACCTGTGAGATATCCTATTACCTGTCCACACTTAGCAGATGGGTTAGACCTTTAATCATGTTGTCATTCAACCATCCAAAACCCACTAAAGGGCTAGATTTATTTTCAATCTCCCCCTTTTTGGTGATTGATGACAACTTGATTAAAGCTTACAAAAGAATATAAACATTTAAACTTTTGGGTTCAATGATTTATGAGAGGCTCTCCCTTAATATGTGCTTGTGATTAGAATTCATGAAATGTCCTCAAATGTTATTTGCACATACTAAAACATATAGGATACTTCTCCTAAATCATTGCATTCGTGGAGTGCATTGTCGCACCCGGTTTTAAAGACAAAACCAGATACACACTATAGGTGAGATTTGACTTCCTGGGCTCACATATAGTGTGTATCTGATTTTGTCTTTAAAACCAGGTGCGACAAAGTGGTATTAGAGCAATGCTGACTGTATGACATAAGCCTAGTTAGCACTGGTCGTTTGTAAAAACCTATTTCACTATAAAACTATTTCTCCACCTCCTTGACTCATTGAATTAAATATTTCCAATCCTTATCCTATTGTCTCCTCTCCTTGATAGCTCCCTTTGAGCTATACTTTCTTATCTCCTTGAGTTGTTGTTCTTGATCTCTTGCAAACTTTCTAGTCTCACCTCTATTCAAATTTCCAAAGCCATGTTAAGAAGTTTTCCCCTAAGAATGTCTACCAAGTAGATAGAAGGAACGATTAGTAACGAGCTTGTATTTCATGTTTGAATGGTTTATATTTATGTTATGGTTGAGTTGTATCTTTGTAATGAGTGCAGTGAATTTGTGGGTTATGCTCACAATTTCATTTATATTAAAGGTTTAAGGTATAAGGGATAAGGAAATAAATAGTCTGGGTTCTCTTTCTCTTGTTTCTTGCTTTCTGTCTTCCGGAGCAGTCTGACTTCTATGGCCCATGTCTCCAACCTCTGTGCAACCAAAAATTCTAAGGAAATTCTTGGTGAATGCAGACTTCAAGATTTTTCTTTTCCCGTAAGATTCACCTTGATAGATATTGTGGTTTGGGAAATATGAAAATCACAAGGCGATACATCTGCGCTGTCTAGAATTTGGAATAGTTTCTATTGAGCAAACATTTCGACCAAGTTAACTATAGAATCTAAAGGAGTGGTCTAAAAGAAAGATGTGGGAAATTTTATAAGCTTTCCAATGGTTTAAGATGCAACTTTATTGGATAAATGAAACTCGAGATATGGATGTTTTTCTGTGCTGCTATTTTCTATCTAGGGAAGGATCAATTTTTCTTATTCTTATCTATGTCCACAAGCTCTCTAGGATGTCAGAGGATGATAATACACCTTGAAGAAAGTTACATGTTGGATGTTGGCGCCCCTATCCCATATCTTCTTAAGGGGGGTAGCCAAGCTAAGAGTGTTGCGAGTTGGTGAACCACAAGGAGTTCGGATCTACGTCAAGATCGATCTTCGAGCTAGCTATGGTTGGGAGTTTGATCTTCACGTACCTAGGATATAGATAGTTGCAAGAATGCTCAAGACTAAGATTAACTCTCGAAAACAATTGGATTGGTTTTGATTTCTATTTAAAGCTTTTTCCCTAAAATGAAATCTTCAAAAGATGTTGGAAAATGAATTAACAACCTTTTGATTCAAGAACTTTGAAAAACTTCTTCAAAAGTTGATTCGAACTAAGATAAAAAAGGGTTTAAGTTTGTTTTCTCATTTTCAAGAGTTGGTATTCAAAACTTAATTTCAAAAGTATTTCACCAAAGAATAAGAGTTGATTTGAAAAGAGTATTAAAGTTGAAAAAGTTCAAAAAGAGTTGCTAAAGACTATATTTGAGACATTTCAAAAGTTTTGATTTGAATTTTGAAAGACTCTTTTGCTCATTCAAAAGAAAACAATTTGATTTGAACTGCTTCACTCAAGGTTTTAGTTTAAAAATAGATATTCCTAAAAACTTTGAAAGTATCTTATTCCTAAAATTTCAAAAAGTTGAAAGTGAAATTAGATTTGAAAACCCACTTTGCTTTGAACTAAATTTCAAAAAGAGTAAAATGTATTCGGTTACTCTTCAAAGTGTTATTCTAAAAACACTTTTGAACCGTTTTATTCTAAAATACATTGAAAATGACTCTAAAGTGTTTTTAAAATGGGTTGTTTGAAAAAGACTGATTGATTTTTTTTTGAGTTGTCTTATTTCAAATTTTATTTGAAAGGTGTTCAAAATGCTTTCAAGATATTTTACAAAAGTTTGAAAATTTTGGTTCAAAAGTTTGCAACAATTTGCATTTGGAAATGGAGCACTTTTTGCTTTGAATTAGAATTAAGTTTGATTCCTAAACAAAATTTTAAAAGAAAAGGTTTGAGTTGATTTCAAAAGTGTATTTCTAAAAGAAGTCTTCCAAAATGGTTTGAAAGGGTTGAAAATTATTTGATTTGATTCCCCAAAAGTTTTATTCCAAAAAGAACTTGAACATGTGTATTAAGTCTTTTGTTTGACTTCAAAAGAAATTGGGAATTGAAAACTTACTCTCTTTATTTCTAAAGTAGTTTTGAATTTGATTTGGTTTGATTTCAGAAATCCCAAAAGAGTTCATTCAAAATGATTTGAAAATGAAGTTTGAATGTTTCATTTGTTTTCTAAAATCTTGAAAATCCCTTGTTTGAAACAGATTTTAAAAAAACCTGAGTTGATTTGTCTACTCTTTATCTAAGATTTGATTATAAAGTCAAGTTTTTAAAAGATTTTGAAAAACAAAGCTTAGTATGTTTACTTGAGTTTCCAATGATTTGAAAATGGTTGGGATTATTTCAAAACCTTAAAACATTTATTCAAAAGAGTTTCAAAACATGGTTGAAATATTGTCTTGAGTTCTAAACATAAAACATATATTGAAAGCAATTTCAAAATGAGTTGAAAAAGAAAATTTGTTTGGTTTTGATTGAAAGTCTTCCTTTTGAAAAGTAAAACATTTCAAAATGCATAAAAAATAAACCATAGAATTCAAAGTTCTGATTCAAGCTAGGCAAGATCTTTTGGAAGCTTAACATATGGATAATAAGATTCATTGGAATATATTAAGAGAAGCAACAAGATCGGACTTGGAATAAGATGGAACAAGAATCTACAAGAGTAACCACGTGATGAATTATCATACAACACAAGGTGAGTATCAAGATGGTGTTGCTCAAGGAAGTGAAGAAGATCTCAAGTTGAAGTATCCCTCTCTTCTTTGCTCTTATTCTTCGAATCTCGGGGATGAGATTCATCTTAAGGGGGTAGAATTGTAACACCCTAAAATTAGCTACTTTCTAAAAAGAGTAAAATGATTTCTATTAATTGTTTTGTGCTCATAAAAACATAGGTAAAAGAAAATTAAAATCCAACATAAGGGTAGCAACATGTTTGCGCATACATGCCATTGCATTGGTACTTTTGTGATGAGTGGTTTGGAAAATAAATTCAAATCTCAATCTTCAAAATATTATTTTCAAGTAGTGGTTTAAAAAGTATTTGAAAACTTATAAAAACAAAAGTTAGATAAGATGCTTTGTTTTCAAAATCCAAAGGCTTAGAAAAGGTTTTAAGACGCGTTAGAACGATGCCTCTCTTTTCGGGAATCTTTTCGACCTTTTTCGGGATTAAATTCCTATTTCTTGGAGCTTTGTCTTTTTCCTCGATCAATCCAAAAGTCTTTTTCGAGAGCTAAAACCACTTTGGTTGTGTTCCTCATTCTTCCATCTATCCCTAGGAAATTTTCCAGTATTTTTCAGAGCTCAGAGATATTTTTTGGAGCCTAAATAGTAATTCCCAAATTTCTATAATTATTTTAATTCTGAAAATCAATTATTTCCTAAAATATCTCGGATTTCCAAAATCTTCAAACCCTGCGTATATATATATATGCCGGCGTCGCCCTCGATGTGAGGATTCCAGAAGTAGAATTAATTTTTCAAGCCACCACACGTAGCCCCGCAGATCGGACGCCGAAGTTCTGCATCTCATTTCCGACGAACTTTTCTGGCGAACTCTTCGGCGAGCTTTTTTGGCAAAACCATCGCATTCCGACGTCAACCACCACCACCACAAGGTAGATCTCATCGTTCTCTATGCCATAATGTCCTTCTTTGCATCCATCTATCATCTATTGATTGTATTCTCTTTGTATCTTTGTGTCACACCCAATTTTAAGGATAAAATTGAATGCACAAAACTCATGTGTGCCCAGGAATCAATCACACACACAAGCTGACAAATTACAATAGTATCATCACGGTGTCTCATACATCAGAGTTATAATAAAACTTAGTCTTATACATCACAGCGGAATAATAAAAAGATAATGATACTCTCGTGGGCGTCATCACAGGGAAGGTCAACTGGTTGACCACAAGCCTAATAATCCTCCGAGAAATCCTCATACCCGTTGTCATCTGTTACCCATCCGGGATTTTTATCCAAGTAAAGAAAATAAACAAGTGTAAGTACGTTCCGTACTTAGCAAGCTAACATGGGGTTATGAAGCTCAAAAAGGATAGACTCTGGTTTCCTGCAGTTAGCATTTTTAATAGGTCAAACTTTTATTCTCAAGTATTATCAAGTTATGCTTAAGCTCCCATTTAATTCCCATAAGAACATATATCAAGGTCATGTTTACCATATTTCATCATAGAACAACTTAAATGATCATCATCAAGTAACCAGTTATTCTGTGAGTTTTCCAGGCCGCTCATAACCGTGAGCACGGCTGTTATAACAGTTTGTTACCCTCTGCAGAGGTGGTGCACATTCACCACGAGTCGTGATCCCCTTATGCCCGGGTTAATTACTCCCATGTCACTACCAAGGTGAGCGGGCAGGGTACACTATGAAGCAATTTCATATGTTTCCCTAACAAGTTAGGGCCACTAGGTTTCCTTGGCAGGCAGATGTAGGGACCCCCCTTTCCTATGGCACAAATCCATTGCGGCTATACTCATAGGAACAGAGGCAGCCCTATACCCAAAGTGGCAAGCCCCATTTGCGCCAAAAAGGTAACCTCTAACCAGCTAGGAAAGGTCCTATTACTGAGCTAAAGTCAGAGCCATATGACTCTCCCGGTTGCACTGTCAGTCCCAACTTTTGCCGACAGATAAGTCCTTATGGAGGGCCGGGAGCAACATGAACAAAGGTCATTTGCACTTTCGCCCTATGGAACAGTTGTTATAATTCATGTTACTCACTTTGTTCCATAGTATCCTTCATCAATATGTATATCAAGTTCAGTTAGAGCACTAGCAATCTACCCATATGCATTTAACCCATATGAGACAAGGAACAGGATAACAATCACTAGGATGTCCTTACGGGTATCAAAATTAGACACATGCAAATGAGTAATTGATTAGAGTGAGATAGGACATCAAGGAAGGCCCATGTTATACTTGCCTTGGTTCACAAACTCGTGCTGGTCCTGCTGGTCGTCGAAGAGTTCTTGGTCTCCAACGTTTTCCTCACCGTCTGAACGCGACCAACACGGCAACATACAACATTCCAAAAGCATTCATGCAAAGCAAACATTCCTATCATTAGAACAGTACATCAACAGTATTGAAATCAAGATAAAATGTTTGTAAAACTAATCTATGTTTCGCTACGATCACGTCAATGCGAATTTCACAAAAAACGGAGCTAAAATGCGATAGTTATGATTAAAACGGGTTTTCCTATAGCCCTATATTTAATTAAATCTAATCATGAAATTAAAAAGTTCCAAACTTGACTAACAGTAGCTCCAACATGTAGCTTATGAAATTACGAAGCTAACGCGATTTGAATGGACCAATTCGGAGCTAAAACGACAATTTTATAAGCGAAACAGTTCGAATGGCATTTCTGTAAATACTGAAAGCGTACTTTTGACTTAAACAGTGAACTTTACGCTTTCAAAATGAGAATGCGTACTCGAGGAAATACGCCTTGGACTGCGGGTTCAATTCGGTGAAACTAGGAGGGCTCTTTAGCAAATCTACCCGCGAAGGGGTATCTTCTATTCCTGGCCGTTGATCACGCAAGAGACGGCTAGGATCGGCCTGGGGGGGTTCGGCCGGCTGGAACAGTAACACCAGCGAGGCTAGCCATGGCCGGCGGCATGGAACACGCCGGCGAGCTCGGTTAGGGGGGCTAGGGTCCGCCAAACGGGGAACCAAGGGCACCCGAGAGCTCGGGGGGAAGAAGGGGGTCGCGCACAGGTCAAGAAGACGGCCGGAGGGGAAAGCCGGGGCGCGGGCGCCATGGCCGGCGGCATGGAGCTCACGGCGCTCGCGGATTGGGCGCTAAAAGCCACGAAACGCGAAATGAAACGCATGGGGAGAGAGAGGGGACCACGGTGAAGCTCATAGCGGGGAAGGATGGAGTCGACGGTGGCTTGGGGAAGACGGCGACGCGGACGGTGGACGGCAATCCTCGGAGCTCCTCCGTGCGGCAGTTGCGGCCGGGAATGAGGCGAAAATGGAGCGGGGGCAGCAGGGGGCGCGCGAGGGGGGGCTCGGCTGCCTTTTTAACGAGGCCGAGGGGCGGGGAGGACGCTCCCACGACGCGCGTCGTGGCGGCGGTTGCTGCAGCGCCAGGAGCGGGCGGTTGCCGAGCCGCGCGGTGAAGACGGCGCCGACAAGCGGGCCCGGGCGTCAGCGGCTGGGCGCGGGGCGAAGGCGCGCGGCAACGGCAGTTGCTGGGCCGCGCGTAGCTGGGCCGGCGCGGAGCGCGCGGCTGGGCTGGCGCGGTTGGGCTGCTGGCGCGTAGCTGGGCCGAGCGGGAAAAGGGGAGGCGAGCTGGGTTGTGGCTGGTGCTGGGCCGCGGAAAGAAATAAAGAGGGGCCAGCGGGCCGAATGTGAGGAAGGGGAGGAGATGGAAGGAAATTTCCTTTTTTTCTTTTTATAAATAAAATTTTCAAACTCATTTTCAAAAGGTTTTTAAAATCTTTTAGCATTTGAACAAAACCACCCGTCACAGAAATAAATATGCAATAGCATGAATGCATCAGCATGTTTCTATTCTTGTATTTTCTTTTAATTTCATAAAAGAAATATTATTTCCTAAATTTGAAATGCACATATAATTGCACATTTAAATCAAATTTACTATTTTAAAAAGAATTCAAATTTTAGGGTGTTACACTTTGTTTTCCGTCGAGGTATTCCGGCGAACTCCATTGACGCCCACGAAGCTCCTTCATTCCGGCCGTCCTAGCCCTTGGCCGCATCACCCCATTCCGAAGCCCAACGCCTAGAGCCGCCCCTGACCCTGCGGTCACCTCAGGGCTGTGCCGCAAGGCCCCAGGTCCCTTCCGCGCCTCCTGCTCCAAGCAGGCAGGGTAGGCTGCCGCCGGCGGCCATGCCGTGTGGGCTAGGGCTCCTGCCCGTGGCCATACCTACGTGGTCGGCGCCGCCCCACCGCTTCTCGGTCGCCCAGCTGGCCTGCTGTAGCTCCCTGGATAGCAAGCCCCCTTGGACTTGGCCATGGAGACTGCGATCTGCTACAGCCCGATGAAGAAGACAAGGTAGAAGGTGTGCTTATTTACAGTTTTGCCACCAGACAAGATTAGCAATAGTTTATTAGTTTTAATTCCGTTAGATTCATGTCGATGCGCTCTACGTAGTAGAGCTAATGTTTTTTCATGTCACATGTTTTTCGATATATAGCTAAATATTAAATTGATTAATATGTTTGTAATTTGTTTTATAATTAAAAGTAATATAGGTTTTATATCTCGGAGATTATACATAACATGTTAATATGATTAATTGTTAACTTTAAATGTGTTCTAATTATACTCAGTTTAAACAGGTTCGTACAAAATTCAAATTAGATGCTCTCACATGTTTATTGCTTTTGCAAAGATAAAGCTTAATAACTTGTTTAATGAATTAGGTGATAACATTTATAAAATAAAATATGATTAGCTTCAACTTAGTTTTCCAGTTTAAAAATGTTATGAGTAATCTGAATTAATACTACTCATGTAGTTTTTCTTAATTAAAATAAATCAAACATTTAGGCTTTTCTTTTATAATATAAAATCATGATAGTCGTTTCTTTTTAATGATAGTTTCGTTATCGATGATTCTTGTGTTTTCGTGATTGTAGCGACGATCCCACTCTTTTAGGATATTATTTTATAAGCAAATCTCTCGGTAGTTGTATTATTTCAAACGTAGATCCGATTAGCGTGCCTCTCGCGACTGTGTGTTCATAGCGATGCGTAGAATCATATTTCAAACTCTTTTACTTATTTTTCTATGAGTGGTGTATTGTTCTGATATAGATGCAATTGTATGCTATGCATGTATGTGTATGGATGTTGTGTGGTATTCTACGATTATGTCTAGTCGGTGAGATATACGTGGTGATCCAGAAGAAGAAGAAGAACATTGAAGATTAAAGCTTACCGAAGGATCGGTATTTAAGGCAAGTGTACCAAAGGCCCTTGTACCTATGAATTATTACACTTCATATTCATGCATGTGTCTAATTTGATATACCCTTAAGGATTTTACCTAGATGAATACTTGTACCACATATCCTTGTTACCTAGGGTTTGGGTATGCATTTTGGATAGATGTTGCAGCGCTGAACATAGAATAATAGTTAAACACGACTAAAGGCATTATGCAATATGATAACATGAAGCTTTTTAGCAACAGATAGGGGGCTAGAGTACGGGGTTGAGTACTCTAGTGCCTTTCCATAAGGACTTAATCCTGAAGCAGCAACCCAGGAGGTTCCGTACAACCCCGAATATCATATGGCTCTGACTTTAACATGTTAACTAGATTGTACTAGCTCGTCTGTAGCTTCCAGTAAGGGTAAGAGGGTATCTTTCCTTTTTCTGCTAGGATGTGTGTACCGTGCTGCGTTGCCCACGCGTGCCACTCCTTAGTAGCTATGACTTGTTAGTGCGACTAGCTAAGGGTTACATAGTGAAACCCTGCCACACTTCCTAGGTAGAGGTGTAGTGGGCTTTGCAAACCCCGACATTGGGAATCATGGCTCAGTGGGTAAAGATGTACAATTTCTACAGAAATATTTGACCTATTATAATAGTCGTGCTCATGGATATAAGCGGTTTGGATCCTTCAAGATTAGTGGTTACTGTGGATGGTGGATGGCTGGGAATTGAGATAAACTTGACTATACTTTAATATTACTTGGGAATTGGGATTGTTCGCTAAAGTAGTGATATAGGATGCTAAAACTTGATCAACTAAAATTGCGAACTATAGTCAAACAGTGTCAATCCTTTTGAGCCTCATAGATCCCTTTGATATACTTGCTAAGCATGTGAGCTTACACTTGCTTTACATCCAATGAAAATCCCGGATGGGTACCAGATTGCCAGTCTGAAGGAGTTAGGCTTGTGGTCAACCAGTCAGTCATCCCTGTGGATTTGGAGTCTCAGTCTGAAGATTGGAGTTGTCTTTCCACTGTCTATACTCTGAGGTTATATTCTTTATACTAATATGTTATGTATTTAAGCATTGTCTATTGATATTACCCTTATTTGTGGCTATATGTGAGATTTGACTTCCTGGACTCACATATAGTGTGTATCTAGTCGTCTTTAAAACCGGGTGCGACATACATGTGTGTGTGACAAAGTAAAACCATGATGCATATGTCAAGATATATCACACAAGAATAAATATAAAGACATCACATCAAATATTTTTATTCTAGCATGCATAGTCCCTATGAAAATAAATATAACACATGTATGTCACACATAGCACACATTACACATTTTTTCAAGTCCACAAGCCACTAATATATAAATAAAGATCATGTCTCAAGAGATACATAGATAAGGCATAAACGAGTCTCATCTCTCATAGGATACAATCTATCTCAAATCCAAGATACATCAATGAAGCTCAAAAACAAAAACTATAGCCTACAATACATATCTTTAGGTACAAAGATAAGCAAAAGAAACAAATATCTTGAAGCTTTAATCAGTCTCTCTCCCCCTTTGTCATCTATCACCACAAAGGTCCAATAATGACATACTAAGGACAAAGGGGCTGCAAGCTATCTCTGACAGCTGTCATCACTCATTATCATCTTCATCTCTACCAGCATCCTTATCATCTGAGTGTGTGGCACCGGCTGGACGAGAACCACCCGCACTAGACAGGTCATAGAAACTACCCATGAGGTCACTCCACTAGTCTAAAGCATACCTGTCTGCTACACTAGGATGTGGCTGAGAGTGAAGAGGCACACGAGCCTGTAGTGGTAAAGTGTTAGGGTGCTCTGGTGCCTGCTGCTGCTATTGCTGTCGCTGAAGGAAATCAGCAAACTCTACGTCGTACCTACCCTACTGCTCCTCCTCAGTCTTAGGCTCACTAGCTGCCTCATCTGATATTGGAGACCTAGGAGGATCAAGCTCAAGTCTAGAAGCAATTTGCTTCAAAGTCCAAGTATCCTTCCTCCTAGCCTCCCTCTCCTTCTGCTAACAGGTCCATATGTCCTTGCACATCCTAAAGATAGCACTGAACATCTTGCGAATAGGAGAAGGAGGATTGCGGCGACATGGAGAAGAACATGAAGGAGCATGTGGTAGAGGAGAAGCTCATCCTGCTACACCACCACCTACAGGTGCATCTACCTCTGGTGCTGCTGCTACTTCTTCTGGTCCTGCTGGAGGTACCCCAACCTTAGTCAAATCTGCAACAATCTTCAGGGCCTTATGTACCTTATCATACTCAAAGGTATGCCCTATGACCTGCTCAATCATGTGCATGATGTAGGGAGCAAAACCATAGCCCTTGAGGGGTCTCTCGCTGACACTTCTGATCTCGCACCATATGAAATCAAAGACGCTAGAAGGTCATGCATCAGGTGCCATCCTATGGAGCAGGTTCCTAGAGTAATCTGCAATGTTTCCCTTATCTCCACCCTTGCAATCAATGGTCTTCTTGAACATCCTATCCAGGTATCTGTAAGTAGGGTGAAGACCTAGAACCTTCCCCACTGCTCCTCTCTCACCCCCTGGTAGGGGTACATGTAGGCAAGCTACTCTAGAGGCAACACCTACTCTGTGTGGATCCTATCTTTCTGAAGATCATCATCTGAGAAGCCAAGTAGAGTTGCAAAAGCATCAAAATCAACACTGTACCACTGGCCCTCAAGCATCTAGTGCATACGCCTCTCATCCTCCTCAACATATAGGGTGGTGTAGAACTGAGCTACTACCTCTGTGTTCTAGTCATGCTGAAACTCCATAATCTCATAAACCCCTGTATGCTCACAAATAGCAATAGCATGATCAATGGAGGCCTTTTGCAAATCTCTGATGTACTACCAGTCAATCCACTAAGACCTAGCAATCATTGGGTTCCTAGCAAGGATCACACTGGTGTAGAAGTCTATATGAAAGGCTATATGAAATCGATGATCAAACTGAATCCTCGACAAGTCCCTTGGATCAATCCTTCTTTCATCTCTGGCCCTTCTAGTCATGCCTTTCCCTCGATAGTCAACTCTGGCAACATAAGAGGGTACACTAGGTGGATGTGGCTCAAGTAAACCATAGTGCATACCCTGACCTGGCTGGTGCTGAGCTGGAGGTACAGCCTGCTCCTCAATCTCTTGCTCATCATTTGAGCTACCACCATCTGAATCTCTATCAGTGCTCTTCCTCTTTTTGGTACTAGGCTCCACTCTATACTCCTTAGTATCTGTGTTAGAGGAAGAACTATTGTCTCCCTCTTTGTACTGTGGAACACCCCTAGTAGCTCTAGAGAGTCCCCTGCTGCTGCCCTGCTCCTACTGACTATATCTGGGATGCATTTCTTGTCTTGCCTTCTTATATTTTTCTTGTGCTGGATCATGCCTATGCTTGGACCTAGGCTCCTGTCTTCCACTCATAGCTGTTGTCCTGTATCCAAAGATTTGCAAGGAATTTTAGATACATGCCCAAATGATAGCTTATTTTAGTTGAAATATAGAAATAAGAATAATTATCCTATGCTTTGTAATCACCTTAACCAACCTAGGTCAAAAGGTTCACAAAACACAATAGACAATTAGACTTAGTCCTAAGAATCAACCACTAAGAGGATTGAAACAAGAGAGCAAAATCTGCTCTGCTGTCCCATACCGGACACGTCTGGTATGAGCGGACAACAACCCTAGCCAGGGTCCTCGGCTCAATCTTCAACCAATCCAATCCAAACTCTAGGCATTGCTTCTAGATAGGTAATGTAGCATCTCTACCGAAGGGATTTGAAAATCATGCCCTAACCGCTTAGATCAGATGAGGTCCGGGATTAGGGTACCTTGTGAGAGTGAATGAAGATACGATTGGAAATCCAAGTCCTAGAGTCTTCAATCTTGATGCAAAACTCCTCCGATCCAATCTCCCTCTCTTCCTTTTCATGGTGGAAACTTGAAATCACCAATAAAGGTCGAGGAGAGGCGGCTGGGTTGGTTGGAAGATGAATAACCTAACTTGGTCGAAGGGGTACCAACTGTTTTTATAATCCCGCTCATATCGGACATGTCCGGTAGGCATACCGGACACATCTGGTATTTGTGGGCTGGCTGATCTTTTTCCAAATTTCATTCACTTAATTCCAATCTTCTTCTCTATCATTTCTTGATCCAAAAACATGTATGTCCTTGATCTAAATAAGGTGTAATTACTTTTGTTATCCAAATGCCATGAGTATCACTTCTCTTTTCCAAATATTTGGCATATATAGATTTTGATTACTTGAGAGAGATATTGTGAGACATAGTAGATTGTGGACTTAAGAAAGCCATGTCATGTGTAATTAGCCAATCAAATAATCAAGGAGAGCTATAATTATCACATGACAAGGCTAGGTCACAAAGACCAAGATTCAAATAGTTTTTCAAATTCACACCACCTACACATGCTAGTTATGGGTTTTGAAAAACATCTCTTCTATGTCACACAAACGCACATTCTAACATATAAAGGGTCTTAGATGCACTTACAATGCATGTATGTAAACACAATCTTTGCCTTGAGCCCACAAGAATACCACTAAGAAGATATATAGCATGATAGTCTTTATGTTGACCTTAGTTGCCAAATAATCATGCTAGATACTAAATCAAATTTTCATCCAAAGGACTACAAAGAATGCTAGATAAGTTTGTTAGTCCACAAGGTGCAAAATAGAAACTGAGCTCCCCCTAAATAAGTGCTTTAAGTAATTTAAAAGACTTTCAACTAGCACTTCATTCTATTAAGAAATTGGGAGCCAATTTTCCATTTTGACCATAAACCAAATAAATTGCCATATCTAAAATTGAGTTCAAGAGATGCTCACAATCCACTTAGAATTGGTAAACCACAAGCTTCTGAGTAAATTGAGGATATATGAAAATATATGGATTAAAGACTCAGTTGCAATTCAATTAGTGTTCTGGTTCCTGCAATACCGGACACGTCCGGTAGGTATACCAGACACGTCCGGAATACGTAGAACAGAAACACTTTCTTTCTATCCCTAGCCATACCGGCCACGTCCGATAGTAATACCGGACACGTTCGATAGGGGCAGGATAGATCCAATTAATTCGTTGTTTGTGATTCTTCGTTTAGCTCTATTATTTATTGTATACCTGCATCTCAACAAATGAATTGCTCTACTAGAGAGCTATTAAAAGCATCATATGGCAAAATAAAATACTTTTCAATTAGCCACTTTAATATTTCACAAATATGCCTATTTGTGAACTATTGAACACAAAACAAACAAGATGGCTATCCTATAAGGTTTAGGTACTTGTTACCAATGGTGCGGATGAAATATATGATATATTCATTGAATTATCTTCGAGTCAACCATATAAGAGATTATGATAAGAATTGGTTGATAGATTGAGTGAATATAATCAAATTGCTTGCTCAACCACCCTAAGCCTTCATCTCATCACCAAGTACCTACATCATTAACCTAAGCACACTTTGGCACCCAACTCTTGTTGGGTCCTTTTTGGTTAGTCAACAAGTGCTTAGACACACAAATGGCTTTAGCACTAGTTTGTGGTGAACACATCACCTTGCTAGTGCTAACTCCATTTGTGTCCTTCCTAAGCTTATCATTATAAACAAATGCGTTCGGCTTAGGAGCGTTACCATTTGGGCATTCATAGCTTAGATGCCCCTTTCTTCTACAAGCATAGCATATGCGACCTTTGTTTGCTCTATGCTTGTTTTGCTTGTATGGACATCTATCAACCTTGTGGCCCATCTCATTGCATCCATAGCATCTTCTTGTTGCAACTTGGGCTTTCTTTCTTGCCTCTTTGTACATTGGGCATTTCTTGGTAGGATGCCCCAATTTCTTGCCCATGAGACAAGCACTTTGTCCATCACTTTTCTTTTGGTTGGCCAACTTGTTTGAGGCCTTTTGTTCAGCCACTTCACACTTGTCGGACCAACTCTTATAGGGACACATTGCCCACTCATGTCCATATAATCCACAACCATAGCATAACCTTTTTCTATGTTTCTTGCTCTTGGTTGTGTTGGCCTTACTTGAAATGTGATTCTTTTGTTGGGCTTTGGAGGAAGCAAGGTTTGAACCCTTCTCAAGCTCCTTCACCATGTTATCACGATTATCTTGAGAAGGTTGTGCTTTCTCCCTACCCTTCAACTGAATCACATCTTTCTTTAATCTTTTCACCTCTTCTTTGAGCTCTAAGTTTTCTATAATATTTAGCTCAATCGAAGATTGGCTTGCTTGAGGAGCACACTCATTAATACAAGAAATATTTAATTGAGATGGTGTACTAGTGAGTGAATGTGTGAGAGGTTGAGAAAATTTTATCGATGTGATCACAACCTCATGAGCTACCTCAAGCATGATGCTTGATTCTACTACTTCATCATGAGAACACTTTAGATGAACATAGTTTGCTTGTAGCACATTATACTTGCTTGATAGTTCATCTAGCCTTGCCTTTAGCTCAAAGTTTTCCTTCTCTAGTAGTGAAACACTTTCACTTAGAGCCTTTAGTTCTTCCATTTTGGAGATGAGAAACAATTCTTGCTTTTGAAGTGATTGCTCTTGCTTCTCAATCTCTTCTTCAAGCTCATCATTCTTTTCAACTATCTTCATGATGATGAACTTGTCTTTGCGGTTGAGATGATCAAGGTTATAGTTGTCTTCAACTTCAACATCACTCTCATCTTGATCATCTACTTGTACTTTCTCCTTTTCTTGATCTTTCTTGTTACTCTTTTTCTTGCTTTTCTTGGCCATGAGACACAAATGATGAGTATCATAAGATACTGAGTTTGACTCATCACTTGGTCGCCATTGGACTTGAGCATCGTTGCAAACAGTTGCTTGATGGTCTGCTGCCTCGGCCATACCGGACACGTCCGGTATGTGCAGGCAGACAGCAAGTCATGCGCTGCTTGCACTTCTTGCTCTGGCTCGGCGCTTTTGAGGTTTTGTGAGGCTTCTTCGCTGCATGAAGACACAACGGACATACTTTCCATTGACACGATCTCAAGTGCATCATCACATTTGGATTTCCATAAAAATCAAAAAGTCTAGTCCAAATGAGATGAGCACTCTCTGGAGATGGTTGTCCATTGAAGATTGCCTCATCTTGAACCTCTACACTCAATGTACTCAACATGACATTAATAGCTTGAGCATTGAGTTGCACACATCTCTTCCTCTTTTAACAAATTTTTGTAGTTGCTCCAATCAACTATAGGAAGAGTTATGCTTGCATCCACAATATGCTCAACAAGAGGACTAATATCCCTAAAAGCATTGAGTACATGAATTGACCAGGGTAGAAAGTTTGAACCATCATTTTAGAGAAGCACCAGGCTCCAACTCGATAGGCATCGACATTCTTTTTCTCATGGCGGTGAAGCTTTAGGTGAGAACCTTGCTCCGATACCAATTGAAAAGACCTAGGATGCCACCTAGAGGGGGGTGAATTAGCATTCCTGAAAATTAACACCTTTAAATGCGGAAACGATTAGTAAAGAGAGTCTTCAAAATGGAAACTCTAAATTAAGTGTAGTACCACCCCTCACAAGTTAGCCACAGAGTAAACAAGGTATAAAGAATATATATAGAAGTTACAACCCTATAATACAAAGTTAGAACAGAGAATGAATATATTCAGCACAGGCAGGAAATACTGGACGTGTCCGGTAGCTCCGGTATACATGGTTTCAGTGGAACAGCCCTAAACTTGCTTCTTTTGATTTCTAACTTCAAATCAAATTGTAGGTACCTACTAGATATGACAATATACATAGATAACCTGCACAAGAGCAAGAGCAATACAAATATCGAATAAATTCGAATTGAGACAGGATATTTATTTTACCGAAGTTCAGACTCGTTCGAGTCCTACTCTCCATTGAGGGGGCTGTGGGCAACCCATTGAAGGTTAGCCCTAGAGGATACCACGAAGGTCACTCTAGTCAGAGTCTTTTCCAACTCCTTTTCCTCCTTCCACTAGTTGATTCTGAGGCAGTGGAATCGACTGTTACAAACTTTTCGAGACACACCACAATCTCTCGGGTGCTCTCCGGTGATGCCTAACTGTCTAGGACCAAAGAGTCCAAGAGTAACAAATGCAAATCACGAAATAGACAATATGCACAAGTGCTCAAGTGGTGGTTTGCTCTCTTTTTCAAATTCTCTCTTAACCCACAAATGGATTTTGCTATTTGGATCACACACTTACTAAGAGAGGGTTTGGGAGAGTTGGCAAGGCTCAAAATGTGTATGTGTATCAGCAGAATCAGCAGCCTCCAAAGGTGAAGGCTTGGGGTTATTTATAACCCCCTTAGAAAAACTAGTCGTTTTATAGCCGTTCCCATACCGGACATGTCCGGTATGACTTACACTACGCCAACGGTAACTAAGTTACAGTGTCAATGTGAGGCGTCGGAACTCCTGACTCACGTCGAAACTCCCAACCCTCAGCATATTTGAAAACCATGTAACTGAGTTAAAGTATGTGAGGTGTCAGAACTCCTGACTCATGCTAGAACTTCCGACCGTTGGAACTCCTGACTTACGTCAGAACTCCTGACTCTCAAGGCATCTGAAAACTAGCTGTTGGCCTCTGGTCATCCATGAATACCAGATATGTCCGGTATGACCACCACAGTGAACTCTCCAAGTCAATTAAAGCGTGAGACGTCGGAACTCTCGACCATTGCCGAAACTCCCGACCGTCGAAACTCTCGACTTATGTCGAAACTCCCAGCTAACCAACCCAAGAACAATAATTTTACCATTGCTGGGCAAATACCGGACACGTCTGGTATGAATACCGGACACGTCCGGTATTGCTAGACCAGCAAGAAATCAGTTAGCTCTTTTGTCTCTAAAATACTCAAAACTCACATGGGTTGGCTTGAACACTTATGAAACATTATCTATCAACATGATGCATCCCTCTTAATAGTACGGCATACCTATTAAACTCAAGATTAAAGGAAAAACGAATTTATACCGCTTGAGTTGACCTCTTTTGAATTAATGCCGTCTCTTTCAATCTTCATCAAGTAAGGGTGTCAACATGTTGATATTGATCTCGTCACTTGAGCATAGCCATCTTGAGGCACATGACTTGATTCCATTCATCAAATATGAATAACTCCAAATGCATCAAGTCACTTCAAACACTTTGTCCAATATAGATTTGATCCTCCACATCAATATGACCATCGTAGCTAGATTAGTACCTCAACTAAATGCAAGTACTCCCTTTTTCACCCTAGCTAGGTTCTTCGGCCCGTCAAGCCAGTCGCTTGCCCTTCACCCTTACTTAGTACCTCGAAGCCTTTCCTTGCTATCTTCACCATCTCAAGCCATCAAGTCACATCTTGTGTTGAATCAACCATTCGTTTGTATTGTTATCTTTTTCATTTTAATTTAGCAAGCTTCAAATATGAGACCATTCCATATGCAAACCCTCATGTCTCATTAATTAATTCTTACGAGCTTGCTTTCACATAGTACATAGAAATACCACAATAAATAAGCCTTTGCATGAATTCCATTTGTATTGTTGTCTTGTGCTTGAACTCGATTATTTTATACAACAACGCATCATTTTGGCTTTCATTAAGTACCTGTGAGATATCTTATTACCTGTCCACACTTAGCAAACGGGTTAGACCTTTAATCATGTTGTCATTCAACCATCCAAAACCCACTAAAGGGCTAGATGCACTTTCAACATTTGAGCAAGGGTTAGGAACTTCACCAGTGGAGTGTCACTATAAGTGACCGGAAGCTGGCCTTGGTTGGACCGACACGTCCGGTCAATAGAAGCAGCGAAGACACTGGCGTCGGTCCCTGACCGGATGCTGGGTCACATAGTGACTAGACACTAGAGGGTTGCGTCCGGTCCTGCTGACGTGGCAGCTCATAGAGGAGACGCTGAGTGACCGAACGTTGGGTGAGTCTGGTCGAGCATGACCGGACGCGTCCGGTCGAGATTTTTTTGCTTCTGGATGCTTACTAGAAACGACCAGACGCTGAGGTCCTACGTCCGGTCACTTCACAGTAGTGCGTCCGGTCATCACTTGACCATTGGCATTGGGCGCTCAGTATTTGAAGAGAAGGGACATGTGGCGTGCATCGCGCGACCGGACACTGAGGTCCAGTGTCTGGGCAATCTGACCGGTGTGTCCGATCAGCCCATGTTCAGTGCAGTGAGGAGCCCAATAACTCTATTCATGGGGGCTCTCTATTTAAGCCTCGTGGCTGGCTCAAGCTCATACTCTTAGCCATTTGCATTGACATAGCAACCTTGTGAGCTTAGCCAAAGCCCTCCCACTCATCCCCATCATTGATTCATCATCTTTGTGAGATTGGAAGAGAATCCAAGTGTATTGCTTGAGTGTTTGCATCTAGAGGCACTTGGTGTTCGTGTTTTGCTATGGGATTCACTTGTTACTCTTGGTGGTTGCTACCACCTAGATGGCTTGAAGCAGCGAGGATCATCGAACGGAGGTTGGTGATTGTCTTCGGCTCTTATTGTGGTGATTGTGAGGGGTTCTTGATCTTTCCCCGATAGAGAGCCAAAAGGTACTCTAGTGGATTGCTGATGGCTTGTGTGATCCTCATCTTGTATTGGTTGTGCGACACCCTATTGAGGGTTTGGCGTGTGATGCCAATTAGCGCGTGAACCTCCAAGTGAGTGAATCGCCACAACGAGGACTAGCTTGCCGACAAGCAAGTGAACCTCAGTAAAAATCATTGTGTCATCATTTGATTCCGAGGTGATTGGTCTTCATTAATATTCATTCTTGTGATTGATTGGTTCACTCCTCGGTACGGCAGTATAACTATCTTTCTCACTCTCTTTATAATACCGCAAACTAGTTGTCAAGCTCTTTAGTGTAGCTTGTTGTGAGAGCTTGTTAGTTTAGTTAGTGTGGCTCTTTAGTTAGTCTTTAAGAGCACAATAACTTAGTGCAGTGACGTAGCTATTGTGTGGATAGAAACTATATAAGCTAGAATTGTGGTAGGTGGCTTGTAATTTTAGTAGGCTAGCGCAACACTTACTTCGCCTCATAATTGTCTAACCGGTTTGCTAAGTATTGTTGTAGAAATTTTTATTAGGCTATTCACCCCCCTCTAGCCATTAGGACCTTTCATTATCTCTTACAGATGAATCTAAGGTCGGGACGTGGGAGCACCAGTGCTGGGGTGGCTCATGGTCTTGGCAAAGGCCAAAGGGAAAGTGGCTAGGCCAATGAGCACAACGGGGAGAGCCATAAGGCTCCACTTCTGGCTCCTCCTCCTCCACCACCACTGCCTCCAATGACTCACGCAAAGATGATGGCAGAACTGATGGTTGCTCACCATGAGTCAGCCCGTGCCATGGAGCTAATGGCACAAGCTATCGCTGGCTTCACCCACGGAGGCCACGGGGGCAATGGTGGGAACAGGGGTGGTGCCCGCTGTCCGGAGGGACCCTCCTCTTACCAGGATTTCCTCAAGACCCACCCGCCCACTTTCACACCGACAGCTGAGCCCTTAGATGCAGAGCACTAACTTCGCATTCTAGAATAGAAGTTTCTGTTGCTCAACGTGGCTGATGAGCAGAAAGTGCGCTTCACAGCGCAATAGTTGTTGGGGTCCTGCAAGTGCATGGTGTATACCTTCCATGCCATGCAGCAGCCTAGATCATAGAGGTGACCTAGCAGGAGTTCACCAGCAGCATTCAGAGAGTTCTATATTCCTATTGGTGTCCGCAATAGGAAGCTGACTGAGTTCCTAGGAGCTTCAGACAAGGGGGTATGATAGTGATGGACTACTGTCAGTAAGTTCTATCACTTGTCCTAGTATGCTGGAATTCATGTGGACACCGACGAGAAGAAGAAGGATCGCTTCTATCGTGGCCTCTCTTACATCCTTCAGGAGAAATTATACACTGAGAACTATCAGACCTTCAGGGTAATGATGAATGCTGCCATCGCTATGGAGGGCTTGCAGCGGGATTCCTAGGTAGAGTGGAAGAGAAAGCGGGTGGCCACATGGGGTCTTCTAGCCACCCTCATACTCAGAAGGTACAGGTTGTCTGACGGGTGCCCTATCAATCATCAAGCGGGCATTCATTTCGGTAGCCCCAGCAAACTTCTCAGACTTCTTCCATGCAATACCTGTGCACCCACCCATAGAGGTGCAACCCCAGCAGCCTCAGGGACAGCAGGTCCCTACCTCGCCAAGGATTTGGAAACAAGCCTGGTGCTTGCTTCAAATGTGGCAAGGATGGCCATTATGCCCGTGAGTGTCCCTAGAACCAGCCAGCCTAGTCTGCTCAAGCTTTGGCGAACTCTAGGACTAGTCAAGCGGACAGTGATCAAGAGAAAAGTGCCAGCCAGCCGATCTAGATAGGTGAATTTCATGGATGCTGAGCAGATATTGCAGCAGGAATCCAGTGATGGCTGGTATGTTTACCATCGATTCCCATCTAGCTTATGTGTTGTTCGATTCTAGGTGTATCACATTCACTTATGAGCATGGGATTTGTAGACTAGCACAATATACCACTTATGGCTATACCATATGCCTATAGAATCCTGTACTCCTGGGTGCGTAGATGTGCATCAATACTCGAACGGACATAGTAAACTTGGTATTAGCCACTCATACTTACCGCCTATAGTTCATGGTACTGCCTGGGCAAGGCATTGATGCAATTTTTGGAATAAACTGGTTCTGGGTATATGGGGTAGTCTTGGATATAAAGCGGAGAAGTGTGGTGTTACGGCTTCCATCTTCTAAGGATATGATGTCTCTTCTTGTACCCTCAGATCTAGTCTTACCTGTTGCTGCCCATGCTAAAGCCTCTCCTGATCTTACCTCCATTCCTATGGTATGCGAGTTCCTAGATGTATTTCCTAAAGATCTACCTGAGCTGCCATCGGACAGAGAGGTGAAATTCTCTATTAAGCTAGGGCCTGGTATTGGTCCTATCTCCTAATGCCCGTACCGTATGGCTCCAAAGGAGTTGGCTGAGATGAAGAAGCAACTAGAAGAGTTGATGGAAAAGGGCTTTATCTATCCTAGTTCTTCGCCATGGGGTTGTCCAGCCATTTTTATGAAGAAGAAGGATGGTACTCTACGGATGTGTGTGGATTACTACCCTCTTAATGCGGCTAACAATTAAGAACAAGTATCCTTTGCCCCACATAGATACTTTATTCGATTAGCTAGCTGGTGCCAAGGTATTCTCCAAGATTGACCTCTGTTCTGGCTATCATCAGATCAAGATCAGACCACATGATATACCAAAGACAACTTTTTCTACTAGGTATGGGCTGTATGAGTACCTAAGTATTGCCTTTTGGTCTCACCAATGCTCCTGCCTTCTTCATGTACCTAATGAATTCAGTTTTTATGCTAGAGCTAGACAAGTTTGTGGTAGTATTCATTGATGATATCCTGATATATTCCAAGAATGATGAAGAGCATGCCCAACACCTTCGGATAGTATTGTCTTGACTAAGGGAACACAAGTTGTATGCTAAATTCAGCAAGTGTGAATTTTGGTTAGATCGAGTATAGTTTTTGGGGCATGTGTTGACACCTGACGACATTTTAGTAGATCCCAGCAAGGTGCAAGATGTGTTGAATTGTCTCCCAAGTCTGTGCACCAGATTCGTTAGTTCCTTAGTCTAGCTGGGTACTATCGGCATTTCATCCTAGATTTCTCTAAGATAGCACAACCAATGACCAAGCTACTCCAAAAAGAAGCCAAGTTTGATTGGAGCATGGCCTGTGAAGAAGCCTTCCAAGCTTTGAAGACATTTCTAACCACTGCTCCTATGTTGGCCCAACCAGATATTGATAGGCCCTTTGATGTATACTATGATGCCTCGTAGATGGGGTTGAGATGTGTGCTAATGCAAGATAGGCGTGTGATAGCTTATGCTTCGCGCCAACTGAAAAAGCATGAAGTGAATTATCCCACTCATGATTTAGAGCTAGCTGCTATAGTCCACCCCCTAAAAATTTGGAGGCATTACTTGTTGGGCAACAAAGTACACATCTTTATAGATCATAAGAGCCTCAAGTATATTTTCACTCAGTCTGAGATGAATATGAGGCAAAGGAGATGGTTAGAATTGATAAAGGATTATAACTAGGAAGTTCATTACCTCCCAGGAAAGGCTAATGTGGTAGCTAATGCCTTGAGCCAAAAGTCACATCAGATCAAAGAAACACCTTTGTCTCTCAACCATGTAGAGGTGTTAGCTCACATTGCCTTGACCTCAGAATTGGTAGAGCAGATTATTCTGGAGCAAAGGCAAGACACTAAAGAAATTCATCACATTAGGAAATTGATTATCGAAGGGCGTGGCCCTAACTTCAGTGTTGATGAGCAGGGAGTAGTGAGATACAAGGATAGATTGGTGGTTCCATCCAATGAGGAGCTAAGAAGGAAGATTTTGAGTGAAGCCCATCATTCAAAGTTGTCTATCCATCCTGGTAGCAACAAGATGTATAATGATATGTGCCACTTGTACTAGTGGTCCAACATGAAGTAGGACATCACCCAGTACGTCATGGAGTGCGACACCTGTGGGAGAGTTAAAGCATATCATATGCGTACTCCAGGATATTTGCAACCCTTGCCCATTCTTGTTTGGAAGTGGGAAGATATCTCCATGGACTTTGTGGTGGGTTTGCCCCGCACATCCACGGGCTATGATTCCATTTGGGTCATTGTGGACCGTCTCACTAAGTCTACTCATTTTATCCCGGTGGACACTAAATACACAGCCAAGAAGTATGTTGAGATATATTTTGATCGGATTGTGACCCTACACGGAGTTCCCCTTACTATCATCTCTGATAGAGGGTCAGTTTTTGTCTCTCGTTTCTGGGAGCAACTACAGCACTGTCTTGGTACTCACCTCCTCAGAAGCTCAGCATATCATCCACAAATTGATGGTCAAACTAAATGGGTGAACCAGGTGCTCGAGGATATATTGAGAGCTTGCGCCATTTTTTTCCTGAGAAGTAGGATGGATGCCTGAAGTTGGCTGAATTTTCTTACAATAATAGCTACCAAGAAAGCATCCGCATGGCACCATTTGAAGCTCTATATGGGAAGAAATATAGGACACCACTAAACTAGGTTGAAGTGGGAGACCGTGGATACTTTGGGCCTGATTTCATCAAAGACGCTCGAGAGCAAGTCATCATTATTCAGTCATTTGAAGGCAGCTCAGAGCCGATAGAAAGCCTATACGGACAAGCAAAGATGACCCTTGCAGTTTGAAGTTGGGGATTATGTGTACCTTAAGGTGTCTCCTATGCGAGGGGTGCATCGGTTTGGTATCCATGGCAAGCTAGCTCCCCGATATGTGGGTCCTTACCAAATTTTGAAGCAGTGTGGCCCTAGTTGCTTATCATCTCTAGCTTTCTAATATGTTATCTGCGGTACACAATGTGTTTCATGTATCGCAATTGAAGAAATGTTTGAGGGTTCCTGATGAAGCTATAGAAATTGAAGGACTACCACTCTAGCCTAATTTGACTTATGTTGAGCACCTGTGTCAAAATCCTGGATGAAAAAGAAAGAGTGACCAGAAATAGTGTGGTAAAGCTCTACAAGGTGCAGTGGCAGAACCACTCTAAGGATGAGGCCACATGGGAACAAGAGAGATATGTATTGAAGCATTACCCCCACCTTCTCTCTGGTTCTGATGAGTAGTCGTTGCGTTGAAATGTACTTCTTATCTCCTTCTCACACTAGGCACATGAAATCTCGGGTCGAGATTTTGTTTTAGGGGGGTAGATTTATAACACCCTCGATGTTACACTGTACAGTTTTTGCTAAAACACTACATGAGCATCACACTTATGTGTACATGTATGAATTATAGAGTGTAAAGCAATATACATAACTTGAAAAGTTCATCGGAAAACACGAAACGAATGTTACATTGCATGTCCGCATGTATTACTTGGTGTTCTAAATGAATTTTTATTGAACGAAAATGTTATAGAACGCATATGCAAAACTTTAATAAAGTGCATAGTACAAGCTTTGTAGGTGACTGGCTAAATACTCGCGGTCGAGAATGGGAGTCACTAGCTAGCTTAATTGGTAGCCTGGAAATCGAAGTTGACGCAAAACCGATCGAAACTTAGTCACTTTTCTAAAGTCTGAAAATGGGTCGACGAAGCTGAGTTCGACAATTTTTATAGGAGGATTGGGTTAGGTAGTGTCACGGTTTAAGGGTTTGTTTTAGTTGCTTGATATACCATCTTGAGCGTAAAATAGTTGGTTTAGCAACCGGATCGTCGAGTTGGGTTTTTGGGCAGCTTTAAAAAGTGTGCAAGTCACTTTTCCCGGCCAATTGCAGCGACTAGGCGCGATCACCGTGCGGGCACTCGTCGTCGCCGCGCCTGCTGCTCAATGCGTGCGCCATGCGTGGGCCACCATGCTGGCCGGCCCTACCGCTGGCCCCGTGCTGTAGGCCACGCCATCGTTGTTGCGCCCTGGCACACCATGCACACACACGCACGCGCCGCAAGCACCACTGTCTGGGCCTGCCTCTGGCCACCGTCACCCGCACCGCTGTGGCCATGCTCTGCCAAGTGTCTCATGCCGCACGCGCACGTCGCGCCTGGCGGGCCCAGCCACTCCACCGCCGTCGTGTCTACCTGAACCATCCTTGGCTAGCCTGTGGCTTGGCCAGTTCAGCTGCTATTGCGCGGTGTCACTGATGCCCACCATCGCGTTGTGCTATGGCTCGGTCATGCTGCGCTTTGGCCGCCGCTGCCGTGCAACTACTGCTGCGGTTGACCTTCATAGCTACACATGCGTGAGCTTGCCCACCTGCCTCTGCCATCACGTCTGAGCTTGATGCGATGCTACGCGGAAAACTCTCCCTGGACGATGTCGTCCACTATGGCGCAAAGGACCGAGCCGCCGTTGACTTGAGTGTTAGGTAGGGCAGCCAGTCGTCTGGAGCACGTTTCGCTGTTTCCCCACTACCCTGTAGCCCGTGCATGATTGAGCACTGAGTGGACAGCCGTGTCATGCCACGGTAGCAACGAGCCAAGCCTCATCTGTCCTCTCCTGTCTCCGCTGTCACCTTGGCCGACGGACCCGCTCCCTTCAATTTGCCGTGGTGGAGGCACCAGCAATCCAATTAACCCCAGTCCTTGGCTCCAGCAGAGTAGCTAGTCACCCACCCGACCCTCACCTTGCAGCGAGTCTCGCCGCACCAGTGCTCTAATTTGGAGTTGCCAGTCCGTCGGGTCGATAAGACCAGTGTTGGCATGCGCCGATGGCAAGCCACCTACCTAGTGCAGCTCATGTCGATTCCTTGTGCCTCTAGCTTCGCCTCCACCTGCTAAGCACCCTACGTACCCTTGCCTGAATCTCTACCACCGCCCAGCCTTCCCTTGACTGTAGCCTTGCCACCGTACCGTGCACCAGTCGCACCGTCCGTGCGCACTGTGGCCTAGCTTGGCTCGGCACCGTCATTCGATCGAACCACCGCCTTCGATTGGTTCCAGTGGTGAGTTCCTTGAGCTCACTAGCTAGCCCTTTTTCTCGACATTGTTGTGACTCACCGGAACTGCCACTGCCGTGGTTGCAGGATCTCCGCCACCATGGTCCATCCTTGCTAGCGGCATCCTAGCTCGCGCTTCCTTCGCCCAGCGCTTCGCGTTCACTCCCAGGTAGGCATCGGCTTCGTAATTTTTGAGCTAAACTTTGATAAATTGTAGTAAATTCTGTAGGTGTCGAAAAATAGTGAAACTAAGTTTGTTAGGTTCACAAAAATACCATCTATCTGTTAGTGTAGTTAGTTTACAGTTGGATGTGATAGTGATAGGTTCATAAATCCAAACTAGAGAGCTTAGTATTATATAGATTAATATTTCTAGAAATTTTTGTGGTAAATTGGTGATAGCTATAGCTATGAAATTTTTATAGTAGGCTCATTAGATTATTATGTACCTGTTGTAAATTTTGTAGCCCTAGAGTAGGTTGATAAATAGAGTAGCTATTATCCTTGTTTTTATCATATATAGAGTAAATCTGTATTAGGAGTAAAAATACCTTTAGTTGCTATGATAATGTATGTCATGCTTCATACTTGTTAGTGGTAACAGTAGGTAACTTAGTACCTGAGCCGGTAGGACTAGCTTAGTAACTTGATAGATGTAGTTTATTTTAAGAGCTGTTGTTGCTATATTATTAAGTGTTGCATCATCATTTTATGCATATAGATCACGAGTTGATAGAATTCATGCCCGTGGACGAATAGGAATATGAAGAGGTCATTGAGGAGTACGAGGAGGAGATCCTCATGTACAGGAGGGAGTCCCGGAGCCTTTTGGTGCTGACTTTGCTGACCCGTCGCCTGCCCAAGGCAAGCCCCGGTGCATAACCCCTATTTTTAATAATCACTGAATATATGTATGATGTGTATTTATGTTATAGGTATTTTATGGAAACTACATGCATAAATATATCTACCTATGAGTCCTACTAGTACAGGATCGCATAGCTGCTATGCTTAGGATATCAGTAGTGTGAGTAACCTGCCGTTACTCACGAATAGGTGATAATTATGATCACTCATGATAAAATGGTGGAAAGGAAAGTGGTGACCAGGGCAGGGATATGGTTTGGGTACTGGTGGGTGTAAGGAGTTGTGTCTTGCGGCCAATAGGGCATAGCTTGGTTATAATTTTTTCCTGTCTGTGTCGATTAAGGACCGGTCGTTGCAATGGACGCTAGGCAAGTCACAGACTTATTATCCTGAGCACATACTTGGGTATGGGCGTAGGGAAGACTCGTTGCTCTCTTATCGTGAATCTGGCTCTTTCCGGACCGACTGATTGGAGGCGTGAATGGTGGAGGTCCTTGCACCGCACTGAGTCTAGGACTCAGGAGTGGGGGCTTGGAGTCCAAGTTTGGACGGGGACCTAGACACCCAGGACAGAAGGGTGATGGGTTGGTCCTGCTTGTGCCTAGGGTACAAACAGGGCGTGTGTTTTGGGGTACCCAGCTGAGGGCATTGATTCGTGAATTACCGGTAAATCCGGTACGGCTTGTCTAAACTCTAGCACCGTAGTAAGAATTGGAAGATGGAATGTGAGGAAATGAAACTGATGGCTCAACTCCTGCTTGAAAGTAGAACAGATGCTTACATAGAATGGCTAGATAATAAATCAATACGGACTATTAATAATAACATAAATAAGGACTCACTATTAGTATTGCTTTCTGCAAAAAGAAAACCAGTAAACCATAAAGCTCATCATATTCATTTGGAGTCGAGAAATTATTCCCACTAGTTGGATAAGTCTTGTGGGTACATTGTGTACTCAGGGATTTATTTACCCTGTTGCAGGTAGCACATGAGGAAGTATCTTTGTGTGGAGGATTCATCTGGTGGGCACAGATGGATCCTTGCTCTTTATCGCTAGATGTTTATTTCGATTTCCGCTGTTAATATTCCGCACTCTGACATTTGGCAATGTAATAATGAATTTCTCAGAACTCTGAATGTATGAAATGGATTAAGTATTGTAACTCGTTCTCATTATTAGGATCCTTAGGAAAAATATGGATCTTTCAGGGTTCTCCCTTGGGGTGTGTCCCGGCAGGATACCGCCCGCTGTAGCAGGCTTTCGGGGCGCTTAGTGTCTGGATCTCTGGCGTGCTCGTCTTCCTCGGGTCAGCTCCAATTTCATGGTTGTCGCTGAAACAGAAGGTGGTGGCGTTGTCTACGTGTGAGACAGAGTATGTAGCAGCGGCCACAATGGCGTGCCAAGTTGTGTGGCTGCGCTGGCTGCTGGGCGAGCTAACCGGTGCGGAAGCTCACCTACCAGCACCGATGGTGGACAACCAACCCACCATCACCCTCGTGAAGAATCCGGTTCTTCATGACCGGAGCAAGCACATCGACGTGAAGTTTCACTTCCTCAGGGACTGTGTCGATGAAGGGCAGATCGTCATCGAGTTCGTCGAAACTGGTCGGCAACTCGTGGACATTCTCACCAAGACGCTCGGACATCTTCGACTCATGGAGCTGAAGGAGATGATCGGCATGGATGGGGTACAAGGGATAGCAGTAGGATTAGGGAAAGAATTATTAGATAATCTACTGCGTTCTTGTGTGAACACACAGCGAGGGAAGGCGGCCCCGAAAAGGCTCCCTGTTGTGGTACTGTAGCCGCTGTAGAAGGCAGGGGCCAAATAGCTCACCTGCCGTTTTGTAGCCACGGCAGCGACAGACGGATATACAGGGCGCTGTGTTATCTAGTCACTGTGTGTACTAGGACTAGATGGATATAGTTGTATAAATAGTTTGCTACTGCAACTCAGTAAAGAGAGTTCAGATTTGCCATCTACTATACAGGGCGCTGGTCAACGCTGGTGTCTCTGTCGTGTGTGTATGCTCTGTTTTCCCTCCTTCTACCTCTAGCCATAGTGTGTGGTCGGACAACGTCTGTCGTGGTCGGCCGTGCTCGGCAAGACTAGTGAGTGATCGACTCACCTGAGCCGATGATCCTGTAGGCTAACACATCCTAGTAATATTTATTAGGAGCAGTAAAAAAAACAAGACACAGAGATGGAAATCCCCGTCTCATCTCATGTAAGAACAGATTGTTCCCTGGTGTTCCGTGTTTACCCTATTCTGCAATGCAATCTTCCACAAAGTTTGCCTATGCTGCTGTTGCTTTTCTACATGCCTGAATCGTTAAGCCTGAGTGCTGCAGCTTTAGGACCATATTTTTTGTCTAGTGTTGAGCTGTTTTGATTTGTCTTGCTTGCGATTTGCAGTTGATAGTGCTGGTGCATATGTTTGGCTGCTGTTAGTGGCATTCCTTGGTTTAACATTTTTTGTCCCTGGCATGACAAGCTGACAACGAGCTGATCTATGAGACCACTGAACCTATGCTGTGTGCCTCCGACTCCGAAGGTTCCCAAGTGTGGATGGTGATTGTCACTGTCACTGATAGGTGTACTTATATACTCACCAAGACTAAAGGCTATTCTGATTGTATAATTTTTTATCAGGGCTTTTGGAAGATTCCAATTCGTTGGTACTTTTTTTTTCGCTATGTGCTTGTATGGTTTGTGCTACACGGTTACTTACCTCATAAGAATTGTGCAGGAATAGTGTAAAATAACCAACATATGATACTGCAAAAATTCTGCATTTTGGGAGAAACGATTCGTAGCTCACCTACTCAATTGTGTCGATTTTTTTTTCTCGAATACGCAAAAGATTTGCATATCATTGTACTAAGAAGAAGAGTCTCAATTGTGTCGATTCACGGACGTGCCTCCTCTTGAGTGAAAGAAATTCATTCATCGTTTCAAGAAGCATACTTTCCTCCTTTCCTAAGAACTGATGGAAGAGGCAGAACAAGAAAAGAAAATGCAAACTACAGAATCTGGTCATGGGAACAGCTTTTACCTTGATGTGATCGGCAAAAGTTGTAGTATTACCCTAAATGTAGAACATGGACGGTCGTCTGGATGCTGAAGGTATCTTGTTTGCTTGAAGCCATCACTCCCGCCTACCGCAAACATAGAGTCTAAGTCAAGAACAGTTTCACGTTCACCGATCGAGAAAAATCTCTGAGAAAATTCTCCGCGTCACCGCACTGTCCTAGATAGGGCCTGTTTGGGCTACTCCCCGGCTCCGGCTCCTCCAGAGAAGCCCTACCAAATGATTCATTGGAGGAGCCACAATTTGTGGCCAAAACGGCTCCGGAGGAGCCGTGCCAACGCCCCCTAATATCGCGATCGATCTTTCTGAGGCAACAATCTGATTCCTTATATCCGAAACACGGCCAATGTCCAGTACCTGACCTTTTTTACCATCCGAAACCGCCCAAAATGCAAGCGGTACTTCAAACAGGCATCATCCCATCCGAGAATAAAGCAGCAATTGTTGTGCCTAGCTAGAAATGTAGCTAGCTAGCTCGACAGAAATTCAAAGAGGCGCAGCACAAAACACCCAATGAAGGAGAGTTCCACGGACTGTTCCTTTCTCTGGTGAATCGTGTATACATATATGTTGCGTACGCGTGCACTTTGGAACAACCGTCAGAGGAGCAACAGACGCCAAACTGTCTCTGCAACTGGCAAAAGTGCAGCAACAGAGGCCAGGATATCAGCTCAAGATCGGTCAAAGGGGAATCAGAACCCAATGCAAGGTATTGCAACTCAATGATGAGAGGGGCAATGAGTAAGCCTTTTTACCCTTACCGTGTGTTTGGTTGGTGGGATGGCGTGGGATGGGGTGAGATGATCCCACTTTTGCTGTTGTTTGGTTCAGAGGCGAACTGGAGATAGGACCATCCCACCAACGAATATTCTCGCTAGATGTCATGACTCTCGTCCCTCATTTTTCGGCGGACAGAGTCCGTCCCACCTAGGACGGCTTTCGTGGGCAGGCGGGCGCACGCAATACGAGCGCGAGATGGCGAGCGGTGGCGCAGGTCGGGTGGGCGAGCTCCGCCACCGGCTCCGGCACGTGGCCGGGTGGGTGAGCTCCGGCCCCGGCTTAGGCACGCGACCGGGCGGGTGAGCTCCAGTCCCGGCTCCGGCGCGCGGCTGGGCGGAGAGCAGGTGCGCTCGGGCAAGCAGCGCCCCTAGCTCTGCCCCTAACTCCGACGGGCGTCGGCGAGCGAGCAGCGCCCCCAACTCCGGCGGGCAAGCAGCACCCCTGGGATGAGCCGCGACAGGGAAGACGAGCGCGGGCAGCGAGAGGTGGCACATGTGGGTGAGCTCCGGCGCCGGCCATGCCGCGCGGTTCATCTCTGCCGCAAGCCATGCCGCGCGGGTGAGGAAGAGGCGGCGGCGCGTGTAGGCCCGGTGGAGCAGGGGGAGGAAGAGGAAGAGTGAGCGAGCTTCGGGAGAAAGAGATAAGGAGAGAGAGAGAGGGGAAGAGATAAGGAGAAGAGAAAGAAAAAAATTAAAAAAAGATAAAAAAAAAACTTACAAATGGGTCCCACTGGTCGGTAGCTCATCCCACTTTTTATGTCTCTTAACCAAACACAAAATAGGTCGATCCCGTCCCTCGTCAACCAAATAGAAAATGGAGCCGTCCCGTCCCATAAATCAGAGACAGGACCGTCCCACTCCACCTTGACTCCCAACCAAACGCTACCTTAGTCTCCTGCCTCCAACAGGCTACAGTCCTATGCATTGCTTATTGTCACTAGCTGGCCAAGTGATTCCTTGTAATTCTTACATTACATACATACATTGTTATATCAACCACTCAAACTCAATGGCTCAAACCTTATCACCACTCAAAGAAATTTGGATTCATTCGACGATTAAATGCACAAAGCTGTAGCAGCGAATTTCATATGTTACCTGAATTGCACAAACCATACATACATGAAGACGACACCGCGATAAATCCTTTAACTAAATTCAGTTAAAGCAGGAAAAACGTTGAGTTTTTTTTTAAACATGATTCCAAATTCCAATTTTTATGTTAGGACTTGTTAGCAAAAGAGAGTAACGTAGCTGCTTGGAGGGCTAAACAAACCTGCATTACGCTTCTCTGCGTCTCTGGAATTTCCGGGCGGCGATTCGCTTCGCTGGGTCGCTGCGACAACCGTAAAACTCGAAGGAAAGGAAGTCCAACCGTAAAACTCGAAGGAAAGGAAGGGGCGCGAGTGCGCGACTCACGCGGATGCTGAATGCGTATCACCGGTGTCGTCGATTCATTGGACTCTGCTCTGGCGTATGTTTGGGCTGTGTAGTACTAGTACTGTATGCATACCTGGGGCATCGGCAACCTGGGCCTGGGACGCCTGCCCCTCCCGCCCCGCCCCGCCCCAGGGCCGGGCCTATTGAACCATGCACCAAATCTTCTCTTTTTATACCAACCCTCCTTCACTTGCACTGACTCCCCAAACACATCAGAGGGATTCACGCCCAAAAGTCATGTTCCATCCTTCATCCTCGTCGCCACCCAACTACAGTGACCTCTCCATGCACCATGCAGTGGGCTTCTCCTCTGCTGTGCCCACAGCTCCGACTGAAATTCCTCGAGGGGGTTTCTTCCACGGCAACGGTGGCTTGCTAGCACTTCCCAATGTTGCTGCATCAGCGCCGCCTCCCTACCCATCTTCCCTGCCTTCCTACTACATACATAGCAACATCAACTCGCATTTCCTCCCTATTCACCTCCAGTTGTCTGAACAGCTCAGCAGTAATGCCACCTTTTCTTGCTCGTCTCCTTCGGCTTCGGCATGCCAGTTGCCTCTTCCCCATGTTCCTTCTTCCCCTTCCTCATCTTCCGGTGACCTTTTGGAGTTCAGCACTGGAGCCATGCGGCGTGTCTTCAGTACTGGTGACCTCCAGGTAATCCAACAGACCACAAGCTGGTCTTATAGCTGGTCATAAACAAGTTTTAATCATTTCTCACCCATGTTATACAAAGCAGGTGATGAATGTCGCGGCGTCTCCACCACCGCCACCACTTTCAGGTGACCCACACGGCCAAGATGCAGGGGTGCCTTTCACTCAGAAGGTTGGCCGTTACAGCGCTGAAGAACGCAAGGAGAAGATTGAGCGTTACCGTACGAAGCGTAACCAGAGGAACTTCCACAAAAAGATCACTGTAATGATTTCCCGCACCACGCAATCTGCAAATGCAATTTCAATGTTTGCATGTCCTCTAATGCATCTGTTGCTCCGGACCTCTTCAGTATGCCTGCAGGAAGACGCTGGCGGACAGCAGGCCCAGGGTGCAGGGCCGCTTCGCGAGGAATGCCGAGACAGAGGCCGAGGCTGTTGCAGGCCACGAGAGGGAGGCCTCAGACAACTACAGCTACGAGCACTGTCACTACAGCGACCTCACCACCACCACCAGCTGCTGCTACGACACCCAGTGCAGGGAAAGTGGCAAAACCACAACATTTGACGACGGCAAGTGGAAGTGGGAAGCGCCGGTGGCCGCGCCAGCTGCAGCCAATGGGCATCATGGGCACCATCAGTACCAGCAGCAGCTTCTTGATTTTGACATCGACATGGACATGGACGGAGATGATCTGTGGGCCAGCCTGGCTAACATGTGCTCTGGGACCTGATCGACCTGGGCCACGCGAGGGTCGTCTCCTGATTGGCGCTGTCTAGTGCGAGGAAGGCAGGGAGCACCAAGCGGCGGCTGCCGGTGCCCGTTGCCGAGGTAGTGCTGTGGTCAGAGTGGCGTTGCTCACCTTCTTGTGCCGTAGTGCATCCTAGTAATATTTATTAGGAGTAGTAAAAAAAAAACAAGACACAGAGATGGAAACCCCCGTCTCATCTCATGTAAGAACAGATTGTTCCCTGGTGTTCCGTGTTACCCTATTCTGCAATGCAATCTTCCACAAAGTTTGGCCATGCTGCTGTTGCTTTTCTACATGCCTGAATCGTTAAGCCTCAGAGTGCTGCAGCTTTAGGACCATATTTTTTGTCTAGTGTTGAGCTGTTTTGATTTGTCTTGCTTGCGATTTGCAGTTGATAGTGCTGGTGCATATGTTTGGCTGCTGTTAGTGGCGGCATTCCTTGGTTTAACATTTTTTGTCCCTGGCATGACAAGCTGACAACGAGCTGATCTATGAGACCACTGAACCTATGCTGTGTGCCTCCGACTCCGAAGGTTCCCAAGTGTGGATGGTGATTGTCACTGTCACTGATAGGTGTAACAGTTTGAGGTGTGGCATGCTATCAGAAGTGTGGCACTATATGATGCAGAAGCGAGCTTGATACATACTGTAGTTCCGAGGGTTAAGAAAGACATTATTGTGGGACAATAAACGAAACACATGTATAAGAAAGAAAGTGTGCAAGGCAAAGGTTGGGCATTACATAGTTAGGCAAGCTACAGACCCCATACGTGTATGTCTTGAAACTGTACTTATATACTCACCAAGACTAAAGGCTATTCTGATTGTATAATTTTTATCAGGGCTTTTGGAAGATTCCAATTCGTTGGTACTTCTTTTTTCGCTATGTGCTTGTATGGTTTGTGCTACACGGTTACTTACCTCATAAGAATTGTGCAGGAATAGTGTAAAATAACCAACATATGATACTGCAAAAATTCTGCATTTTGGGAGAAACGATTCGTAGCTCACCTGCTCAATTGTGTCAATTTTTTTCTCGAATACGCAAAAGATTTGCATATCATTGTACTAAGAAGAAGAGTCTCAATTGTGTCGATTCACGGACGTGCCTCCTCTTGAGTGAAAGAAATTCATTCATCGTATCAAGAAACATACTTTCCTCCTTTCCTTAGAAGAACTGATGGAAGAGGCAGAACAAGAAAAGAAAATGCAAACTACAGAATCTGGTCATGGGAACAACTTTTGCCTTGATGTGATCGGCAAAAGTTGCAGTATTACCCTAAATGTAGAACATGGACGGTCGTCTGGATGCTGAAGGTATCTTGTTTGCTTGAAGCCATCACTCCCGCCTACCGCAAACATAGAGTCTAAGTCAAGAACAGTTTCACGTTTCACCGATCGAGAAAAATCTCTGAGAAAATTCTCCGCGTCACCGCACTGTCCTAGACTAAGGGCCTGTTTGGGTTAATCTCCGGCTCCGGCTCCTCCAGAGGAGCCCTACCAAATGATTCATACCAAAACGGCTCCGGAGGAGCCGTGCGAACGTTCCCTAATATCGTGATCGATCTTTCTGAAGCAACAATCTGATTCCTTATATCCGAAACACGGCCAATGTCCAGTACCTGACCTTTTTGACCATCCGAAACCGCCCAAAATGCAAGCGGTACTTCAAACAGGCATCATCCGATCCGAGAATAAAGCAGCAATTGTTCTGCCTAGCTAGAAATGTAGCTAGCTAGCTCGACAGAAATTCGAAGAGGCGCAGCACAAAACACCCTATGAAGGAGAGTTCCACGGACTCTTCCTTTCTCTGGTGAATCGTGTATACATATATGTTGCGTACGCGTGCACTTTGGAACAACCGTCAGTGGAGCAACAGACGCCAAACTGTCTCTGCAACTGGCAAAAGTGCAGCAACAGAGGCCAGGATATCAGCTCAAGATCGGTCAAAGGGGAATCAGAACCCCAATGCAAGGTATTGCAACTCAATGATGAGAGGGGCAATGAGTAAGCCTTTTTACCCTTAGTCTCCTGCCTCCAACAGGCTACAGTCTATGCATTGCTTATTGTCACTAGCTGGCCAAGTGATTCCTTGTAATTCTTACATTACGTACATACATTGTTATATCAACCACTCAAACTCAATGGCTCAAACCTTATCACCACTCAAAGAAATTTGGATTCATTCGACGATTAAATGCACAAAGCTGTAGCAGCGAATTTCATATGTTACCTGAATTGCACAAACCATACATACATGAAGACGACACCGCGATAAATCCTTTAACTAAATTCAGTTAAAGGAGGAAAAACGTTGAGTTTTTTTTTAAACATGATTCCAAATTCCAATTTTTATATTAGGACTTGTTAGCAAAAGAGAGTAACGTAGCTGCTTGGAGGGCTAAACAAACCTGCATTACGCTTCTCTGCGTCTCTGGAATTTATAGCTTTAGCCAAAAGGCTAGGCGCTGCGTTGTAGCGCGAGAGCGACGGAACACTTGACCGCCTCTGGATGATCACCCCCCCTAGAGGTGGGGAGTGTGGCGGCCTGATTCTCTGTCGGCCGCTAATGCCAAGTACCGGACCAAGATAACTTTGTTAATCTCACTATGATTACAAGTCTAACTACTATTTGGTACTGCTGCAGGCTTACTACTATTTGGTACTGCTGCAGGCTCTTGTGTAGTTGAAGTTTGCACTGCAAATAGTCCCTGCTTGTGATCAGTGAACCTAACGCAAAAACTGCTGGCTGACATGCCGGTCAGAATTCAGCATTCAAGAAGATGTATGTAGCTATATAACTGCTGGGGAACATCAGTTGCAAGTGTAAACAATTTGGTATTCTGTTTTTAAGAAAGATGGTGTGAATGCTTTGCTATTGGTCCCGTTCGCTTCGCTGAAAAAACGAGTAAAAACACTGTTCCGGCTGATTTGTTGTGAGAGGGAAATACTATTCCAGCTGAAAAAAGAAGCTAAAAAGTATGGATTATAAGAGAAGCGAACAGGACTATTGTCTTAGATGATGTAAATAATGACGTACAGTCCAGTAATAAACAGCATGGTCAACAAAGCATTTCAGATTAGAGGGACCAATAACTTTGTGTCGAGTGGAGTGAGAAGAAAATTGGAATCATGTGAATGAGATGAGATGTTGTGTTGGAATCATGTGAATGAGATGAGATGTTGTGTTTCACTCACATTTGGTCGCATTACTTAGGCCATGTTTGGTTCCCAGCTCCTAAATCTAGTCAGCTAAACTACCTCCTAAATTTTAGTAAGACCATGTTTGGTTAGTTGACTAAACCTGACATGTACATGTTTGTAAAGGCCAAAACACCCCAAATTAATGCTAACTTGGTGCCCCTGGCATTTGGCGCCAACAGTGCCGTGCTGCTGGCTCCTGCTAGCGCCGCTGCCTTCCGCGTGCGGCCTTGGCGCCAATTCCACACCTGGCTTGCTGCTCTGTCTGGCATGCTCTGCTAGTTGCTTGGAAAATAGCTTGGCTGCACGCTAGCACGATCCCTTGCAAGTCAGCTTGACTGCTATGGAAGCTGTTTGCCGCAATGTACATTCTCACAAATAATGTTCAAATGGTTTACAAAAAACTTCATTATTACAAACCATAGCGATGCTATGTCCTTATAAACAAACAATTCGCTATCCAATCACGAAATTGATTTATGTTTTCATCTTTGTCTCCAAAACGTATGGTGCCTCTAGTTGCTTGAGTTGAAGTTCCTTCCTCTGTTGGTATATAGTTTTCATCTTGATCACACAAGTCAAAGAGGTCATCCATCATACCACTCTGTCTAATAAAATTGTGCAGTGCCATGCATGCCATTATTATTTTGCTTTGCTTTGCCATGGAAAAACTAGGTAAATCCAACAAAATTCTCCACTTCATCTTTAGGACTTCAAAAAACCTTTCTATAACATTTCTAAGTGAAGAATGTGTGTAATTGAAGAGCTCTTTTTTACCTCTAGGTGCTGGCCCTTCTCTCCATTCGGGCACATGGTATTTTGTACCTCTGTACGGTGCAAGAAAACCCGATCGATTTGGGTACCCAAGTCAACAAGATAAAATTTGTCTACACAATACAATACTTGTGTAAGTAACATGACAAATACCATGACGAAGACAATGAAGAAATGTAAAAGCCCATACATACCTAGAGGTGGATGTGGAAACTTGTCACCAAATTTCTCAAGTGCATCATTGAATACCCTCATATCATGAACTGATCCTGGCCATCTGGCTAGAACAAAAGTAAATCTCATATCAAAGTCGCATACGGCTAACACATTCTCTGTGGTGATTCCTTTCCTTCCTGTGTAATGGACTACCTTCTCAGTTGGCATAGTGACGGGTACATGTGTCCCATCTATAGCTCCAATGCATTTACCAAAGTACGGAGCAAACCGAGGAGATTGTAACCTTCTATGAATAGTTGAAAATTGTGTATCCTTTGGCCTAATGATATCAATTGCTAGCTTCATCACACTAGACAATACCTTATCAAACTTGTTGCTACATGTCCCTAGTGACCTCTCAAATCTATTATCAGCTTGTCTCATGGACTGAGGGGCACCACACATCCACACAAACATTGCTATAGCCTCTATAGAAGTCATTTTTGTAGTGGACTGCAGACCATATCTCTCAACTAGCAAAGTGTGAAGGCTATAAAAAATATCGTTGTGCATCCTAAACATGTTATAGCATTGTGTCATATTTCCTAGGGTTCTCATAGTCCACTGATATCCAGTTTTATGTGGGACTCTATAACCAGCCTTGTTCATGAACTTGTCACAGTGGTACATACCTAGCAGCATGATAGCAGTAGCAATCCTTCTCCTCTTCTGCTGACACCTAGCAACATGCATCATCAAAACTGCTTCCTCATCATCAGTGAAGTCCCCTTCATCATCAACATCTGACCAATCATCATCAGTAGTCCACTTGTCATCTGAGTCTTCAGTAGGGACACCATCATCAGTAGTACTCCACCAATCATCATCAGAAAGTCCAGCAGCATCTTCTCCTGCAGCAGCCCCTACACCAGCATCAACATCAGCCCCTCCAACAGCAGCTCCTCCTGCAGCAGCCCCTACACCAGCATCAGCCACTCCAGCAGTAAATCCCATTTCATATGCTCCCTGGTCATCATAAGAAATAGATGTTAAAAGAGCATTGAATGTTGACATGAACAAAAATACTTGGGTAGCAGCAGTAGCCCCTACATCAACAACAATGGCAGCAACACCCGTTACATTGTTCAACAAGCATTACAAGGTCCAAATATAAACCATGGTTTATTACGATTACATAGTTCATCATAAATTTAAGGTCTTAAGCAAAATAAAATTAAGGGTGCCAAACTGGAGACTCCATTTGCCATTCTATCCTATCCTCCTCATTTATTTTGGGCAGCCCTCCTCAGCCATGCGATCCTTTGCTCATTTGTATCAAGGCCACTAAAGACCAACCTGTTGTAGCTACTTCTAAACAGCATGGTAGCCACATGGTATTCATTTGAAGCTTTGTCTGCCCCAGCCTCCACAGCCAAATTGAGGCACCTAGCAACATCATCAGCTCTAGCTTGCTTTGCTTTTGTAGCTTCCCCTCTCTTGCTTTGTGCTATTCGCTCCAGTGCATTGACTTCTTTCTTAGCAGCAATCTCCAATTGAGTGACCAGCCCTTGCACGATAACATTCACTGGAACTTTTTTGTTCTTGCTAGGACTTGATGTTGTGTCAGTTGTGCTGCTTGCCCTCTTTGTGGCTGTTTGTGATACTTGGTGAATTGGGCTGTAAGCCACAGTCGTCTAGAGTAGCAGCACCATCTTCATCATCCTCATCTATCCCTCTGTCTTGGTCATGGCATGACAGCCCAGGAATGGTGGCAGTTGAGCCATCAATAGCAATATTCTGGAAGAGCTCAACCATCTGAGGAAAGAATCTAGGCAACCCATACATGAATTTCCTACACTCTGGCTTCTTCTAAAAAATCACAAGAATCCACTGTTAGCACAAACCAACATGAAAGTAGAACAAGCAAACAAATTATTAGGCACAAAGATTACCCTTGTATGCCTATCCCACCAAGATAGAGGTGCATCTATCCCTCCGTTTTCTTGGCGGCCAACACCTGTTTGTAGTTGTGCCCACTTGTAGAACTGTACATGGTCTTGAGCTGGCTGAATCTATTCTTCATACAGCTAAGATCATGCTTTAGGCCAATCTGTTGCTCATACAAATCTCTCAAATTATCATAACCTCTCCTTGTCATTGTCCCCTTACTTGAATTGCCCTTTCTCATTTCATCAACAACAAGATAAGAGAACACAAATATATTTGCATCGAACCAATTTGTCTTGTCAAACTAGTAGAGAAGCATATCAGAGAACAAGAGACAAAAATTGAAATAGACAGATATAGATCAAACAAATACACAATACTACATGAAACATGTACACACTTCAATAACAAACAACTAAACAGTAGTAGTTCATACAAACTTGTAGATCAAACAAATACAACCTAACACGCACCTGTAGATCAAACAGATTAGACAAATAAAGATCTATACATCAAACAAATAAAACCTAACACATCAGATCAATGAAAAGTATGAGAATGTAGTAAAAACAGACATACGGAACCATAAATAAGACATGCATAACATAGATAATAAACAGAGCAAAGTATGAATCAGATCAGAGAACAAGCTCACCTCGTGCGGGATGTCGTCGTCATCTTCTGGCTCCATTCCTTCAGTTGGAGGAGCCGAGCTGCCCGAAGCAACTGTTCCACGTAGCCTAGCTGCCGGCGCGCGGGCACGGCTACTGCCGGTTCCCACCCTGGAGCGGCGCACAACAGCGTGAGAAGCCGGGCGTTTACTAGATCCAGTCCCTCCTGCGGTCAGCCGAGGAGGAACGAACCCTCCAGCACCGGATCTGGCACCAATGCGAAGAGAAAGCAGCCCTCTACCACCGGGAGCAAAGTCACCTTGGAGGAGCCCCTAGTAAGAGCCCATGTAGGGGAAGCCGGCGGCGTCGGTGTTCAGATCCAGCCCCTCCATGCCGCGTCGAGTGGAGGAGCCCGCGCCATACGATGAAGCTTGGGAGAAGACGCTGAAGTCGCCGGCGGCAGGGGGGGGGCGACAGACCGGAGCCATTCAGATCCGCCGGAGAAGAGGACTGCGAGTAATAGTCCGGATACTCAGACCCGTGGCCGTCCATGGCGGAAGCGGTGAGCGAAGGAGCTGCTACGCCGACGGAGGGGTTGGGAGGAGCGGCAGCGGCGTGGAGCAAAGTGGTGGCGGTGGCGGGGAAAGCAGAGGAGAGCGAGCGCGAGAGGGAGAGAGTGAGCGAGCTGATAGAGTGAGATGTGAGTGAGGGGGTACGGTGCGCATTGATGAAGGCAAGGCCTGTCCAAACGTTGTTTTAGGAGCAGCTAGTAAGATTTAGGTGACTAGGTGACTAAATGTTGTTTAGTCACTTTTAGTAAAGGTGTTTGACAAAAAAGTTACTAAAGAGACTAAAAGCTACTAAATTTAAAAGGTGCTAGGTGAACCAAACACCCCCTTATACAAGAAACATGCAAGAACAAAAAAAATGATGGCCCAGGCACCCGGCCTTTTCGCACGGTATCAGTCATACAGGGAAGAACACATGGCAGGGGCAAAAAGCGCCTGTCCTGGATGCTAATTTTGACCCTGAATATAAAACAAAATTTGCCTACTAAACCCCTTCGCCAATTACAATAATCGATTCTCGATCGAGGGTATGGTAAAAGCTTATCGCAATCTTCGCGCACTCGACGGAATTTTTTTGGGTTCGTTTGGTTGATTGACCCGGTTAAATTTTAATTGGCGCGAGAGAAATTTGTATTTGGGAACAATTAAGGTCAGAGGAAGTTCCTACTACAGACATTCCACCGAGGAGTGGGGGGAGACACTCGCTGCGTGTGCGTGTAAAAGAGGCCGGAATATTCACCAACGTGCAAATTTAGTAATCTTCGGCCATGACAACATACATAAAAAGGGGACGCCACTGAGCCACTGAGAAAATGGTAAATGTTGCGGACTTTTCCGAGATCCTCCTCACCTCGGCATATGAAAAATGTATTCAGCCCAGGGTGGGATTGGGAATGAGCCTTTTTCCAATGTTCAGTACTCCACAAAGCGGTCGGAATTTGGCGTGGTCAAACTGCTTTCGCGTGAGCCTGCAGTACATGGTATAGATACGATGAATGTAGTGACTGACTGAGTTGTAGCCAAGGTTTCCCTTTTGTCGAAGTCGTCATTACATACGACGGCCAGGCCAAGGCGAAACAGAAAACATATATGCTTAAGCAGTTAAGCTCAACACACGTAGCTTAACCGACGCCCTAAAAACATATACGTATTTTTTTTATTTACGAATTAGACAATACAAACGTAGACTCTCACAAACAGTATCTTAATCTAATGAGTCGTTTGCGCAAATAGGAATCATTAGAAACGGTTTCAACATAATTTTTAAGAAGGAACTTTTTTTCGGCCTTTCGGCACTTGGCAAGTTGGCAGCTGATACCGGCCCGAACCGAAATGATCCGGGTACGCCGTGTGCAGCCATGGCCGCTATCGTGCCCACTGACGAGGCGGCGCGGGGCTGCGGGCGGCATGCTTCGCGCCCCGGCGCGTCACGACGCAGCCGACGGTGCCCGACGATGGGATGGACATGGACCGGGTGCGGCGCGTGCGCCGTGGCCGTCACATGGCGACGGCGGTTGCCACTTGCCCACCTGCCGTTACCGGCCGGGCGCTAGCTTTTTTTGAACGCTTTGCGCCGCCGCCACCACCGGGGCAAAACGGCTGGGGGGACACCAGCGGCAGGCCGGCAGCCGAGCGGGCTCGTCCTTGTGGTGGACGAGCTGGGCTTAGCGAGGCGCTGTTTAAGAATGTGCCGGTTTCGGCCTGGTGGACCTGGAAACGCGGCCTGGTGCAGACGTGCAGCGCCGTCTCATACCAGGCTGCAGATGTGCTCGACGAAATGCCCCGAGCCGATTGTATCTCGACATGATATGGGCAGTTGGGCACAAGCAAACAACTCAGGCTTTGTCGTTGTTTTTTTTTTTTCCGGAGGAAAAGGTCTTCTTGTCTGTTCGCCCTCGTGTGCAAACATCGTGCCAATTTTATTTTGTACACAAATTGACTTAATGAAACGCTGCAAAGCAACATCCGTTGTAGTCTAGCTGGTTAGGATACTCGGCTCTCACCCGAGAGACCCGGGTTCGAGTCGCAGTCTGTTTGTATTCCTTTTCTTTTTAACAATGAAACGTTTTTGTGTGCTTCATTTTCTGCATGAGCACTACGTACTTGCAAACTTGTTATACTGTTCTGGAAACTGAAGCACTAACCATCTTCCATCCTATTCGTTTGGGCTGGTTTGGCTTATAAGTTATGGCTAAAAATACTGTTGACTGATTTGATGTGAGAGAAAAATATTGTTCGTTGGCTGGGCTTATAAGTCAAATACGACCAAACGAACAGGTTGTTCTTCTCCGAACAACCTGAAATTTAATTGGCGATGGAAACCATCATCAAACTATGTAAGGGCTTGTTTGGTTCTAAGCTCCTAAATATTTTAGGCAACCTTCTAAAATCTACTAAAAAAAGTGTTTGTTTTTACCTCCTAAAACTGACTAAAGGCAATAAATACAGTGGCAAAAGGACCATGATGCCCTCTTTAGTTACCCCTGGCGCTACTCTCTTTCTCCCTCAGCTCCGCACGCCACTCTTTCTCCCTCCAGTCTCCTCCCCACTCCTCAAATGCCGCAGCCACGCCTCACACACGTTCCGCCGCCGCCGCCGCTTCTTTCGGCAACGTCGCCGTCGATCCGCCGCCGCTGTCGCCAGATCCACGCCCGCGCTACCCGGATCTGCCTCCCCCTCACTCCCCCTGACCTCTTGCTTCTTCGCTCAAGCCTCCCCCTCACCGGCTCCATGAGGGATGGCGGTCGTCTGAAGAGGTCCTCGCCGGCGGACATTGCCGCTCCGCGGCGGTGGAGATTAGAGCGGAGCCGGTGCCGAATGCCGTGCTCGCCTTCCTCACCGGCCCGGCGCTCGGCCTCTCCAAGGCGGACATCGTGGCGTCGGCGCCGAGGAGGAGCGGGGGCGCGCGGCCGGCCCGTGCGGCGGCACGAGGGAGTGGGGGGCGTGGGGGAGCGTGTGGTCGGGAGGGGTACCCCAGGTCCAGGATGGACTTTAGGAGCCTTTTGGAGGAGGCGGAGTTTCTAAAGTTTTTGGTCCCTCCTAAAGTTTTAGGAGCTTTTAGGAGGGGTTGTTTGGTTCTTTAGGTAAATTTTATCTAGATTTTAGCTCCTAAAGTTTTTAGGAGGGGTAACCAAACAGGGCCTAAGTAATCTTGTTCCAACGGCCACCGGAGATTCAGCGCCAGGATCCTTAGGCCCACCAGTCATCCTCGCTGCTCGCAGGTTCTCCTTGTTTCCTTCCCCTATTTATTGGTCAGCCACCATGCATAACAATTTACCCCGCTCGGTTGGGGACCTCACAATTCGAAGGGCTGAAGCTTGTGTCTCCTCGGCGTGTCCCCTTCGATGTCTCCACACACGTGTCCACCATCCATTCATTTCCCTCCAGAGATGGACCCTCACATTTTCTCTGTTTGGCTGCCATTATAAGCCGGCTTATCAGTCATGGTATAATATTTTTCTCTCTTAACAAATTAGCCATACAAATCAGCAATAGCGGTTTATAGACCAGCCGTATTCTGTGTCCCACGTTCATGTGTTATCGGACCCACATTAAATTACCGCCGATTGAATTAAATAAAGGAGGCAAAAGGCGCTAGCATGTGAAAAATGGCGCCAATTATAATAGTTGGTTTCATCAGATTAGATACATACGGAAGGGCCGAATTTTTTACTATTTGGCCCTTTTTTCGAAAGTTTCTCACAAATAGACCCCTGGCGGAAAGAATTCCGGAAATGGACCCTTGGCTCGGCGCTAGAGTGACTGGCGCCGAGCTCGGCGCCACGGTCATTGGCGCCGAGCTCCTGGGCACGGGGAAATGGCCTGCCAGGGGGCTCGGCGCCAGAGTGACTGGCGCCGAGCCACCTGCATTTAACCCAGCCTACACTTCTTCCCCGAGCGTTCTTCCTCTTATTCCTCCTCCCTCTCGGGTTTTTCTCTCGCCACTTCACCCTACCTCACGAATCGACATATTGGACCTTGAAAACCTTGATTTGATCCGTAGATCTTCGAGAGCAAGGTATACTCGCTCACCTCCTTGTTTTTTCGCATCGATTCGGTACATATTAGTCGGATTTTTGAACCTAAGAATCGTCATCACTTAGGGTTTCATTGTATCCCTCAATATATGTATTATACAACCATAGGTTGATTCCAAGGCATGGAAAAAGCTAGCAAACCAAGCCACATGTAGTTATGTTATGGGTTCATTGTTGTGGATGAAATGAGAAACCCTAGGTTTAGGGTATAATGTTAACTGCTTTTGGTTCTTAGAACAAAATTGGTTGTATTGTAGTTATGGTTCTCATTGATATTTTTTGGTGATGTTTTTATTTATGTTTGTTAAATTACATCCATTTTGTTAGATGCAAGAAATGTTTCGGGAGGAGTTTTGGCAAAAACGGGGTAGTCCTCGAGAATTATACCCCGACGCGTCTAGCAAAGATGCCCCCGTTCCTCCTGACCTTCCTGTCCCTAACTGTGACTGTAGTTTCCCAGCCCATGTTTTTTAATCGAAACATCCGGACACAGTCGCGCGTTGCTTCTACACATGTAGTCGGTTTAATATAAGAAATTGTTTGTACTATCCTTTTTCTTTATTTGTTTAAGTATGGTACTAATATTTTGTTGGAATCTCGTTGTGTAGGACCATAAGAGGTGCTTTTTCTTTCAGTGGATCGATGGTGCAGACAAGTTTGATCCTAGGTACCTCTTTTTCGACGATTGGTTTAGAGGGAGACATCCACGTGAGCACTTCAAGTGGTGGGTTCCACGCCCCCTAACCCTCCGGCAATGACGGCTAAGGAGAAGCACCTAGCCGCAGTTAGACGACTCGAGGAACCTCCTTTGTGCGATTGCAGAGATCGAGCTGTGATAAACCCTGAGAATACGTTGGAGTTTGTGTGTCCAAACAAGCATGAAGTAAGTGCAAAGTGTATGTGTTAAAATCTTGAGCTATATGTGTTCATGTACTAATATCTCATTATTTAGGTGTATTCAATGGCGAAGTGTCGTTTCAAGGAGTGGTTGTATGGTCCTAAGAACCAATGGCCGGAAGAACCGCGGAGGGTTAAGGAAAAGAAGAAAGAACGGGTAATCTACAAAGCACCTCCTATCATGTGCGAATGTGGTGTAAAATCCAACTATGGCCTAGTCCCTTCGGAGCTTGGAATAGGTCATTATTGTGGCCATATGATTGAGTATGATGAGGTTCGTTATTTTTCTGGTAAACATGAAATCGTATTTTATTTGTTTTGCTAAGACATATATGATATAATATTTCTTTTGAACAGAGCACTAGGAAATGCAGTTGGGAATGTTATGATGGTCAAGCTAAGTTCTTGGATGAACTGAAGAAGAGGCAAGTAATTGCACAGAAGAGGGGATATGGACCTGACTACATCAACCTATTCGTTAAACATCACAAAGAAAAGATGCGTGAGTTTGCTAGACAGCGCGGTATTTGTAACCCGATCGATGTTGGGCTTAACAAATGGGGATTAGAGAGGCGAATGACGTTAGAGGAGGAGAGGGCAAGGAATGAGGCAAGGGAGGAGACAAGAGTACAGATGCAGGTCTTGAACGAGCATGTTGCTACATTATGTGCCAGTGAGTGCTTGAAAACCTTTTTTCATTGCCTGGTTTTAAATATAATATTATCGCATTGCTAACTGATTGCATTTTATACATGAAGAGATTGGTTGCAGCGGGGAACATGCTGCAGAGGTGGCTCGTGCAAGGTATGAGGAGAAGAAGTTAGATGGCCATAGATCACGAGCTGGTCGCACTGTTCAATCATCGATTGTGTTGTGTGATGACGGAGACGAGGATGAGGACGACACTGGCAGACTGAGTGAGCTCATTGCTCTAGCAGAGGCGGGCATATAGGCGTAGGAGGCTAAGGACGACACTGGTAGACTGAGCGAGCTCATCTCTCTAGCAGAGGCGGGCATTCAGGCGCAGGAGGCTGACGACGACACTGGCAGACTAAGCGAGCTCATCGCTCTAGCAGAGGCGGGCTTACAGGCAGAGGAGGATGACGACGCGTTCTTCACTCGGGCCGCAGCGGCCGCAGATGAAGCGGAGGCCGCTTACTACAAGCGACAGGCAGGTCAGAGCAACGCAGTTGAGCCTAGCCACAGCAACAGGGTTGTAGTAGAGGACTGGTACTCGGATGATGAGTTGCTTACTCAGTACGTTTCAGACTAAGGATTTAGAAGTGCATTTGCCCCTATGTCTACTGTCGGCACTTAGTTGTAGTATTAATATGTTGTGTAATGTGGCATAGTATCGAACTTTTCATTATATGGTTGTTTTCATTATCAATGGTCTTAATATTCCGCTTAATGATACGGACGTATTTCCATTTGAACACGTGCTGCAAAAAACAGTTAACGACATACGGTATTATAGAAATCAACACACGAAACACATTAAATGGCATGTGACTACATGTACCGAACCTGGGTATAGAGTTTTCTCTGACTAAACCTAACATGCCTTAGGTAATTAAACCATGCCTTCGGTAATTAAACCTAACATGCCTTAGGTAATTAAACCTGGGTACATGTGAAAAAGATAAAGTCATCCTAGTAGTGTGGCCACATAGCAAATTGTGTTGCACCTTCTCTATAGTAGCCTCCCGTTGTTGTTGGTGGTGGTGGCGGGGGTGACGGGGGAGGCCCCTTTTTCTTGTGGTTAGGGTAGGTGCAATATGGATCATTGCAGAGTGCCTCCTGTGAATCGGCACCATTATTGTTGTCGTCCTGTTCGTCGTCCTTGTAACCGCTGCTAACTTCCCTTTCTAGATCGAAGATACGGTCTTGTAGGTAGTAGATGTACTCCGCATGTGGATAAATAGGTTGAGGATCGACCCACCTACTGAACCCATAGTTTTCTTTGGCCAAGGAAGACTACAAAAAGTATGTCGTGTAAGTGATATACAAGACAAACATATTGAAGAAACAAATAGTAATAGCAATTACCCATGCTCGCGGGCATTTGAAGAAACGAAGACCTCCATCTATTCCCTCGGTGAACATCTGCACTAGGCAGTCCTCACCATGCATGCATTTTGGCCACTCTTCTTTCCTTTCATCGTATCCTCTCAGTGGTGTCTCTTTGGTGAAATCACTTTTGCTCTCAACTGGGAACCTCTCATAAAGAGCTTCCTCAAAGAAATTAGGACCAAGAGGACCCTCCCACCCCAGGTAGTTTTCTTCCCCTTTCCTCTCTCTCTGAACGACCCTCTAGACATTGGTACTACAACAAAAGCAAATGCTGAGGAGTGTTCTTCCTTGTTGTTTGTATAAATGAGAGGGAGTGAGTGGTTATTTATAGGTTGAGAGGAGGAATGGAGGCCTGTCAATGTGTCATGTCAGCGATCCGTGTGCCTCTTCACCTCAGCCCTTGGATCAAACAGTCATAAGATGGATGGTGGAGATAGAGTTGAGTTGTGCTTCCTTGCATGTTGTCCGTGTATCTAAAAAGTCTATATCAGTGATGTGATAATTCAATGCTGTCCGTGTATCTGAAAAGTCTATGTTTATTGTCTGAAAAGCATAAATTCGTTCACTGTTGCTTGGTAATCCTAGATTCTTCTACACAGCGTATATACAAATATTCCTAGATTATACACGTAATAAATTTATAGTTAATCTGTGTACTATATTTGTGCCTTTGTACAAGTGTAGTATGATTAAAGGTTCACGCAAAAAAATCGCAAGATACGGTCTTGTATTAGGAGCATCCATAGTTACAAACAGAGACATCAATACATATTCTAAACATTTAATCATCCAACAAGCATAATGCAACTACAACGAATATCACAACCAACATAATATGTCATGCAAAGTCCAAATAGTCCACAATGTCCATACAGTCCCGAATAGTTACAGAAAAGTAAATACAAAATTCACAATAGTTCATAGTAACACCTACATCGTCCCTCACTGTCTCCTACTCTTGCCCCTACCCTTGTGACCTAGAGCGTTGGTGCCTGGAGTGTAAGGGTCATGCGGACGGCATCACCTAGTGCCTAGAGGCGGTGTAGGATGAGTCGATGGAGCGTCATGGAGCTGAGAGGGCCCAAGCTCATCGTGCCTCTTGTCCATGTCATCGTCGTCGTTGGCCTCCTCGTCCTCGTCCCTGTCCCCTGTAGCTGCTTGACTAGAGGAACCCAAGGCTCCTCTTCTTGCAGAAGGATCGTACACGTCATGCGTCGTGTTTGTCCTGCAACCACAACGACCAGCCGCACGGCGTAGACGACATGACAGCCTCTATTGTACAAAACTATGTTAACTGAAAGAATATAACGTATTAATGATTTGTTTGAAAGAATATTTTTAATCTTACATCTAGGAAGCCAAGTATGTAGTCATCATTGACTCTCGGTCGAACGCGCTCGATCTCTTCAACTGAGCTTCTCAGTGTATTGCCCTGCAACAAAGTTTTCAATAATAAGACTTCTGAACAGATAGCATTTAGTTTTCTTTTCTTTTGTACAAGAATGTAACTTATTATAAGGGTTATACGGCTCGAAGGTTGCAATAACTACAATAGATAACTCCTAATGTCGGTCCAAGAACGCCTAATGTATTGTTATGTAACTCAATGTAACAAAATAAGGCGATTGGCTTACCACTCTGTCCAAGATCGGTCCTGCCTCCACCTGCCTTCCTGCACGAGTGGACCGGTCGTACGTCGTGTCTTCATCGTCGGAGGACTCGATGTCGGCGTAGTCAGTTTCAATCCACTGTAGCCTGAGCCTACACCGTGTTGAACGCTGGTACCAAGCTTGGTACCGCCTGAACTCATGGTTCGTGTGCGGCTCGTTGTTGTCATCTAGGTTGTCGTGCATCTCCTCCCATTCCTCAATGTAGGACTAGTGGTGCCTCTCCCAATCAAAAATCTTCTTGTTTCTCTGACGATCCAACCTGCACGTATGTCATCGTTACATTAATCCACGTACGTGGCACCATATTATAAGAAATGGACCATCATCATGAGACATTTGAAATATCAAAACACTTACTTGTGTAAGTCAACGCCAGTCGAGAACAGAGGCATAGGCCAAAGCTGTCTCACTCTAAATTGGTGTGCAACCCTATCTGGCAGGTGGTACTCGACAGCATAGAAGCAGATTAGAGGGCACCTCATCCTATAGAAGTAGTCGTCGGACCCACAGATGTTGCTCAGCTGAAAAGGAAGTGTGTCCTCTCCACCATATGGCTCCCACTCCACCTGCAACATGTCCAAATAAGATGTTAGATGGTATACTAATCCTTTTAAAAGTAGCATGGAAAATAAAATTTACTTACACTAGACGCCATCAGCGAATCTAGCTTGTTCGTGTACTCAATGTACGCCCAGTCTATCCTCGTGTGCGGAACCCTGACCTGGTCCCAAAGGTACGCCCACGTCGGCTGGCAACTTGGAGGCTAACCTTGGAACCACTCACGACGAGCCAGTACCTCTAGACGACCAACTAGAAAACGAGCCCACATCCACAACTGTAACAGGTACACGCATCCACCAAGTGACGGGTTCACCGTAGACCAACGACACCCCTCGCACAGCTGCCGGTATAGAAAACACAAGACTGCAGAGCCCCAGCTGTACTGACTCGCCTGGTCCCAGTCACTGAGGCAGTGGATCCACATCCAGGACGCATTGTCACCCGTCACGTTGGGAAAGAGAACGCAAGCAAAAAGGTGTAGGATCCACGCCCAGCAGTAGTACCCAACCATCTCCTCATCTGCCTCCTCGGGGCACTGTGTGAACTCTATACGTAGCCATGAGATGGGAACTCCAGAAGTGCGAGCCCCTTGCTCGCCAAGCTCACGCCTAAGGAAGGCCTCCACTTGTGCTCTCCAGCCCTCTAACCTGCACTGCCCGGTGACTGGGTTCCCATGAATCCTCAGGCCTAGCATCTTCTGACAGTCCTAAAGCGAGACTATCATCTCCCCGAAAGGTAGATGAAAGCTGTGAGTTTCGGCCGCCACCTATATTTAAGACCAAGCAAGATTACTTGTCAAAAAGTCAATCGCATGAACAAATGGCCATGAATGGAGACAATGATTCACTTTAATACCTGTCTGCCAACACAGTTATCGCCGTTGAGTTGAACTTGGGCAACCCATGACGAACCTGAAAGGAGATGACATCCAGGCCAGCTCTTTGCAGGAAAGGAGTGTACCTATCGTCGTACCGAATGTCCAAGAACCCACTGTGGGTCCTAGAACGAAGGTGTGGAAGGTCCTGCATCGAATATAACATAGTCACATGTTACTTCACGAACACATGTACGAATAAAACTTATAGATTGTTACCTGCCCTAGCGCAACGAGATGTCCTTGGTGGGTCTCCTCGTACGTCGGGTCGAGCAGGTGGAATTGCTCCATCCTACAAAAAAAGAATGAATTAGAATTGCAATGTACAATGAAACATGAACTTATAAATGTATAAGTAATTGACATAAATATAAGCATAAATTGAGGCATGCATAATTAAATATATGATAAGAAAAATATAAAATAATACTATAAACCAATAGTCCTACCTCACTAATCTGCCAACGGCAACTTCGTGAGTTGTGGCCAAGTCTACCGCACTTGCCGCACTCGTACTGCTTGGGATCAGTAACAAATGGAGTTCCTCTCCCACGCCTAGTTCTTTCAGGTATCTGATCCATAACCATCCTATGCCTTGTCCTCTGCCTTGACCCACGCTTGTTCCAACGGTAAGCTGGATCCGCAATGTACTTTGACCCATCATATGGAGGCCACTCTCCAGGGTCCTAGAAAGGCACGAAGCGGGGGCTCCATGTGTTCACAAGCGTGTTAACACTGAACTCGTGAGGTATCCTCCTCTCGATATTATAGTTGCGATGCCTAGCTGCTGCCACCAAATACGAACATACAAAGTGGTATTGCCTTGGTTTACCACAAGTGCACTTGAAATCTTGGAGGACAACCACATGTATCCTCGACTCTCGGACCTCACCGTTGGACATTGTACCACCCCTATGCTCGACCTGATAAGTCCCTGTGGCGTGGTCAAAGCATGCAACCTCATGTGTGCCAGCCCTTTCTCTTGCCTTCTCTAGGTGTGCCTTTGGTTTCGGAGCCCATATCTCTCCATCACTCCTCAACTGCAATGCATGGGCGTGTCTATCGTTGAACCAGGCAACAAGCTTATAGAAGGTGAATTGAACAATTGCATTCATGGGCATACCACGTATCCCCAATAGCAACTTATTGAATGACTCTGCCATATTGCTGCACTGAAACTCGTACCTCCAGCCATCGTCGTCATGAGCTCTCGTCCATTTCTCCAAATCCCTCATCAAACATGTGAGCCATTGTCTACCTTCTGCATTTGATATGGTTCTGACCTGCTCCAACTTTTCCCTAAAGTACTTGTCCTCAAGCTGTCGAGCAGCCTCCTGGAACAGATCAAAGTTTTTCTTGACACCGTCCTTCCGTAGTAGATTCTCGACAAGGTGTCGAGTACACCAATGATGGTGCAAAGGTGCATACCCCTCTAACTGCTCTTACACGGCATTAAGTATGCCCTGATGCCTATCAGATATGACGCCAACCTCCCTACCAGGGCCAACCACGTGTATCCGAACTAGCCTCAAGAACCATCCCCAACTATCATTGTTCTCCTTCTCAACCAAAGCAAATGCCAAAGGAACCAACTTGTTGTTCGCGTCATAGGATATGGCTATAAGAAGTGTGCCCTGGTATTTGCCAATCAAGAACGTACCATCAATGGAGAAGATGGGACGATAGTGCCTAAAGGCCTCGACACACTGAGAAAAGCACCAGAAGGCACGAAAAAATATCTACCTTCCATCCTTCCATGCATTAGGTTTTGGGATGTACTCATAATGCATGCCTGGATTCACCGCTTTGATTGCATTGAAAAGAACTGGCAGCTGCTCATACCCATCCTCCCAGTCCCCATATATCATCTTCCACGCTCGCTGCTTAGCCCTCCATGCTTTACCATAAGTTATCACATATCCTCTATACAACGCCTCAACGGTCCTGATAATTGTTCTCACCTTCATGTTGGGTTCTCCCTGCAAAATTCTCATCAACCGCTTGGCAATGAGGGTAGATGTCAGCTGCCGATGCCTTAGTGTCAGCTCATGGTCAGCATAATTGTGTGACCCAACAACTTTTGTGATCTTCCATTTTCCAGTCACCTGTTGCTTCCTTGCACAAACCCTCCATGGGCAGCGTTCCTTGTCACACACAACTGTGTAACGGCGCTCCACATATGAATGCAATACCCTGTAAGGCCTCTTTCGTATCACTGCAAAAGCCTGCAACCACCTCTTCAAAGCAGGGAGGTCATTGAACACCCTCCCCTCCTCAATTACCATGTTAGGACCAGCCTCAGGAGCTTCTAGGAGCTCATCATCACGTCCTTCTGCAAACGCCAGATCGGAATGAGCAAGATCACTGAACTCATGAACTCTAGGATCACGACGGTCGGGAAAGATACGCCTCATCATCTCAATATCACTCTCCGTCAGCTCTTCAATAGGACGATCATCATCAGAATCAAGAGCCCTAGCCATCTCATATGGCTCCGAATCATTCATAATTTCAATAATATTGGAGCCACGAAATCCATCTCCAAAGTGCACTTGCGCAGCAACATGGGGCACATCCATATTCTCAGGAATGTCTCCTGCAACGTCATTACAGAAATGAGGAAAGAATGAAAGAAACAGATGTAAGGAACGGGATAAGCTCCCAAAAACCATGCGGTTAAGACACTTACTTGGATGATTCTGTGTCAAAGGAATCTCATAAGGATGATCTGCCATGAAAACATGAGTATGACAACCATCTCCAAATAACGCATTGGGGGCAGATTGAGCATCAGGAACCGTAGGCGCAATCTGCACATGCAGGTAAGGTTCCGGAATGGGAGGATCGACGTGTGTCGGATGATCCATTGCTGGGGTAAACCCATGAGGGATTGGATCAACTAACACCCGACGCACAACCACGTCCAAACATTGCAGCTGGCTCTTCATAGCCGATCTCACATAGTTGTCCCACTGATCCGCACAACCAATTGAGATCATTCGCCTGAAGATGTTCGGAGGACAACCTAGGTGCAGTACACCATCAACTGCAATGTCATCATCTCCAAAGCAATGCAGCTCCTTCCGAGCCATTGCAACCATCTCACTAAATGAAGGCCTATCATTGAATAGCACAGGCACGCTTTGCATGTCAAGAAACTCAACATATCCATAGCGATCGCTTTCAACCGTGCCTCCATGATATATGGTCACTAGGTTGTCCATCTATTTCAAAAACGTAACGAAACACATGTCCTTTAGTCCAAATTAGACGATAGATAGTACCTAACAAGTACTTTCTAACAACAAACTAAGTAATTTAGGGCAGGCGCGGCGCGGCACGGCACGGGCGGGCGAGGGCGGGCGTGGCGTGGGCGGGCGGGCGCGGGCGCGGCGGTGGAGCGGCGACGGCGCGAGCAGGGGCGAGATGGAGAAGAAGAAAGGCCGGGGCGGCAGATATTTAGGGGGCTCGGCGCCATTCACTCTGACGCCGAGCCCCCTGGTAGGCCATTTCCCCGTGCCCAGGAGCTCGGCGCCAGTGACCGTGGCGCCGAGCTCGGCGCCACTCACTCTGGCGCCGAGCCAATGGTCCATTTCCGGAATTCTTTCCGCCAGGGGTCTATTTATGAGAAACTTTCGAAAAAAGGGCCAAATAGTAAAAAAATTCGGTACGGAAGGGTATTATTAGACTAGCATTCTTCTTGTTTCTCTCGATCTACACAACAATGGCATCTCAGCCAGTACTCTCCATGCCTGACGACTACATGGGGGCATCTCAGGCTCTCAACCAATTCCCCCCATGCCTGACGAGGCTAACTACATGGAGGCCGATTCTCCGCAGGTACCCAGAATCTTGATATGACCTCCATTTGTTGTCACATTCTCACAAAACTTCTCCAGATCAACATTCTTCATCTGGCACAGTAGCAATAGAGTTAGAAAATGCAAGTCATATTGGATTACCATTCATAATCTATATTTGTTTTGTCTATGCAAATATATTTGAAATTTAACCTCCACTGCAAGTTTGCACGATTTCTAACTTATTTTGCATGAAACCCGCTACAAATCCAACAAGACCGAACCTACTCAGGTAGAAAATTCTATGGAAGACAGGATACCTAAGGTTGGTTAGTTGGTATGAAATTCTGCACTGAAGAAGAGGCATACCGCTTTTACAATGCCTATGCTCAGTATTCGAAGGAGCAGTTCACATAATGTGAAAAATAACACCACCATAAAGAATAGAACCTTTTGTTGTTCTCGTGCTGGTATTAAATCACTTTTGTCTTGTGCCACTTTCTTCATCATTAGGGATAGAACATCATTTTGATCAATTATTTATTTCTCAATAGGTGTTCGGCGTCCTGATAAAAAAAGAAGAATCTTCCAACAATAGTAATCCAGAGACACGATGTATGTGTGAAGCTCGCATGAAGATAAGTCTTACAGATGGATTGTACTGCATCTATGAGTTTGAGCCTGAACATAATCATATTCTTGCTACTAGCAGTCAAGTTCATCATTTAAGATCTCAAAGAAGAATAACAGAAGCACAACTTGCAAGTGTAGAAAATGCTAAAGCAGTCGGCATTTCAAATAGGAAAAAGTCTACTTAACCCCCACCTTTCATACTTGTCTACTTCACCCCCAACTATGAAACCGTCTGTTTTACCCTCTGAACTTTCTAAAACCGTTTATTTTACCCCTTGGGCGGTTTTCAGCGGCAATTGGGCTACAGTAACAACGGTTCTGCTACAGTAACGGTGTGCTTGCTACAGTATGGTGGGTTTGAATTTTTCCCTTTATTTTCGGTGAATCTTTGAAAAATCACAGTAAATTATAGAAAAATCATAAAATAAAAAATCTAATTTTGTTGGACTCCACATGAGTAGATCTACATAGTGAATATATAATACGGTATGGTTTAGTACAAAATTTTTACTATAGCCTTAGATTAATTGGAAAATCTAATTTTGTCTGTAATTAATTGGAATAATTCATAGCTGCAGCTTCTATGGTCCAATTGTGGTGAAATTTTTATGGTACGCTAAATATTGTATGCTTGAACTATAGTAAAAATTTCGTACTCATTGGACTATGTATAACTGTAGCAGACCCGCTGTTACTATAGCAAAACCGCCGCTGAAAACCGCCTAGGGGGTAAAATAGACGGTTTTAGAAAGTACAGGGAGTAAACAGACGGTTTCATAGTTTGGGGTGAAGTAGACTGTATGAAAGGTGGGGGTTAAGTAGACTTTTTCCATTTCAAATAAAGCTACCTTTGATCTCATGGCAAAAGAAGCAGGTCCTGGAAGCTAGACCGTCACCTTCATGCTCAACAGCATCTACGAGCTGCTGCCAACTATCTTGAATACGCAACTGAGTCAATGCAAAATGACATCTCCCAGCTCATTGTTCCACCATGGTGTGATGTCAGCTCGATGGACCTGAAGAGGAAAGGCAGAATGAACCTCACAAATCGAAATCCGCAAACTCGAATCGAGATCCCCAATCCAAAATCGAGATCCTAGCAATCCAAATCAAAATGCACAGCTAGAATCTAGGTTCCAGTAAATCTAATGAACTCACCGCTATGAAGCTTGAGGTCGTTGTTGCCCAAATCGAGTTTATCACCATGGGATTTGACGTTTCCTTTGATTGACTCTCATGCCATAAGCAAGAAGACCAGCTTCGAGCTGAAAGGCCGAGAGGGGAAAGCAGAGGGAGACGGACTAGCTTTTAGGTGCGTACCCTTAAAAAAGATGTCATACTTCTGCGTACATCTCAAAAGTTGGTCGTCACCTATATGTCCTCGTTTGAATTTTTCTTTTTCCTCACGCCATTCCGTCCTTGGACTTGTATGGGCGTCTGAACTTTTTCGTTTTCCCTATGCCATTGCCAGGTCAATTGACTTTGGCGCCAGACCTAGCATAGCGTATGCACGCACGTGGCGAATTCGGCAGCCAGTGCTTCCATGGGCGCGCACGTTATCTGGGCCGTGATTGCTGGTGTCACGAACCGCGGGTCTGGGTGACAGGGGCGGAGACCGCGGGGGATGGTGGGCGGGGTGTGCCGCCCGTGTCCGGTCCGTGGGCTACGCGTGCGCACGTTAATGTATGCATGCATTAACTTGCTACATTAAATCACACCTCAAAGTACTGAGCACGCCTGCTAAAACGGTAAGCAAAAAATGGGAGCACGCCTGCTACGTAGTATATTATATATGTTCTCTAATTATGAATTATATATGGGTTTAAATTAACCAGGAGATAAACGGATAGAATTGGGCCTGTGACGCACGCACATTTTCTCATAATTCCATGGGAACGCGAGACTAGCTAGCTACGCTGTCGGCGCGACCACGACCACGACAACGGCCACGGCCACACTACTCTAATCCGGTTCAAAGTTCAAACCTGTCGAGAAAAGCTTTGCGCTCACCTCTGACGCCAAACACAGAAAGGCAAAAGGCCCCTGACACGCGAAGCTTCAACAACGTACTACGCGTAGCTTCCCACTACCAGGGCCCCTCCTTGAGTTGAGTTTGGCATTTTGCTGTCGCGCAAGCGGCACAGCACGAGTCGGTCCGTTAGGATTAAACAACGGCGTAACCACTTTCTGATGTCTGCCTGCTTCTTCTGTGTCGTTTCACTCGTATATATATATGAAACCACTCGCTCTTGCTGTCTTGCTTTGGGCTCCACTGAACAACGCGTGATCGACGACGATCGCCATTGGATCGGGCCGTGTCCGTGTCGTCGACCCAACCGGCAAATGCGAACAAAAAGGTGGTCGCAAAAGGCGATGCATCGATCGGTTCATATGTATGTGTATCGCGGACACGGAGATCGTCTGGTCGTCATGCATGGCGATGGATGGATCCATATGTTTTTGTTTTTTGTTTTTTCGTATTGTAAGTGCAGGTAGGTACGACGTCAAAAAGGCATGCATGCATGCAATGATGCAACAGCCATACAATTAAGGTGTGAAAGTGCTTGGTTGAAACCTTCTTTTCCAAGTTTTTTCTTTTCAAAACCAATCGATCTTCAATGAAAAAAAGTTTATGCATATCAAATGAGTTGGTGTCGTCGTCGTTTCTTGCACTGTCGATCCTTTTGGTTAATTTGTCAATCGACGGCATTGTAGTCTGCGCGCTTGTACTTTCATACGCCTTTTCTAATCTAAAGAAACCAAATATCATATCCATCACCAAAATTAATCAATGTCTAGATATTTTGTTTCTCTCGAGCCCGGTCACTGAACGAAGACGGCTGCTGGTGGTTCAATCTTCAATGCAGAATTCACTTGTGATTGTGATCGACGTATGGAAATAAATAAATAAATAAATAGTATAATCCTCCAGACGGCGGTGACTGCAAATTAAGCTAGCTTCCCGGTATCATCTGCCCCTACGCTGACTGCTGTCAACATCTCTCTTTAACGACGAAGAACTAGCCCAGAATGAAGACACGAAAATAAATAAATAATTAATCAACGCCGCCGATCTGCATGAGAATTAGACTATGGTTTGGTCTAAAAGGACGTGGCGTTAGTATTATTTTCAACGATATAGATGTATGCTTGCTTTGGTCCAGTCAAACACGCCAAAATCTATACTTAGCCCTTGTTTAGTTGCTACCCAATTTCTAAAAAGTTGCTACAGTACCTGTCACATCAAATGTTTGCGGCCCATGCATGGAGCATTAAATGTAGACGAAAAGAAAAACTAATTGCACAGTTTGGTGGGAAATTGCGAGACGAACGTTTTAAGCCTAATTAGTCAATGTTTAGACACTATTTGCCAAATAAAAACGAAGGTGCTACAGTAGACCCAAAATCTAAATTTCGCGAACTAAACAAGGCCTTATTACATCAGACACGTTTGACCGTTGTCCTGGGCCAGCACGTTACCGGCCTGCAGGTTTTCTCTAGGATCACTGGTAGAAATAAATGCTCAAGTCTCACTCCTGTGCCATTTATAGATTGCAAAAGGAAAACAAAGAGAAAATTAAACGATACATTATCCAGAATAGATGACGACACGAGTGAATTAGATAGTGACATTTTAACCGCTACTTCATTGTGCGGTCCGTGACACCAGCAATCACGGCCCAGATAACGTGCGTGCCCATGGAAGCGCTGGCTGCCGAATTCGCCACGTGCGTGCATACGCTGTGCTAGGTCTGGCACCAAAGCCAATTGGCCTAGCAATGGCACAGGGGAAACGAAAAAGTTCAGACGCCCATACAAGCCCAAGGGCAATTGAGTCATTCTCCAAAGCCGTTACCTACCGTTAGGAGCAAATGCCGACGGAATGGCGTGAGGGAAAAGAAAAGTTCGAGCGAGAACATGTAGGTGACGACCAACTTTTAAGGGGTATGTAGGAGTATGACATCTTTTTTTAGATACACAGATAAAAGCCTCCCGTTTTCTCGTACATGCGGCGCGGATGGAGAAATAGATGAGGGCCTATCTGTGGAGGGGAACGAATGGACGCTGGACACGTGTGCGAAGACACGGAAGGAGACACGCAACGGAGACACACAAAGCCTGTTCGCTTGCTCGTAAACGATCGTAAATTTCCAGCCAGAAACAGTGTTTTTCTCTCACACCAAACCAGCCAGCAGTAAATAATCCACGATACGATACGGCCTCCGAACAGGCCGACAAGCTTCAGCCAATTCGAACCATCTCAATGAGGTAAACTGGCAAATTAAGCCCGTCTTTTCTTGGTTGGTTTCTTCTTCGATTTCCTCCTCTGTTTTCCATTGCTGCGCGCATCGCTAGCCCCCGTTCTGTTCGCGTAGTGATCTCTGCAACTAGCTGAATCAATCATCTGCAAATCGGATCCACGACAGAAAACATTACGTCCTTCGCAGATCGTAATATGGCGCTCTTGCTTGCGCTAATCTCGACCCGGTTCCATTTCCATCCTCAGGGACTCCAATTGAGCAGGGGATCGATCGACCGGGGCCGGCGCCATGGCTCTGAGCCAGAGCACGCAGTTCGTCCTCGTCACCGCGCTGTTCGGCGTGCTCTCCTTCGTCCTCGCCGTCCTCGCCGAGCTCAAGAAAGTAACGCGTCCTCTGCTTTGTCTGCCTTCTACAGAGACGCTCAGGCGCCGTCCATTGCCTGCTGAAATTAACTTCTGTCTCCTCTCCATCTTTAGTCTTTAGCCCCCGTACGGGACGCCGATCAAGGGCCGGGACGTCGTCGTCTGCCGGTTCCCGCCGGACCCGACGGTGGCGCTGTCGGCGCTGGCCGCGGCGTGCAGCGCGGGGCTGGGCGCGCTCGCCGTCTTCTTCCCCTACGGGGGCAGGCGCGTGCCGAGGAAGTCGCTCTTCGCGCACACCCCGCTCTACGTCTTCTTCCACGTCGCCGTGTAAGGAGACGACAGTGCGAGAAGCACGCGACCGCTCTCGCTCCACCACGCGTGTGCGCTAAGGAGTCTCGTGGTTTTTTTCTCTCCCGTGCAGAGGCGTCACGGCGGCCGGCGCGGGCACGACGGTGTGGGCGACCGCGACCGAGGCCGTGCACCACGTCCGGAACGTGCACCGCGACCTGGCCTACGCCTGCCCGACCGCCAAGACCGGGGTGCTCGGCGGCGCGGCGTTCCTCGACGCCATGCTCTTCTGGATCGTCTGCCTCATGCTCGGCCGCAACGTCAGGGAGGACTACTTCGACGACCACGGAGGCGGGTACGGGGGCGACGGTGGCGTCGCCGGCACGGGGATCGAACAGAAGTGACCTGTTCGTGCACGTGGTTCGCGTTGGCATATGTATCTTTACTGTAATGCACCCATTAAAATTATGCTAGATCATAAAAAAAAAAAGTTCCCTCTGATTATTATACGCGTAAAAAATACACATAAAAATTCGTCTCAATTAAAATTGGCTAGTCAAAACCCACCAAGGGCTGATCTTGTGATGCGAAGCTTCTCACCCCCGAATTTTTTATATTTTAGTCTTTTTTTTTAAGTTTCTCACAAATAGACCTCTGACGAGAAGAATTCAGAAAATTGACCCTTAGCTCGGCGCTATTGGTGCTGGCGCCGAGCTAACACGTCTCGGCGCCAGCGTCTTTGGCGTTGAGCTCCTAGGCACGGTAGATGACATGGCAGTGAGCTCGGCGTCCGTCATAGTGACTGGCGCCGAGCTCCCTGCCATTTAACCTCGGCCAACCTTCTTGCCCGAGCGTTCTTCCTCTTCTTTCTCCTCCCTTTCGGGTTTTTTCTCTCCCCACTTCACCATACCTCACGAATCGACATATTGGACCTTGGAAACTTTGATTTGATCCGTAGATCTTCGAGAGCAAGGTATCCTCGCTCCCCTCTTAGTTTTTTTTCGCATCGATTCGATATGTATTAGTCGGATTTTTTAACGTAATAATCGTCATCACTTAGGGTTTCATTGTATCCATCAATATATGTATTATACAACCGTAGGATGATGCCAAGACGTGGAAAAGCTAGCAAACCTAGGCGCATGTAATTATGTTATGGGTTCATTGTTGTGCATCAAATGAGAAACCCTAGGTTTATGGTTTAATGTTAACTGCTTTGAGTTCTTAGAACGAAATTAGTTGTATTGCAGTTATGGTTCTCATTGACATTTATTTGTGATGTTTTGATTTATGTTTGTTAAATTATATCCGTTTTGTTAGATGCAAGAAATGTTTCGGGAAGAGTTTTGGCGAAAACAGGGTCGTCCTCGAGAATTATACCCCGACACATCTAGCAAAGATGCCCCCGTCCCTCCTGACCTCCCTGTCCCTAACTGTGACTGTGGTTTTCCGGCCCATGTTTTTCAATCGAAACATCCAAACACAGTGACGCGTTACTTCTACATATGCAGTCGTTTTAATATAAGAAATTGTTTCCACTATCCTTTTTCTTTATTTGTGTAAGTATGCTACTAATATTTTGTTGGAATCTCGTTGTGTAGGCCCATGAGAGGTGCTTTTTCTTTCAGTGGATCGACGGTGCAGACAAGTTTGATTCTAGGTACCTCCTTTTCGATAATTGGTTTAGAGGGAGACATCCACGTGAGCACTTCAAGCGGTGGGTTCCACCCCCCTAACCCTCCGCCAATGACGGCTAACGAGAAGCACCTAGCCGCAGTTAGACGACTCGAGGAACCTCCTCTATGCGATTGTGGAGATCGAGCTGTGATAAACCCTAAGAATACGTTGGAGTTTGTGTGTCCAAACAAGCATGAAGTAAGTGCAAAATGTATGTATTGAAATGTTGAGCTATATGTGTTCATGTACTAATGTATACTTATTTAGGTGTTTTCAATGGCGAAGTGTCGTTTCAAGAAGTGGTTGTATGGTCCTAAGAACCAATGATCGGAAGAACCGCGAAAGATTAAGAAAAAGAAGAAAGAAAGGGTAATTTACAAAGCACCTCCTGTCATATGCGAATGCGGTGTTAAATCCAACTATGGCCTAGTCCCTTCGGAGCTTGGAATAGGCCATTATTGCGGCCATATTGTTGAGTATGATGAGGTTGGTTATTTTTGTGATAAACATGAAATCGTATTTTGTTTCTTTTGCTAAGGCATATATGATAGAATTTGCCGTTTGAACATAGCACTAGGAAATGTAAGTGAGAATGTTACGATGGTCAAGCTAAGTTCTTAGATGAACTGAAGAAGAGGCAAGTAATTGTACGGAAGAGGGGATATGCACCTGACTACGTCAACCTATTCGTTAAACATCTCAAAGAAAAGATGCGTGAGTTTGCTAGACATCGCGGTATATGTAACCCGATCGATGTTGGGCTTAACAAATAGGGATTGGAGAGACAGATGACGTTAGAGGAGGAGAGAGCAAGGAATGAGGCAAGGGAGGAGACAAGAGTACAGATGCAGGTCTTGAACGAGCATGTTGTTGCATTATGTGACAGTGAGTGCTTGAAAGCATTTTTTTGTTGCATGATTTTTTCGCTGTAGGTGGCGGGGTCGACGGTGGCGCGACCGACGACAGCGGTGGCGCGCAGCAGGCGTAGGATGCCCGAGGCTCCGCGCGGCGAGTCCGGCTCGACGCGCGCGGGTGGCACGGTGGCCGTGGCCGAGGGCGGCGGTGGAGGGCGGCAAGGTGGGCCACGGCCGAGGCCGGCGGTGGAGGCCAAGGCGAGGCTAAGATGAGAACGGTGGTGGAGGGCGGAGGAGGGCCACTGGCCGTGGTACGAGTAGCCAGCCATGGGCAACGACGTGGCGCGGGGGGGGGGGGGGGGCGCGGCGTGGGCTGTCCGCTGGGGCCGCGCGGCGTGGGCCGTCCGCTGGGACGCGGCCGTGGGGCTCGAGGCATGCGAGCGGGGCGTGGGCGCGGTGGCGCGGCACGGGCGTGGGCATGGCGCGGTGTGGGCGAGGGTGGACGGTGGAGGCAAGGGCGCGGGCGGCGGCGGTGGAGCTTGGCTCTGCTTGGGCGAGAGAGGGAGAGGAAGACAGGCGCGGGGCCCATAGGTATTAAAGGCTCGGCGCCGAGCTCACTGCCATGTCATCTACCGTGCCCAGGAGCTCGGCGCCAGCATCAATGGCGCCGAGCTAAGGGTCTATTTTTTGAATTCTTTCCGCCAGGGGTCTATTTGTGAGAAACTCTTAAAAAAGGCTAAGATGTAAAAAATTCGGTCTCACCCCCGCACCCTCCATGCCATGCACGCGGGCTTCAAACGTGCACCACGCACGTCGTGACCATGGATCCAAGCCGCCCCTTTCTCCCCGACATCCTCTCTCCAACATGCGCGACTCGCAGACTCCTCTCCCCCACGCGCACGCGCGCGACTCCTCTCCGCTGCGACATAGGCGCGACTAGGGTTAGGGTTTTGGGCAACTAGTGGCAGGCCTCCGAATCCGGCGGTGGTAGGCCTGGTCGCGACATTGCGGCGTCCCGTCGAGGCGACCCAACGTGGCAGGGCACCCTCACGACGGTGCGCATAGGCGCGGGTAGGCCTGGTCGCAGCATCGCGGCATCCCGGCGGGGTGGCTCAGCATGGCGGCGCACCCGCGTGGCAGCGCCGTGGTAGGGGCAGGCCCGGTCGTGGCATCTCGGCGTCCTGCGCGGGCGCCCCAGCGCGGCAGCGCAAATGTGCGATGACGCTAGAAGCCCCCAAGCACGGTGACGCAACAGTGTGGGCGGAGCCACCCATAGGGCGAGGTCCCCTCCGGGCGGATCCCAATCCGTGCAGCGCTCGATCTAGGGGAGTCGAGGACTCAAGGTTGAAGTTGACGAGAGGTAGGCCTGGCCACCTCCATGGCCCCTCGGCGACTCCCGCAGTCCGGCCTCCCATCCTGAGGAGCCGCTACTTCTGCCTTCTACACCTGCTGCGGTCTGTTCTGCTTCCCGTCCATAGCCGGTGAGTCTTGTGCTAGCTCCTTTTCTTTGTTTTCAATTCAACTGAGAGTGAATCATTTCAGACTTTGAGCTACGCATGCAACATGTGGCAGATTTTTTGGACGATGGAGTCGGCTAGCTGGCCACTGCTGTTTGCCAATTGCCATGTGCCCTGATGCCATCCCGGCACTCTCGTGGCCACACAATATGATGCTGTTGGCACTAGGATTTGGAAGGATCTTCTCAAGGACAACCAAAGAGCAAAGAAAACCATTTTATTTGCTCTGACTAGGACTGGGACCTCATCCAACAATGAACACATAAATAAATATACCAATGGCCTTCTTGAAAATGAAATCTACAAATTGATGTAGATTTTGTATTGAAAAGATGTTGCAGATTGCAATTCTGTCCATCTGGCACAGGTTAGGCCCGTTCGCTTCGCTGAAAAAACAAGCCAAAACACTGTTCTGACTGATTTATTGTGAGAGAAAACACTGTTCTGGCTGAAAAAACAAGCTGAAAAGTACGGATTATAAGACAAGTGAACAGAGCCCTAGTGTTCTGCAAGGATATTAAAAAAAGTTGTGTAGAGAAGATGACATTTACTGTGCTATTAATACTCCTGCCTTTGCCCCACGAGCTGCAGTCCTTTTTTGTTACAATTTATTTAGAAAGGTTCACAAACTCGTGATTGAAAGCAATAAGGATTGCGTAGAATGAAATGAATGATTAATTGGAGAGACCTATGTACATATATATATAGGGGAGAGGAGATCTCGTGGTTTATAGAAATAGGACCAAACCGAGATCTCCTCTTATCTCTCTAACCAAATAGAGGACCGACCGGCTATACCAAGGCCCAGGCCCATATACACACGCACATATACATTTACAGTCTAACACCCTCCTGTAGTCACAGCGTCGTGTTTGCGAACGTTGAGACTGAACCTAAACTCTGTGAAGATAGAAGAAGGCAAGCCTTTGGTGAAGATGTCGGCGAACTGGGACGTCGTCGGGACGTGAAGAACGTGGACAGCACCAAGAGCCACTCATTCTCGAACGAAGTGAAGATCAATCTCAATATGCTTGGTACGCTGATGCTGAATAGGGTTGGAAGACATGTAACTGTACTGATGTTGTCACAATACACCAACGTAGCTTGACGCAGAGGTGTATGTAGCTCGAACAATAGCTGGCGCAACCAGGAAGCCTCTGCAACCGCACTAGCTACAACACGGTACTCAGCTTCAGCACTGGAGTGGGAGACAGTGTTCTGGCGCTTGGAGGACCAGGAGACCAAGTTGTCACTGAGGAACACAGCGTAGCTCGAGGTGGACTTACGAGTGTCAGGACAACCAGCCCAATCTGCATCTGAGTAGACCACAAGATCAGACTGACTGGACGCACGTATATGAAGGCCCAAGTCCAAAGTACTATGAACATAGCGAAGAATCCGCTTCAAAGCTGCAAGATGAGGCTCCCGCGGGTCGTGCATGTGTAGACACACCTGCTGTACTGCATAAGCAAGATCAGGGCGTGTGAAGGTGAGATACTGCAATGCGCCGGCAAGACTACGGTAATCTGTAGCATTAGAAATAGGATCACCATCGGCAGAGAGCTTCGGGTTGATATCAACTGGAGTAGCACACAGCTTGGAATTGACCATACCAGCACGTTCCAAGATGTCCAACATGTACTGGTGTTGTGACAAGAATAACCCAGAAGCAGTGCGCTGAACTTGGATGCCCAAAAAATGATGAAGTTCGCCTAAATCCTTCATAGAAAACTCACGTTGTAGGGCTGCAATAATGCGATGATGCAAGTCTGGAGAAGAAGCTGTTAGCACAATATCATCCACATACAGCAGAAGATAAGCAGTCTTAGAGCCACGACGGTATACAAAGAGTGATGTATCTGTCTTGGCCTCCACAAAACCCAACTGAAGAAGGAAACAGGGTGCAGGCGTGGGTGTCCGTCCGGATGTGCGGGCGCTAGGAATCCTGTTAGGCCCTCTTTGGTAGCCTTGTATTTTTACTCACTAGTGATTAGCTTCCAGATGTAATATGTCATGCACAAGAATACGACTGTAATTTTTCCTTCATGAGGTATTTGTTTGCGTAACGGAGATCAGGTTTCCGCTCACAGAGTGTTTCTCAGCGACTCGAAAAGACGAAACTTGCTGGCTGGCCGCTTGGCATCCACGGGGTTGAGTGCTAAGGCGACGACCTTTGTAACACCCCAGGTGTTTGCCTTCCACATTTGCACTGCATTTCATGAACATGAGCATCATGCATCCCTTCGTGAACTTGTAGCACATGAAACATAATTACGAAACATTGCAACATGTTGTATATTTCATGTGTGTTGTTCTTTTATGAAATGTAAAGTGTGCAACACTGAAGAGCAACATGTGACACTCACTTAGTGAAACAAGATTAGTTAATACTATGCAACAAGATCATGAAACATGTGAAACATGACTATGAAACATTTGCAACATTTCTTGTGTTTTTCATTGTTTCAGTATATACCTTGATTGATTCTTGTGTGACCAATGCATGGTGTGGCTAGAAATACTTGTAAGTAACTTAGTTACACATAGAATGTCTTTTGGAACATGGTTCATGTTGATCACTTTGGCTAATTAGGTTCCCAAGTCATGGTTTGACCAAATTTGACCCCTAAACCCTTTTGTTTGACTGTTTAAAAAGTGTGGCTTAGGATGTTTGCATGTCTGAGCAACCTAAAGCAAAGTTGTAGCAAATTTAATAAGGAACAAACTTTGTTTAGGAGCCAAGTCATGAAAATGTGCACAACATGTTCAATTTGGGCCCACAAGCCAGAAATCAGGGCTGATTCTTCACTTAAGAAATTTTCTAAGTATTGATTGCAATTACAGTTTGAAGGAGCTGACTTTGGCTCGATTTTACTCTGTATTCGTTGAGAATTAGTCCGTGGCACTTAAATAGAAATTGAAGATGGAAGTACGGGCTACAACTTTCATGTTCATTGTTTCTTCTAATATGTCACGGTTTAGGAGTTAATCGGTGTCAAAGTTCGCCTGTCAGTCGGACTCGATGAACGCTGAAACGCGAGCTTCAGACCGGTCATGGCCGACCGGCAACAGAGACCGGCCGCCGCGTGTCGGCCACGCGCTCGGCTCGCCCTGACCGGCCGCCGCGTGTCGGCCACGCGCTCGGCTCGCCCTGACCGGCTGTCTTGAAATGGGAAACGCACTGCTGCCTGCCTGCTCGCCCGCGCGCTCTGCTCCTCCGTCGCCTCCACCGAGCGCAGCAACAGAGAAGCCGCAGCTCCACCATTGCCGCCGATCAGCTCCGCCGTCGTCGTAGCCAGCGCAAGCTCACACCTCTTCGCCCACTCGCCACCTCCATAGCTCCTCCACATTTCCACCGTCACATCGCGCCCAAGGTCGCTTGCCAGCCGCGTTCGGTAAGCTCCCACGCCGCGCATGGTCTCGTCGGACTTCGCTGCCGTGGCCCGTCACAGTGGCTGGCCCATCTCCGACCACCACGGGTCCCGTTAGGGGGTGATTTAGAGTCACATTGGGGTGGGGAAACTAGGTGTAGCCATGGATTGAGCTATCTCAGTCGCCGTCGGTGGCTCACCGTCGGTCCGCACCACCGTGCCGCCATTGGCGCCATCGTCGTCCTTAACACCGGCAATAGGCCGAGATAGGTAGCTCATTAGGCGCGTATCGTCGGTAGGAGCACGCCAGTGCCGTGGTTTCGCCGGAGACCTCACCGCCGATGAGCTACGCCGCCTTCCGCACGTCGCAGCCACCTCCCCTGCTTCGCTGTCGCTGACCAGTGGGTCCGGCTGACGGCCGGGTCCCACACGTCAGTGACTGAGTTTGTGAAGATAGTTCAAAAATACAGTTTTGAATGCTTATTTGATATTTTTGTATCTCCTGTTATGTAGATCCAAATTGGATGGTTCCAATTTTGTGAGACTCACAGTTAGGTCTAGTATTTAAGAAAAATATGTCTTGAGCCTATTATGTAGAAATTTTGGATGAATTAAATAGGAACTTGAAAAGTGTTTTTGTATGCATGCAAACTTGTTTAAATCATATCTTGAGTTTCTGTGATCCAAAAATTATGAAATTTTGTGGGTAAGCTAGTCTTGTATAGTAGAAGCTCTGGTTAAAATTTGAGAGTCATTGCATGTGTAGTTTTTGAGTTATAGATTTTCCTTTTATCATTGGTAGATACTTGGGTGAATTTTAGTAAATTATTTATGAATCCATTGGCCATGAAAATTGTTGGAGAGTATCCTAGTACCCTAAGGATGCTAGGAAAAATATGAAATCTGTTACTTGACACTTTTCACTAAGGTTTCCTAATTATGTCATTTTAAGCCATTCTGCCTTACCATTTTTGTGTAGGCTGTTGTACTTACTAAAATGGTGTGAATTTTTTATGGTAGTCTACTTAGGGCATGTAGGGTCTACTGTAATGTTTGTAGAATTAATGGTGTAGCTTTCATATATGTTTACTATTTCCTCTAATTAATTAAATAAATTAAGAAAGGTATTAGAGGAAATGTTTTGGTGATGAACCCCCTACTTTCTGGTGTTCTTGTGATATGTGTGACATGTGAGTAGATTTAGTGTTGTCCAATTATATGTTTACCTCATGAGTTACTAAGTAATTCGTTTGCATTATGTCCCTCTGGACAGATCTGGGGACTTCAGAAAGCTCCCCATGATGTTTTGGTTTTCTGTGATTGTAATGAATCCAAGAGTTGTAGATAATCTATGTATCTAGCTCCTATCAAAATTTGAGGGCATTTGGCCTTGTAGTTTAGAAACTACAGCTGTTTAAAGTTAGGTTCCAGTCTTTGCTTATTCTCTGCCTTGTGAGGACAGAGTTCTATTGATTTATGAGTTCGACCTGGTAAAGGTTTGAATCATGCTTTGAGGTCTGAAAATGTTTTGTAGACAATTTTGTAAGCTTTCCAGATTGTCTTGTTGCATATCATTTGGATTTATAAATCTCCAGTTATGGCTAGTTTACTGTACCGATACATAGTCTCCATTTGGTTGTAATACAAATGCTTGAGTGTATGCTTGTGCAATGTTCTCATTGATTGTTTTAGGGGTTAGCCTAACTTGAGAATATGCTTAGGTGCAGGTGCTAGGTCATTAACGAAAGATGAGCAATTATACCTTAGGTTGTATAAACATGGTAAGTGAAAGTGATTTGAATAGGGCTTAAGTTGGAATATGCAAACTACAGCGAACATGTGCATTCCCTGAGCATCCCTGACAATTGTTCATGTGCATCCATGATATTTATCTTGCGCATTCATGCAATAGGTGTGCCAGAGGGAGTGACGTTGCTGGAGTTCGAGGGAGCCAACCAGGAGGAGGAACCCGAGGTGCAGGAAGCCGACGAAGCAGTCGCCGCGGAGGAATTGCCCGAGTGCCCTGACCACCAGCCTTCCTCGTTCCTGAAAGGCAAGCCCCGGAGCATATTAAGCCTCCCATGTTTTTACAAATACATTGAGTATCTTTTATTGTTGATGATGCATTAAGTATAGGAATTGGTTGGAACCAATTGCTGCATTATATATCCTTCCATGTCCAGATATCGCACTGGAATCCTATTTAAGTTCAGGAACGGGTTAAATGCTTAGCCATGCTTAGTGCGGTAGAAGTCAGGTGATTTCCTGTCACCTGCGAGCTTTAGGATGAGGTGGATCACGGTTGGCTATATTTGCTATCGTGGAAAAGAACCATGTGAATAATGAATTAAGACCGGGCGGGGTCTTGTGTAGGTTTGAACATAGTGACTCCGTCTGAGTCGTTTAAGGACCGATACGCTGTACGTCCTCATGTCATGTTGAATGCAGCCTAACACTTAGCTGGCCGGATAAGTCGTTCTGACCGCGAAGCCTAGTAGCTCGACTCAGGCCGGGGACGCGAGCGGTGGCGACATTCTGGAGGTAGTAAGGATGTGCGGAGAGCCATTGGCATAAGTCCAAGGCGGGTTAAAGTCCCGAACGACCTTGGCAGAGTGGTTCTCTGAGAATGTCGATCTGTTCGGACTCGCGACTCCTGAATCATACCAAAGGTGACTTGTTTGCGACCCTGACGGGGGAAGCAGGGTTTGTGTTTAGGAATACCCCTCCAGCTGGATAGGAATCGATTCGAATCGCCGTCTCTCCCGGATAGTGAGAACTTGACTGAGCAGCGGCAACGTAGATTCAATTAATTTAACGATATGGTTAAATGGATGATGATAAGGTTGCCACAATGAATACCTGATATGGTTATTAATGTTTGCACCCTAATAAAATGATTGCTTAGTACAGGTGCTAATATAGATGACAGGTTAATGGCTAAAAAGTCACTGCTAGTTCAGGTTAAGAGTTGATCATTATTACTTATGCTTTTCTGCAAAAAGAAAGTGTCAGCCCGCTCCACTACATTAAGCTATGCATAATCCTTGGTGTCATTTGTTTGGTTTTCGACGGGTAAGTCTAGCTGAGTGCATTCCCATACTCAGGGTTTATTCCCTCTTGTTGTAGATGACCTCCTATATCAGGGATTCTGCAAGTATTGTCTCCACCCGGCGGGTGATGAGGACTAGATCATGGGCATGATCTCCTTTCTCTTATCTGAATGCTTTTGTGGTCCGTGATCAGCAAACCAGTATGTGTATTTGAACTCGGTGTGTGTGAGTTAAACTATTTGCTTCCGCATGTTTTACAAGACTTGTTTTGTAATAACAATGACTCTGTGATGATGTAATCTATTTGTGAACATCTGTGAAATGTTGTAACGTATGATATGTTATGTTGGATTACTGTGATCTTGGTTGTATGCAAGTTGGTTTGAAATCCTTCGAGATTTCGGTTGACTACCGGGTTTATATGGGCTCAAGTTCGAGAATTTGATCGTTCCGGCGATTGTTTTTGTACTTGTGCTCTTATAAATTTGTCGGTTCTGTGACAGCTGGTATCAGAGCTAGATTCAACATTAAACATGTCTTATGGCTATTTTAAACAAAAAGCTTTTGTTGTAAAAATGGTTTTCAAACTTATAATTATATATAAGTGTTCAAAAATCAAAATTTTTATGGTATACTGGTGATCACATCCCTTATAGCCCACTTAAGGACTTCTAGGTGGCTTATATATAATTACTAACTGGGGGAATTGATTGTTTCTATTTCGTCGTCCATGCGGCGTGATATTGCATGGATGCCATTCGTTTCAATGGTAATGTATGGATCAATTGCCTCTACGCTAAGGTAAGAGTGAGTTGTGAGGGCATGACCGTCCAACCGTCGGTCTAGGGGAGAGTTAGTTGTGGTTACTGGAGTATTTACATGTTGCATACATGTATATATGAAAGTACTTAATTGTGGGTACATTTCTCGGGTAGTTTGGATACCGAAGTATATATATCGGGGGATGTATATATGGAGAGTATCTTAGTACTACTTATGTAATTAGCATTATATCTTGTTGGGTTGGGCTGCAATGAAGTTTTTCTGCAGGTACACTAACAACGCACCGTGTAGATCGACTAGTTACCGCTAATTGAGAGAACGTATGTATGCCACCGTATAGTCCGCTACAGCTTAAAATTTCTTAGGTTTGTGAAGACGTACGGAACGAGCATGCATCATATTCACTCATGACATTCTTATTGCATTACTCCCTCCCTTATAATTGCTTATCCCAAGTTTAAAGTGAAATCTCTCGGCAAGAAGTTTGAAGGAGAGGAATACCCAGAAGAAGTCCAAGGTGTCTCCAATGTGGACAGTAATCACTTCGACGAGTAGTTCGTTAGCAAGTCTCATGAGTTAAGCTTTTGCAGTCATACTGGTAATGTACTTTAATTCGCTCCCTTCGGGATGTGTATCGTAATGGTGAAGTTTAAAACTTGTCATGTTGGAATGCACTGCGTATGGCGCTAGTAATTTACTTGATGATGTGGTGATTGGAGAATGAATTATTGCCTCTGTTTATTGTATGAAGTTTTCATTCTCGTCAGTAAATACAGTTTGGCACGATTATATTGTTCTTCTCCAATGTGCTGACATCATCAATAATTACTGGTTGCGCATTGTGTAGATGCCTCGTACTCGTTCCACCGGTGCGAGTGATGATGATGATCTCCCGCCACCACCACCCACACCAACGGAACTAATAGCAATGCTTGCGGAAGGACAGCGCACTATGGCCGAGGCCCTCCGTACGATTGCGAATCGTGATGGCCGTGGTCCACGCCAAGGACCGGATCCAAATCAATACAGTGATTTCAAGGATTTCCTTGACACGAAACCCCCAATCTTCAAGGAGGCTGAGGAGCCTCTACAAGCTGATGAGTGGTTGAATACTCTCGAGCAGAAGTTCCGTCTGCTCCGCTTGACTGAGGTGCTAAAAACTGAGTACGCATCGCACCAACTTCATGGGCCTGCTAGCATTTGGTGGAGTCATCATCGGTCCACTATGCCTGCTAATGCCCAAATCACATGGGATCAGTTCAAGTCTGCTTTCAGGGGAAATTACATTCCTCCTGGTCTTATGGCGATCAAACATACAGAGTTCATGAAGCTGACTTAGGGAAACAAGAGCCTGAATGAATACCTGCAAGCTTTCAACAACCTTACAAGGTATGCTACCGAGTTTGTGGACACAGATGCCAAGAAGATTGCAAGCTTCAAGCGGGGACTTAGCCCCAAACTGATGAAGACCATGGGAAATTGCAAGTGTGCTCATTTTAATGAGTTTGTGAGTGATGCTTTATCGCAAGAGAACAACAATGCTGTGTATGCTGCTTCAAAAAGTCGTAAGAGGGCCTATGAGGCGGGCGCCTCACAATCTAAGGCTCCCGTCGCACAAAGGGCTCCATTCCGTCCTCCAGCGTCAGCCGCCAAGTTTCGCCCCCCGCAGAAGAAGAATCCCGCCAAGACTGGGTTTCGCAAGGCATTTACAGTTACTCTTCCCAAGGGCACTACCAGTCAGGGCAGTTCCAGGGCTCCACCAAGCAACATGCCGTGCTAGAACTGCAACAAGACAGGCCACTGGGCAAGGGAATGCCCTTACCCTAAGAAGAATAATTACCAGGGTGGCCGTCAGGGACAAGTGAACCACACTAATATTACTGAGATTCCTTCAGGAGAGGTAGTGACTGCTGGTAAGTTTCTGATTGACCAACACCCCGCAGTTGTACTATTTGATTCAGGTGCTTCGCATTCCTTCATTAGTCCAGCATTTGCATCCAAGTTTATGCAGAAAATATATATTGTTGAGGGTGAGGGTTATTGTATTAGGGCTGCCAGTGGTATTATCCCAACCAAGCTGGTAGTTGGGGATGTACAATTTGTGATAGAGGGGCGAAGTTATCAGGTTGATCTGGTAGTTTTACCGGGGCTAGGTATCGATGTGATATTGGGAATGAACTGGATGAGCCGTCATGGAGTGCTTATCGATACATCGACTAGGGTAGTTATGCTTAGAGATCCTGGTAATCAGGAGGGTTTTCTTATACAGTTACCCCGAGACATCAATCTTTCTTGTACAACCAATGCGGTGCAAGCAAAGTCTCTGGCAGATATCCCTGTCGTGTGTGACTTTCCGGATGTTTTTCCCGATGATTTGCCTGGATTGCCCCCGGATCGAGAAGTAGAATTCAAGATAGAGTTACTTCCTGGTACAGCTCCCATATCTAGAAGGCCATATAGAATGCCTCCCAATGAACTAGCCGAACTCAAGACCCAGTTGAATGAACTGCTACAGAAAGGCCTTATTCGCCCTAGTTCATCTCCGTGGGGGTGCCCAGCCATCTTTGTGAAGAAGAAGGATCAATCTCTACGCATGTGTGTAGATTATAGACCCTTAAATGCAGTTACAATCAAGAATAAGTACCCTCTGCCACGCATAGATATCTTGTTTGATCAGTTATCTAAAGCAAAAGTCTTTTCCAAGATTGATTTGAGATCTGGGTATCATCAAATCAAAATTCGGCCTGAGGATGTCCCAAAAACTACATTCTCTACAAGATATGGCCTGTATGAATACCTTGTTATGTCTTTTGGATTGACCAATGCCCCCGCACATTTTACGTATCTGATGAATTCAGTGTTTATGCCTGAGTTGGACAAATTTGTGGTGGTATTTATAGATGATATCCTGGTCTATTCTGAGAATGAAGAAGATCATGTTGAACATTTGCGGGTGGTTCTTACTAGATTGCGAGAACACCAGCTGTATGCAAAGTTCAGCAAATGTGAATTTTGGCTTCGTGAGGTACCTTTTCTTGGGCATGTGTTGTCCGATGGTGGAATTATGGTTGATCCCACCAAGGTGCAAGAAGTATTGAACTGGAAGGCTCCAATCTCGGTGCATGAGGTTCGGAGTTTTCTAGGGTTGGCTGGCTATTATCGTCGCTTCATCCCGGATTTCTCTAAAATAGCCAAGCCTATGACTCGATTGCTGCAAAAAGACATGAAGTTTGTCTGGACTCCTGAGTGTGATGCGGCTTTCCATACCCTGCGAACTCTTCTAACATCGGCTCCGGTTTTGGCGCAACCGGATATCGAGAAACCTTTTGATGTGTTCTGTGATGCATCAGGTATTGGGTTAGGAGGTGTTCTTATGCAAGAGGGTAGAGTCATCGCTTATACGTCTCGCCAACTTCGGAAGCATGAAGCGAATTATCCCACGCATGACTTGGAACTCGCTGCAGTTGTTCATGCTTTGAAGGCCTGGAGACATTATCTACTTGGCAATGTGTGCAACATCTACACTGATCATAGAAGTCTCAAGTACATCTTCACTCAACCAGAGTTAAATATGCATCAGAGAAGATGGCTCGAGTTGATCAAGGATTATAACCTTCAAGTGCACTATCACCCTGGTAAGGCAAACGTCGTCGCGGATGCCTTAAGCAGAAAGTCTCATTGCCACTCGTTGATTGAGAGTGATGTCCATTTGTCAAAGCTCCTTCATCCTGCAGTCCTGCACAACATCACTGTCAGTTGTACTCTACAGAGTCGAATTATTGAGCTACAGAAGACAGATGCAGGTGTGTTTCACATCAAGCGCAAGATGAAAGAGCAAGAAACCAAACATTTTCGAGTAGATAAGGAAGGCGTGTTATGGTTCAAGGATAGGTTGGTAGTTCCAAAGGATAGAGAGCTTAGAAATCAAATCATATCCGAAGCTCATTCCTCTAAACTATCTATTCATCCTGGTAGTAGTAAAATGTATCATGATTTAAAGCCTCGATTTTGGTGGACCAAAATGAAGAAAGAGATAGCCGCTTATGTGGCTAGGTGTGACACTTGTTGTCGGGTCAAGGCGGTACACATGAAAGCTGGATTACTTCAGCCACTCTCTATTCTAGGTTGGAAATGGGAAGAGATAAGTATGGATTTTATAGTTGGACTCCCTACCACTCAGAGGAATTTTAACTCAATTTGGGTAATTGTGGACCGACTGACCAAGTCGGCACACTTCATTCCAGTCCGCATAGACTTTCGTCCAACCGACTATGCGGAGTTGTACTTCAACCAGATAGTCCGACTTCATGGGATCCCTCGTACTATTGTCTCGGATAGAGGACCACAGTTCACTGCTCGCTTTTGGGAGCACTTACACGGATTATTAGGGACTAAGCTCGTAAGAAGTTCTGCCTATCATCCGCAAACCAATGGGCAAACTGAATGGGTGAATCAAATCTTAGAAGATATGTTGAGAGCTTGTGTCATCTCGGCTAAGGGCTCATGGGAAAAATGGTTACCCCTAGCTGAATTCTCGTACAATAATAGTTATCAAGAGAGCATAAAGATGGCACCGTTTGAAGCTTTGTATGGCCGGAAGTGTAGAACCCCATTGAACTGGGTAGAAGCCGGTGAAAGGAGATATTATGGAATTGATTTCGTTCAAGAAGCTGAAGAACAAGTCCATACTATTCAAACCCACATGGCCGCAGCTCAAGCTAGGCAGAAGAGTTATGCTGATCGACGTAGGAAACCTATTGAGTTCGAAGTTGGAGACTTCGTTTATCTGAAAGTCTCACCTATGAAGAGTGTCCAACGCTTTGGTGTGAAGCAAAAGCTTGCGCCGAGATATGTTGGTCCGTTTGAAATCATTGGACAAAGTGGTAAAGTGGCGTACAAAATTCAATTACCTCCTGAGATGAGTGCTATCTTCAATGTCTTTCATGTATCCCAATTGAAGAAATGTCTTCGCGTCCCTGAAGAGAGAGTTCCATTGGGGGATATCGAGTTAAAATCTGATTTGACCTTTGAAGAAAAGCCGGTTCGAGTGATTGACACTCATGAGCGAGTGACTCGGAGTCGGGTAGTCAAGTTCTACAAAGTCATGTGGAGCAATCAGGGTAGTGAACGCGATGCAACGTGGGAAAGGGAAGACTATTTGAGGGATGGTTATAAGGAATTCTATCAACAATGGTACGCTTTCTAAATCTCAGGACGAGATTTTTATAAGGGGGGAGGGCTGTAACACCCCAGGTGTTTGCCTTCCACATTTGCACTGCATTTCATGAACATGAGCATCATGCATCCCTTCGTGAACTTGTAGCACATGAAACATAATTACGAAACATTGCAACATGTTGTATATTTCATGTGTGTTGTTCTTTTATGAAATGTAAAGTGTGCAACACTGAAGAGCAACATGTGACACTCACTTAGTGAAACAAGATTAGTTAATACTATGCAACAAGATCATGAAACATGTGAAACATGACTATGAAACATTTGCAACATTTCTTGTGTTTTTCATTGTTTTAGTATATACCTTGATTGATTCTTGTGTGACCAATGCATGGTGTGGCTAGAAATACTTGTAAGTAACTTAGTTACACATAGAATGTCTTTTGGAACATGGTTCATGTTGATCACTTTGGCTAATTAGGTTCCCAAGTCATGGTTTGACCAAATTTGACCCCTGAACCCTTTTGTTTGACTGTTTAAAAAGTGTGGCTTAGGATGTTTGCATGTCTGAGCAACCTAAAGCAAAGTTGTAGAAAATTTAATAAGGAACAAACTTTGTTTAGAAGCCAAGTCATGAAAATGTGCACAACATGTTCAATTTGGGCCCACAAGCCAGAAATCAGGGCTGATTCTTCACTTAAGAAATTTTCTAAGTATTGATTGCAATTACAGTTTGAAGGAGCTGACTTTGTCTCAATTTTACTCTGTATTCATTGAGAATTAGTCCTTGGCACTTAAATAGAAATTGAAGATGGAAGTACGGGCTACAACTTTCATGTTCATTATTTCTTCTAATATGTCACGGTTTAGGAGTTAATCGGTGTCAAAGTTCGCCTGTCAGTCGGACTCGATGAACGCTGAAACGCGAGCTTCAGACCGGTCATGGCCAACCGGCAACAGAGACCGGCCGCCGCGTGTCCGCCACGCGCTCGGCTCGCCCTGACTGCGCCGTGCGCTGGCTATCTTGAAATGGGAAACGCACTGCTGCCTGCCTGCTCGCCCGCGCGCTCTGCTCCTCCGTCGCCTCCACCGAGCGCAGCAACAGAGAAGCCGCAGCTCCACCATTGCCGCCGATCAGCTCTGCCGTCATCGTAGCCAGCGCAAGCTCGCACCTCTTCGCCCACTCGCCACCTCCATAGCTCCTCCACATTTCCACCGTCACATCGCGCCCAAGGTCGCTTGCTAGCCACGTTCGGTAAGCTCCCACGCCGCGCACGGTCTCATCGAACTTCGCTGCTGTGGCCTGTCACAGTGGCTGGCCCATCTCCGACCACCACGGGTCCCGTTAGGGGGTGATTTAGAGTCACATTGGGGTGGGGAAACTAGGTGTAGCCAAGGATTGAGCTATCTTAGTCGCCGTCGATGGCTCACCATCGGTCCGCACCACCGTGCCGCCATTGGCGCCGTCGTCATCCTTAACACCGGCAATAGGCCGAGATAGGTAGCTCATTAGGCGCGTATCGTCGGTAGGAGCACGCCAGTGCCGTGGTTTCGCCGGAGACCTCACCGCCGACGAGCTACGCCGCCTTCCGCACGTCGCAGCCGCCTCCCCTGCTTCGCTGTCGCTGACCAGTGGGTCCGGCTGACGGCCGGGTCCCACACGTCAGTGACTGAGTTTGTGAAGATAGTTCAAAAATACAGTTTTGAATGCTTATTTGATATTTTTGTATCTCCTGTTATGTAGATCCAAATTAGATGGTTCCAATTTTGTGAGACTCACAGTTAGGTCTAGTATTTAAGAAAAATATGTCTTGAGCATATTATGTAGAAATTTTGGATGAATTAAATAGGAACTTGAAAAGTGTTTTTGTATGCATGCAAACTTGTTTAAATCATATCTTGAGTTTCTGTGATCCAAAAATTATGAAATTTTGTGGGTAAGCTAGTCTTGTATAGTAGAAGCTCTGGTTAAAATTTGAGAGTCATTGCATGTGTAGTTTTTGAGTTATAGATTTTCCTTTTATCATTGGTAGATACTTGGGTGAATTTTAGTAAATTATTTATGAATCCATTGGCCATGAAAATTGTTGGAGAGTATCCTAGTACCCTAAGGATGCTAGGAAAAATATGAAATCTGTTGCTTGACACTTTTCACTAAGGTTTCCTAATTATGCCATTTTAAGCCATTCTGCCTTACCATTTTTGTGTAGGCTGTTGTACTTACTAAAATGGTGTGAAATTTTTATGGTAGTCTACTTAGGGCATGTAGGGTCTACTGTAATTTTTGTAGAATTAATGGTGTAGCTTTCATATATGTTTACTATTTCCTCTAATTAATTAAATAAATTAAGAAAGGTATTAGAGGAAATGTTTTGGTGATGAACCCCCTACTTTCTGGTGTTCTTGTGATATGTGTGACATGTGAGTAGATTTAGTGTTGTCCAATTATATGTTTACCTCATGAGTTACTAAGTAATTCGTTTGCATTATGTTCCTCTGGACAGATCTGGGGACTTCAGAAAGCTCCCCATGATGTTTTGGTTTTCTGTGATTGTAATGAATACAAGAGTTGTAGATAATCTATGTATCTAGCTCCTGTCAAAATTTGAGGGTATTTGGCCTAGTAGTTTAGAAACTACAGCTGTTTAAAGTTAGGTTCCAGTCTTTGCTTATTCTCTGCCTTGTGAGGACAGAGTTCTGTTGATTTATGAGTTCGACCTGGTAAAGGTTTGAATCATGCTTTGAGGTCTGAAAATGTTTTGTAGACAATTTTGTAAGCTTTCCAGATTGTCTTGTTGCATATCATTTGGATTTATAAATCTCCAGTTATGGCTAGTTTACTGTACCGATACATAGTCTCCATTTGGTTGTAATACAAATGCTTGAGTGTATGCTTGTGCAATGTTCTCATTGATTGTTTTAGGGGTTAGCCTAACTTGAGAATATGCTTAGGTGCAGGTGCTAGGTCATTAACGGAAGATGAGCAATTATACCTTAGGTTGTATAAACGTGGTAAGTGAAAGTGATTTGAATAGGGCTTAAGTTGGAATATGCAAACTACAGCGAACATGTGCATTCCCCGAGCATCCCTGACAATTGTTCATGTGCATCCATGATATTTATCTTGCGCATTCATGCAATAGGTGTGCCAGAGGGAGTGACGTTGCTGGAGTTCGAGGGAGCCAACCAGGAGGAGGAACCCGAGGTGCAGGAAGCCGACGAAGCAGTCGCCGCGGAGGAATTGCCCGAGTGCCCTGACCACCAGCCTTCCTCGTTCCTGAAAGGCAAGCCCCGGAGCATATTAAGCCTCCCATGTTTTTACAAATACATTGAGTATCTTTTATTGTTGATGATGCATTAAGTATAGGAATTGGTTGGAACCAATTGCTGCATTATATATCCTTCCATGTCCAGATATCGCACTGGAATCCTATTTAAGTTCAGGAACGGGTTAAATGCTTAGCCATGCTTAGTGCGGTAGAAGTCAGGTGATTTCCTGTCACCTGCGAGCTTTAGGATGAGGTGGATCACGGTTGGCTATATTTGCTATCGTGGAAAAGAACCATGTGAATAATGAATTAAGACCGGGCGGGGTCTTGTGTAGGTTTGAACATAGTGACTCCGTCTGAGTCGTTTAAGGACCGATACGCTGTACGTCCTCATGTCATGTTGAACGCAGCCTAACACTTAGCTGGCCGGATAAGTCGTTCCGACCGTGAAGCCTAGTAGCTCGACTCAGGCCGGGGACGCGAGCGGTGGCGACATTCTGGAGGTAGTAAGGATGTGCGGAGAGCCATTGGCATAAGTCCAAGGCGGGTTAAAGTCCCGAACGACCTTGGCAGAGTGGTTCTCTGAGAATGTCGATCTGTTCGGACTCGCGACTCCTGAATCGTACCAAAGGTGACTTGTTTACGACCCCGACGGGGGAAGCAGGGTTTGTGTTTAGGAATACCCCTCCAGCTGGATAGGAATCGATTCGAATCGCCGTCTCTCCCGGATAGTGAGAACTTGACTGAGCAGCGGCAACGTAGATTCAATTAATTTAACGATATGGTTAAATGGATGATGATAAGGTTGCCACAATGAATACCTGATATGGTTATTAATGTTTGCACCCTAATAAAATGATTGCTTAGTACAGGTGCTAATATAGATGATAGGTTAATGGCTAAAAAGTCACTGCTAGTTCAGGTTAAGAGTTGATCATTATTACTTATGCTTTTCTGCAAAAAGAAAGTGTCAGCCCGCTCCACTACATTAAGCTATGCATAATCCTTGGTGTCATTTGTTTGGTTTTCGACGGGTAAGTCTAGCTGAGTGCATTCCCGTACTCAGGGTTTATTCCCTCTTGTTGCAGATGACCTCCTATATCAGGGATTCTGCAAGTATTGTCTCCACCCGGCGGGTGATGAGGACTAGATCATGGGCATGATCTCCTTTCTCTTATCTGAATGCTTTTGCGGTCCGTGATCAGCAAACCAGTATGTGTATTTGAACTCGGTGTGTGTGAGTTAAACTATTTGCTTCCGCATGTTTTACAAGACTTGTTTTGTAATAACAATGACTCTGTGATGATGTAATCTATTTGTGAACATCTGTGAAATGTTGTAACGTATGATATGTTATGTTGGATTACTGTGATCTTGGTTGTATGCAAGTTGGTTTGAAATCCTTCGAGATTTCGGTTGACTACCGGGTTTATATGGGCTCAAGTTTGAGAATTTGATCGTTCCGGCGATTGTTTTTGTACTTGTGCTCTTATAAATTGGTCGGTTCTGTGACAACCTTGATGAGCACCTAGTCCTCAGCCACGGCCTCGTCCAGCTTGAGCACGCTGGCGTCCCCATAAACATCGTACACCCATGCCTTCATCAGCCTAGGCACCTCCATCACCACCATGGCTGTGGCAAGACGCGGACGCCGCCACGCACCGCCCCGACCCGACCTGCCAGCCTCTAAAGCTATTCCCCTAGCGGCAGCGATGACAACTCCACCACCCCCTTGTGCCGACGATGGGAGGACGAGATTCACTGGAGCCTGGGGCAGCTGTGGTAGGAAGGACAACCCGATCGAGCAGATCGGTTGCGCAGCCAGGCTTGGCAGGGCCAACGATCTCGATCTCCTACCAGCGTGGGAGGAGTCATGATGCTCATGGCGATGTCTAGGTGAACGAGGAGGCCATGGCCGCGACACTGGTGTAACACCCTCGGTGTTACATTGTACAGTTGTTGCTAAAACACTGCATGAGCATCAGACTTGAGAGTAAATGAGTGTGTTATAGAGTACAAATCAATGTTCAGAAATTGAAACGTTCAGTTGAAACATGAAACAAATGTTATATTTCGTGTCACATATCATCACTTAAGATTCTAAATGAATTTTTATCGGACGGAAATGCTACGAAACGCATCAGCGGAACATAGTAAAGTTGGTAGCCCAATCTTTGTAGGCGATGATGAAATATGTACGGTCGAGGATGAGGTTCGCTAGCTAGTATATCAAGTAGGTCAGAATTGAAATCCGACGCGAAACCGTTCGAGGTTTAGTCGTTTCGCGTAAGTTGAAAATGGGTCGACGAAGCCATGTTCGGTGATTTTTGTAGAGCGAACGGCTTAGGAAGTGATGAGATGTCGTGGCTTAGGTTGATATCCCTACGTACCCCCTTAAGGATAGAATGGGTGGTTTGGTTTTCGGATCGTCGAATTGGTCGTGGTAGCAACTTTAAAAAGCGTGCACTGCACGTCTTCCACTTCTGGGCACGGTCACCCCCCCCGCTCGGCCTGGTGCCTCTACTCTGGCCTGCCATCTCGCATTGCTGCACCAGCCGTGTCGCCACCGTTGTGCCTGTGCAGCCACGTTCGCGCGCGTGGCTCCCTGCGCTGCTGGCCATGGCCTCATGCCGTCACGCTCTAGCGCAGCTCACGTACGGCGCACGCGCCCAGTCACCACTGCTCGCCGTTGTCGCAGCGCGCTGGCCGTCCGGCCGTCACTATCGCCGGGTCATCACCCTATGCACCCAACTCACTATCTAGTATGATAAACTTATCAATTACATATCTATATATTTTTCTATTCACATCACATATAGTTTTGTTCTTTGCATGGCATCTCTGTGATTCTTCATTATGCATTTAGTTGAAACCTTGGCTTAAACTATAGTAGCTCTTCTTGCAGCCATATCTTATGACACAATGAATCTAAGTTCTGACTTTGAAATTTTAATCTTACTGGTTGCTATAATTTTATCCCTAAGTTAAATTGAAAATCTTGTGCTTACTATATCTCAACTCATGCAAAACCTCTTGCAAAATCACCACACCTTCTAAGATGTTCCTTTCTGGTATAAATGCTATTTGGAAAGAACTAATCACTTTGTCAATTACAACAGTCAACCTTAGGGTCAGAGTCTTCGACTAATGAGGGCATGATGCTTTTGCAGGAGTGATTTTCTGCTACGTCTTGGGACAGGGTGACACTGGTGTCAGGTTAGTTCCCCCCATTGTTGTTTTTTCCTAATTTGGCTATCGTTTTTGTTTTTAGTCATGTTCTAAAAAAATATTAAATGCATGCATGCCTGGATGAGTAGGTGTTGCCTGGATGATTAGGTGCTGCTGTCTGATTAGATGTTTTCTCCACTTTTTTAGACTTTTAATACTTCTTGATGCTACTATGTGAGTTGTTGGTGATTTTGTACAGAGAACTTTGTGGTATGGATGAGATAATGCATGTAGCCTTGTGATTAGTTATCCAAAGGTACAGTAATTAGCTAGCTGCTGGGCAAAGTTAGTTAGGGTCCATGTAGACTTGAGATGCTGCATGTAGCCTTGTAAATGTTTTTCGCCCACTAGTTAATCATGGAGCTGCTGAAGGGACTGGCTTCTGGTTCTGGGTTTCAGACTTGAGCAGCTCGTCACTCAGCTGGGGCAGTGATAGTTGAAGTTTATTTTCTGCGATGTGCTTGAGTTTATTACATATGACACTTGTGACTTGCTGTGCTTGAGTATTGGCCTTGTGCCTTTTATTTTATATATATGTAATAATATAATTTCATATATGTAACACTAGATGGCTTCTTGGGAAGTGCTTGCTAGAAATTTTTTGTTGGAAGAGGAAGAAGAAGATGAGGAGCTATTCTTTATTCTTCTCCCTGCTGTAATGCCCTTTCTCGACGAAGAGAAAACACCTGAGCATACCTCTTCTCTTCCTGGTGCTAAAAAGGTTAAAGAGATTCTCGAAGGACACGAGAATTGGTGCAAGGAAGAATTTAGGATGGAGGCTGAAATATTTAGAGCTATAGCAAACTTTCTCAGGGCCGAGAACTTGTTGCGTGACACACGTGGTATGAAGATTGAGGAGCAACTTGGTCTTTTGTGTTCATGCTCTCTCATAATGCAAGCACAGAGAGGCTAAAGAAGGAGTTTCAACATAGTGGTGAGACAGTGCATAGGAAAATATATGATGTCTTCAATATCATTCCAACATTAACCCAAAAATTCATCAGACTTCTGAATCCAAGCCACACAAACATGAAGATTACATGTGACCCTAGATTTATGCCATTCTTTCAGGTCGGTTAATACATACAGTACACTTTCCTTAATACCATTCCTAAATACAATCCAAATTTTTAGTAAATTTTCTTACCTGCAGAACTGCATCAGCGCTATCGATGGTACACATGTCCCAATCATAATTGGACAAGACAAGGCCAGTCCCTGTAGAAATAGGAAGGGGACACTATCGTAGAATGTTATGTTTGCCTGTGACTTCGACTTGAAGTTCACTTTCATCTCATCTGGTTGGGAAGGATCCGCATCTGATGCAGGAGTGTTGCGGTCTGCTCTTGGCAAGGGATTTACTGTGCCAGTAGGCAAATTCTATCTTGTAGACGGTGGATATGCAAACACACCATCATTCCTTGCTCCCTACCGAGGAGTTAAGTATCATCTCAGTGAGTTCAGGAGACGTGGCCAGAGGGGAAATGCATATGCCAACTACAAGGAATTGTTCAATCATCGGCATGCGATTCTTCGAAATCACATTGAGAGGGCCTTTGGGGTTCTCAAAAAGTGGTTTCCAATTCTAAAAGTGGGGACACATTACCCAATTGAATCTCAAGTTATGATTCCAGCAGCTGCTGCTGTGTTTCACAACATCATTAGAGGGTTGAATAGGAGTGAAGAGTGGCTAGACATCCTACCTGATAATATCAACCCATCAAATTATGTCGACATGCCAGAGGGAGACACTAACTACCCAAGTGAGATGGAATCAAACCATGGAAATACCATACGAGACTTGATAGCCCATCAGATGTGGGCTGCCTACAATGTGTAGGATAGTAGTGTTTGGAATGTAATTTATGAGTTATGAGTTATGTATTTCTGTAATACATTATGTGATGCAACATTCTGTAATAAATTCTCCAATATATTCTATAATATGTTATGAGTTATGTATTTCTGTGTGATGCAATATTCTGTAATAAATTCTCCAATACATTCTATAATATTTTATGAGTTATGTATTTATGTAATTATTTCTTGTAGCAATGTCGAAGGCAAGGGCTACATGGAATTCTAGATATGAGAAAGGGCTTGTTGACATTATGAGGGACCATGTGAACATCCCCTTGTTCAGGGGTCAGAATGGATGGAGTGGAGAGGGTTGGAGAAGTATCTCAGAGAAGTTTACCCAAATGTATCCTTTAGCATGCTTCACAAAGCAGCAGCTACAAGAGAAGGAAAAGGAGCTAAAGGGCAGCTGAAAGGTGATACATGTAGCGTTAAAGGATAGTGGTGTTGGTTGGAATGACTCATTGGCCATGGCCATTGCGGAACCGGAAAAATGGAAGAAACTGATCAATGTAAGATTTTTTCACTAAACCAATAAATTGTTGCCATATTCTGGTTGCAAGTACTAACTATGCTGTTGTCTTGGTATTAAATAGGATAATGGAAAAATGGCTAGGTTCTAGAAGAAGCCGTTTCCTTTATATGAAGACTGTACGTCATTGTATGCTGGTATGTTATTTGAAACTTCTCTCTAAGGTTATATCAGCATTTGCATAACCAGTATATCAGAAACAACCAACTCATTTCCTTGAACCAAATCATCACTTTACTATCCTAAGTGTGCTACTGGTAGAACTACTTTTGATAATCTGTATATGCGACTACAACAAAATGAATAGAATTGCTACTGTCGTACTAGGAGCTGCAGCTGGCTAGGCTTTTTACAGTAATGCTTCAATCAGAGAGTGTTCAAGCAACACTTACAGTAATATTTGTCTTTTTTTATTAAAAAACATAGATTGTGCTTTTTAGTGTATTCTAGTCCTAAAGGATTTGAAGAAAATGTATCTCTTCGTTAATATCCACCCCTTATTACAAAACCCCATCTTAACTGTTTTTTCTTATTAATCATGAGGAGGGCTTTCTCTCTTTCCATCATTCTTCATCTCACGTTGAGCTCTTCACAATGTCTATTTCCGTCAATCCTTGATCTCACGTTTACTGTGCATTGAGCTATTCGCAATGTCTGTTCCCATCAGTCCTTTATTTCCCGTTTACTGTACATTGAGCTATTCACAATGTATACATGGGGTTGGAGCAAAGAATTATGATGCCTTGCAGTAAATAATTACGGACATATACTGTGATTTCTCATGGCAGGAGCAAGTTATCTTATTTCAAGAATGATAACCAATTGAAAAATTATCAAGACAGAATAGGAACAGGTTCATACCTGCAGTGACCACACATTGATAGTTTTATCATAAGAAGAGCTAAACAAGAATCCACCTATAGTGAAATAAAGAATGAAAATAGGCAGTTCTTGAGCCAGCATTACAAAACCCTGTGAACAAAAGAAACCAACTAACAAAATAGCAAATGTTTTAAATATAGACATTAACAATGTTGGATTTTTACCTCCAACGGCTAATCCTGTTACACAATCATGGTGGGCAAGCAGTGTTGATGATTTAAACACTCCGGCAGACTGTGGGCCATCAATTCCTGACAAATCAATTCCCCTATTGTTTAAGAAACCATTATTACTTCCATGATCCTAATTCAAACTGTTGTCATCAGCTCCTCGAGATAGTTGTGTTTTATCATCTGACTCAACAGCACCAGAGTCAGCGAACATCAACGATAACTCCCCAAGGAGTAAACATCTAAAACTCATTTTTTTGCATAGGAAGTGTTGCTACAGGAGATCTAAACTTCACATCAACTGAGCACTTGCAGCCTGCTCCTCTTGTTCCTATTGCTGCTCCAGCTGCTCCGGCTGCTCTGGCTGCTCCAGCTGCTCCAGTTGCTCCTGTTGCAGTGTCTGATAGCACAAGTCCAGGTGCTACTTTTGATGGGCTAGACGTCTCAAGTGCACGCAATGAAGCTTAGTCTGCACCTTCCAATCAAGATTCTGTGCAAGGAACGAGTGGTGGGAGAAAGCGTAAGCAAAGTCACATTAGTGCTGCTATTGATGGTTTTGTGCAGTTTAAGAAGATGCAAACAAGTAAAACAATGGAAGCACTCAATTCCCTGACGGTCTATGTGGCTTTAAGAGCCTGAGGATTTTAAGAATGGACAAACTTTGTTGTTGCACCCAACTCCCTGACGGTCTGTGTCAGCTCCCTAGTTTGGAGACTCTGGCCATTAACAACGCACCTACCATCAGGAGTGTTGGGCCTGAGTTCTAGTCACCCTCCTCCCTGGCAGTGGGTGGAGGTATAGACGTCACTGCTAGATCAGTAGTAACATTTCCTAATCTAACATTTCTTCGTCTGGATGGCTTGTGCGAATGGGAGGAGTTGGACTGGGAGGAGGAGAGCGAGAGTGAGACTATAGAAGCTATGGCCATGCCTGCTCTCAAGGAGCTCATAATTCTTAGCTGCAAGCTAACTTGTCTTCCACCAGGGCTCATCTAAAACCAGAGTATGTCAAGGGGCTGGTTTTTGTGCAGTTCACTAGGCTGAACCTGATAATAATGTGAGCTAACAATGGAGATGGGCAATACCATTGCTAGTTTGTCACTGATCTTCGTCTCGGCAATTGCAGACAAAAATTGGATGTACTACCAGAAGTAGTAGAAATTATTTCATCAGTAATTAGCCACCTGCGTATGATAGTACGAACTAAGCAAGATTGATATTACAAATCATTTGTACCTTTTCCAAAGTATAGTATAGTTGAAAAGTATATATACCCGCTAGTGTTTGGTTGAATTTCATGCCATGTCCGCATGTCACATTATTACTGGCTCATTAAGCATGACGACTCAACATACAGTAAATGCTTTAATTACTCCATGTATAGCACTGCTTTGCTGATGCAAGTAATGACAGGCTTAAGAAATAAAGGATTATTGAAAGTGCCTTGAGTCAGCCCTGCGATGACACACTGACCTAGATGCTTACAGTTACCTAAGTTTAATGGCATAAAAGAAATTCTAAGTTGCAGACTAAGTTGGCTTCAATTGTGTGGTCAGTTTTACCAAACGAATCCTTAGAGTATTATATATTAAAATAAAACAACAGCAAGAAACATCAATTAATTTGAGGATGGTCACAGATTAGTGTCAACAATTACAGTCAATATCAAGCTGTAAGTTGACTGCATTATCATCTAAAAATCTTATTCACTGAAAGTAATCAATATCTAAAAATCAGTACATGCTAACACAGTCAAACAGTAGATGATAACTCAGTTAACTGAAAGTCATTTAAATGTAAACAGGAAAAGATATGTACTGAATTAATCACAGAAACAGATATGAACTAGTTATAGTTAGCAGTACTATCAGAGTTAAACAGTAGATGCATTGGAAACTTGATCTACAGGCTATCACTCTGAAAACTTTAAACATCTCTGAAAACTTGATCTACAGACTATGACAGTACTATCACAGTTAGCAGTACTATCACTCTGAAAACTTTACACATCTCATAGCTACCAATTCATGACTCTACCAATACTTCACATTGGAGCCATATCAATTTCCAGATAGAAGGGCAAATTCAAATAATATACCTGATATCTTCTCAATTCAAACATTGTCTCTGCCAATATTGCCTCCACCAACATTGCCTCCACAGATAGCACTGCAAGTAAGCACAAGGAAAAGCATTAGCAACTAAGTCATACCAAAGTAAACTAATCTAGTGGCAGCCAAGCATTACCTAATCTGCTGTTTGAGCCAAATCAAACGAACATTTTTGTTTTTCATTTTCATGAATACCTCCCTGTCAATCTCATATTTGAAGATATTCATAGCATACGCCTTCTCCACATCAGTAAGTTCCATTGCATCAACTTCATTGAGACACTTGTCGACTGAAAATGCTTCGTCTTGTTTCTTCTTTTCATTGAGTGCTTCCATTGTTTTACTTGTTTGCATCTTCTTAAACTGCACAAAACCATCAATAGCAGCACCAATGTGACTTTGCTTACGCTTTCTCCCACCACTCGTTTCTTGCACATAATCTTGATTGGAAGGTGCAGATTGAGCTTCATTGCGTGCACTTGAGACGTCTAGCCCATCAAAAGTAGCACCTAGACTTGCGCTATCAGACACTACAACAGGAGCAACTAGAGCAACTGGAGCAGCTGGAGCAGCCAGAGCAGCCGGAGCAGCAATAGGAACAAGAGGAGCAGGCTGCAAGTGCTCAGTTGATGTGAAGTTTAGATCTCCTGTAGCAACACTTCCTATGCAAAAAAGGAGTTTTAGATGTTTACTCCTTGGGGAGTTATCGTTGATGTTCGCTGACTCTGGTGCTGTTGAGTCAGATGATAAAACACAACTATCTCGAGGAGCTGATGACAATAGTTTGAATCAGGATCATGGAAGTAATAATGGTTTCTTAAACAATAGGGGAATTAATTTATCAGGAATTGATGGCCCACAGTCTGCCGGAGTGTTTAAATCATCAACACTGCTTGCCCACCATGATTGTGTAATAGGATTAGCCGTTGGAGGTAAAAATCCAACACTATTAATGTCTATATTTAAAACATTTGCTATTTTGTTAGTTGGTTTCTTTTGTTCACAGGGTTTTGTAATGCTGGCTCAAGAACTGCCTATTTTCATTCTTTATTTCACTGCAGGTGGATTCTTGTTTAGCTCTTCTTATGATAAAACTATCAATGTGTGGTCACTGCAGGTATGAACCTGTTCCTATTCTGTCTTGATAATTTTTCAATTGGTTATCATTCTTGAAATAAGATAACTTGCTCCTGCCATGAGAAATCACAGTATATGTCCGTAATTATTTACTGCAAGGCATCATAATTCTTTGCTCCAACCCCATGTATACATTGTGAATAGCTCAATGTACAGTAAACGGGAAATAAAGGACTGATGGGAACAGACATTGCGAATAGCTCAATGCATAGTAAACGTGAGATCAAGGATTGATGGAAATAGACATTGTGAAGAGCTCAACGTGAGATGAAGAATGATGGAAAGAGAGAAAGCCCTCCTCATGATTAATAAGAAAAAATAGTTAAGATAGGGTTTTGTAATAAGGGGTGGATATTAACGAAGAGATACATTTTCTTCAAATCCTTTAGGACTAGAATACACTAAAAAGCACAACCTATGTTTTTTTAATAAAAAAAGACAAATATTACTGTAAGTGTTGCTTGAACACTCTCTGATTGAAGCATTACTATAAAAAGCCTAGCCAGCTGCAGCTCCTAGTACGACAGTAGCAATTCTATTCATTTTGCTGCAGTCGCATATACAGATTATCAAAAGTAGTTCTAGCAGTAGCACACTCAGGACAGTAAAGTGATGATTTGGTTCAAGGAAATGAGTTGGTTGTTTCTGATATACTGGTTATGCAAATGCTGATATAACCTTAGAGAGAAGTTTCAAATAACATACCAGCATACAATGACGTACAGTCTTCATATAAAGAAAACAACTTCTTCTGGAACCTAGCCATTTTTCCATTATCCTATTTAATACCAAGACAACAGCATAGTTAGTACTTGCAACCAGAATATGGCAACAATTTTTTGGTTCAGTGAAAAAATCTTACATTGATCAGTTTCTTCCATTTTTCCGGTTCCGCAATGACCACGGCCAATGAGTCATTCCAACCAACACCACTATCCTTTAACGCTACATGTATCGCCTTCCAGCTGCCCTTTAGCTCCTTTTCCTTCTCTTGTAGCTGCTGCTTTTGTGAAGCATGCTAAAGGATACATTTGGATAAACTTCTTTGAGATACTTCTCCAACCCTCTCCACTCCATCCATTCTGACCCCTGAACAAGGGGATGTTCACATGGTCCCTCATAATGTCAACAAGCCCTTTCTCATATCTAGAGTTCCATGTAGCCCTTGCCTTCGACATTGCTACAAGAAATAATTACAGAAATACATAACTCATAAAATATTATAGAATGTATTGGAGAATTTATTACAGAATATTGCATCACACATAAATACATAACTCATAACATATTATAGAATATATTGGAGAATTTATTACAGAATGTTGCATCACATAATGTATTACAGAAATACATAACTCATAACTCATAAATTACATTCCAAACACTACTATCCTACACATTGTAGGCAGCCCACATATGATGGGCTATCTGGTCCCGTAGGGTATTTCCATGGTTTGATTCCATCTCACTTGGGTAGTTAGTGTCTCCCTCTGGCATGTCGACATAATTTGATGGGTTGATATTATCAAGTAGGATGTCTAGCCACTCTTCACTCCCATTCAACCCTCTAATGATGTTGTGAAACACAGCAGCATCTGCTAGAATCATAACTTGAGATTCAATTGGGTAATGTGTCCCCACTTTCAGAATTGGAAACCGCTTTTTGAGAACCCCAAAGGCCCTCTCAATGTGATTTTGAAGAATCGCATGCCGATGATTGAACAATTCCTTGTAGTTGGCATATGCATTTCCCCTCTGGCCACGTCTCCTGAACTCACTGAGATGATACTTAACTCCTCGGTAGGGAGCAAGGAATGATGGTGTGTTTGCATATCCACCGTCTACAAGATAGAATTTGCCTGCTGGCACAGTAAATCCCTTACCAAGAGCAGACCGCAACACTCCTGCATCAGATGCGGATCCTTCCCAACCAGATGAGATGAAAGTGAACTTCAAGTCGAAGTCACAGGCAAACATAACATTCTGCGATAGTGTCCCCTTCCTATTTCTATAGGGACTGGCCTTGTCTTATCCAATTGTGATTGGGACATGTGTACCATCGATAGCGCCGATGCAGTTCTGCAGGTAAGTAAATTTACTAAAAATTTGGATTGTATTTAGGAATGGTATTAAGGAAAGTGTACTGTATGTATTAACTGACCTGAAAGAATGGCATAAATCTAGGGTCACATGTAATCTTCATGTGTGTGGCTTGGATTCAGAAGTCTGATGAATTTTTGGGTTAATGTTGGAATGATATTGAAGACATCATATATTTTCCTATGCACTGTCTCACCACTATGTTGAAACTCCTTCTTTAGCCTCTCTGTGCTTGCATTATGAGAGAGCATGAACATAAAAGACTAAGTTGCTCCTCAATCTTCATACCACGTGTGTCACGCAGCAAGTTCTCGGCCCTGAGAAAGTTTGCTATAGCTCTAAATATTTCAGCCTCCATCCTAAATTCTTCCTTGCACCAATTCTCGTGTCCTTCGAGAATCTCTTTAACGTTTTTAGCACCAGGAAGAGAAGAGGTATGCTCAGGTATTTTCTCTTCGTCGAGAAAGGGCATTACAGCAGGGAGAAGAATAAAGAATAGCTCCTCATCTTCTTCTTCCTCTTCCAACAAAAAATTTCTAGCAAGCTCTTCCCAAGAAGCCATCTAGTGTTACATATATGAAATTATATTATTACATATATATAAAATAAAAGGCACAAGGCCAATACTCAAGCACAGCAAGTCACAAGTGTCATATGTAATAAACTCAAGCACATCACAGAAAATAAACTTCAACTATCACTGCCCTAGCTGAGTGACGAGCTGCTCAAGTCTGAAACCCAGAACCAGAAGCCAGTCCCTTCAGCAGTTCCATGATTAACTAGTGGGCGAAAAACATTTACAAGGCTACATGCAACATCTCAAGTCTACATGGACCCTAACTAACTTTGCCCAGCAGCTAGCTAATTACTGTACCTTTGGATAACTAATCACAAGGCTACATGCATTATCTCATCCATACCACAAAGTTCTCTGTACAAAATCACCAACAACTCACATAGTAGCATCAAGAAGTATTAAAAGTCTAAAAAAGTGGAGAAAACATCTAATTAGACAGCAGCACCTAATCATCCAGGCAGCACCTACTCATCCAGGCATGCATGCATTCAATATTTTTTAGAACATGACTGACAACAAAAATGACAGCCAAATTAGGAAAAAACAACAGTGGAGGGAACTAACCTGACACCAGTGTCACCCCGTCCCAAGACGCAGCAGAAAATCACTCCTGCAAAAGCATCATGCCCTCATTAGTCGAAGACTCTGACCCTAAGGTTGTCTGTTGTAATTGACAAAGTGATTAGTCCTTTCCAAACAACATTTATACCAGGAAGGAACATCTTAGAAGGTGTGGTGATTTTACAAGAGGTTTTGCATGAGTTGAGATATAGTAAGCACAAGATTTTCAATTTAACTTAGGGATAAAATTATAGCAACCAGTAAGATTAAAATTTCAAAGTCATAACTTAGATTCATTGTGTCATAAGATATGGCTGCAAGAAGAGCTACTATAGTTTAAGCCAAGGTTTCAACTAAATGCATAATGAAGAATCACAGAGATGCCATGCAAAGAACAAAACTATATGTGATGTGAATAGAAAAATATATAGATATGTAATTGATAAGTTTATCATATCTAGATAGGGACACATATCTATTATACCAATTGCTGGACAGAACGACATTATAGCAACCTACCTCAAGCAAACTTAGAAGAGCTATCAAGGGTTGGGGGCAGAACTATGACAGTTATCAAAAGAAACTCAAGAAAGATATTATGAAGAGAATAACTACATTAGATAAATAGAGTAACTCAAGAACTTTGGCACGAATAGAATGGACTGAGAGGTATGAATTAGAGAAATCATTACAACAAATCTTGGCTGATGAGGAGATACAGTGGCAAAGAAGGGGAGGTGAGAAATGGATTCTGGCAGGGGACTCTAACTTCAGTTACTTTCACAAATGTGCTAATGGCATAAGAAGGAAGATGCAGATTACTATGCTGGAAGTGGATGGGCAGGAAACAGTGGATCCCCAGTGTCTGAGAACCCACATCACATATTATTATAAAATGTTGTTTGGAAGTGTTGAGGTGGCAGATATGCATCTAGATGCAGATTTATGGCCCACCAGCCAGCAGATCCAGGAAACTGACAATGAGTTCTTGACCAGACCTTTTCCTAATCTTTTCAGAATTGCGTCACATCTAGATTTAGAGGTGGCCAAGGCTTGTGTGAATGGTCAGTGGCATATAGAGTTCAGGTGACAGCTGAATGACATCTTGATTGAGGAATGGGTTCCCTTCTAGATCTCTTGAATGATATTCAACTGTATGAAGGCAAAGATGAGGTTTTCTGGTGCCTGGAAAGAACCAAGAAATATACTTCTAGATCGTTGTATAGATTAATGACATATGGAGGCGCTGTGGACCGTTGTATGATGACAGTATGGCAATGCAATATTCCTTTGAAGGTGAAGATCTTTCTGTGGATGGCAGTACATGACCGTATACAATGTGGAGTTCAACTGAAGAAGAAAAAGTGGACAGGGCCCGAAGAATGTTTCATGTGCGGCAAATTGGAAACTTCTGACCATATTCTATTCCGATGCCCCATAGCTGTGTTCCCTGGACTTTCCTGAGAGATTGTTTGGATTGGGATGTGTCCCCAGTTAGTTGTGACTCCTGGGTTTGCTCCTCTAAACTTGCATGATTGCCACAGCTAAGCCCCCATAAACTTGAAAAACTAGGTGCTCAGCTCCTAAATAAACTGCATTCTATTTTCTCTACTGCAATGGGATAAAAGAAATGCATCAGTCACCATGCCGAAAATTGCTACTGCAGTGATCGGTTACTATACTAGTCTGCATGCTAGAAAATAGCAAGACTACCAAACGTCCCAACCAGTGTATGTCTGGACCGTTATAAGCATGCATATAGTTGTTGTGCAATGCTAGAAAAAAATCCATCACGACATGCCATCCTATTCTATTGCAATGGTGTTCTGAACACAGAAACCAGCTCACCAGTTGGATCTTTAAGCTACATGAAGCAATTGAGTTCTATTTTCACATCTATTTTCACATCACAAACAAGAAACCATAGAATCACAAACAAGAAACCATAGATCTACAAGAAGGGGTATGAGATGCGGACAGAAGACTAACTTGTAGAGGCAGAGGTTGTGTCGTGTTGCTGGCGACGTCGGTGTTGCTCGCGGACGGCACAATGGCTCACCAGATCTTGCGACGAGGCCGGTCAGTCACGGAGTAGTGGTGGAGCCGTCGTGGTCGGGTCGACGGGCGGCGGATGAAGAGCTGTGCGAGCGGTCGCGATTCGCGAGCGGATGCATAGGACGGAGTGGGGAGGAAGATGCGGCCATCCACAGTCCCAAGATCCACAGGAAACGTGTGAGGATAGGATCAGGAACCCTAGATGCGGTGCAGGGAGATGCAAGTGGAAGCGAGCTCACCTGCGGAGACGTAGATGCTGGTGCCGCAAGGTGATGGCGACGGAGGAGAAGTCGAGGCCGGAGGAGCTGAGGCGACGACGGAGAGTCGAGGCGAGGCCGGAGGAGCCGAGGCGACGACGGAGAGTCGAGGCGAGGCCGGAGGAGCCGAGGCGACGACGGAGAGTCGAGTCGAGGCGGAGGGTCGCGAGAGGGAAAGGGAAGGGAACGACGCCCCGTGTCTAGAGGCCAAGCAGGTTTCCCGTCAAAACCCGGCTCCCGCGGGGCCGAAACACCCGTGCGGAGAGCTTCCAAATGAACTTAAGCCGCGATGCGTGGGAAATTACCGCGTGGGTTTCCAGCCCCGGGAAAACAACGGGACCCACGGGGAAAGCTGCTTCCAAAATAGGCCTAAGGAAAAAAGAAGCAGCCCAATCCGTGTCTGACGAAGCTCCGTTGTTCTACGAGTAGTAATTGAACAGACGACGAAGGCCGAAGGCGCTAGAGATCGGGACACCCAAACGGCCAAACAGCTGGACTGCTGGAGCTAGCATTGCACATTTGCACTGCATGGAAATAGGTGGAACAAAGGGGAGCTCGAGGCAGGCGTGTGCAGCGTTGATTGCTGCGGTAGTACGTGCCTGTGCTCGGGATGGCATAAAAGCAGCGGCGCATGTTACGCATCGTCCTGCGGCGCGGCGACGAAGGATCACCGGTCACCGGTGCCTCGGCGCTCCCGCTGACCCGCGGATCCCGATGCAGCGTTGCTGGAAGCACGGTTCATTCATTTGCCTCACCAACGGAGGCCCTGATCCTGTGTGGCGCGATCTCTGCGACAGTGTGCCGACAAGTGTTGTCGGACTCGGTGGGTATGGGATTAGCTTTATTTTTGAAGGAGCGTTGGCGGTGCTCCAGCAAAGATTTAATTTGGTGCGTGGATGTTGATTTCTCAAAGTGGCTATGCAATTCTTTAGTTGTAAATACACCTAAACTAGCACATCCTACTTTGAAAGGGATAAATCATATTTGGTGTGCTCGACTGTGAGCACCAGCTAGCCTAAAATAGATAACAAAGACCATTTGTAGGAGCGGCTGCAGCAGCTAGCCAAAAGTAGCACTTCCAATTAGATTGATTATCCATCACAGAGAATAATAAGGCATACAAAATCAATATCTTTTACTACCATTTTGAGAATAATAAAAGTATTTTCATTGGAGAAAAGAATCTCTTCAATACGTTGTTATCTACTAATCATCTGCTAACACAAGCTTTATATGTTCTAAACGTGTATATAATTTGACTATTTAGTTAATAAAGTTTATAAAATATGACTTTTTCATATATAGATATGTTTATCGTTTTGGGATGGAGTGAGTATGTTCATACAAAAGAGTAAAATTGAATCTTATATGTTCTACTAAAAATATCGTCCACTTGATTTTTGGTTTGCACAAAACAACAATTTTCTCACCTTGTATCAACCCAAATCATCAGTGAGTTTAATTTAACACTTTGAAATTTGGAACATCAAACTTACGCTTAGATGGTCTAGATGTACATTCATGTCCTCCTCAACCAATTGAGTTAGGTTTAAATTTTTACTGTGAACTATAAAATATATAGATGTACATCCATGTCCTCACCTCGACCAATTGAGTTAGGTTTAAATTTCTACCATGAACCATAAAATATATAAGTTGAAGTTTAGCTCCAATATGTCTATCAACAATTATTTATTGCACCTTACCTATTTTAGACTTTGTTTGCAAGAAGGAAACTTGTTGTAGGTACCGTTGTATTCACGGAGACAAAAAGTCCTTAGCATTGAATTTCACTACTTCGGCTAAGATCTGCTCCATCGAGCAAGAAGACACTGGCCACCGGACTGGCGACGGCCCAACCGCCGGAAGGCCCGGGAGGAAAGGTGGCACCATCACGCCGCGCACGGAGGATCGGGATCTCGGTCTCGCGGAGGACACAAGTCACGGAACCCGCACTGCGTACACCACCACTGCGGGGGTGAGTTCGCGAAATAAAATTTTTTCATGTCACATCCAATGTTTTCAAAATATTAAAAGAGGTTTTTAAATACTAATAAAAAAATTAATTACATAGCTCGTCTGAAAACTGCTGGACGAATTTATTAAGTCTAATTAATTCATCATTAGAGCATGTTAGTTACTGTAGCACTTATGACTAATCATAGACTAATTAGTCTTAAACATTCGTATCGTGATTTCCAACTAAACTGTATAATTAGTTTTTTTCGTCTATATTTAATACTTCGTATGCCGTAAGATTCGATATGATAGTTTGGGTTGAAAATTTTTAGCAAGGCCTTGTTTAGATCACCTCCAAATTCAAGTTTTTTCACTCTCTCTCCATCATATCAATTTTTAGACGTATGCATGGAGTATTAAATGTAGGTAAAAAAAATAACTAATTGTACAGTTTAATTGTAAATCATGAGACGAATCTTTTGAGCCTAGTTAGTCCATAATCAAATAAAGTTTATCAAATACAAACAAAACATGCTACAGTGTCCAGATTACAAAAATTTGCAATCTAAACAAGCCCCAACTATACCAGGCCTGCGACTGGTGAGTCCTCCCGATCGACCAACCCCCGTCCCTTCCCTTCTCCGTGTCAGTCAGGAAAAGACCGCGCGGCGCGAGCCACGAGGGCGGTCACTGGTCAGGCGTCAGGGTCATCCCCATTTCTCCTCGAGTCCCCACGCCCAGGTACGGACACTCTCCTACTCCGCCCTCCCCCGCGCCCCGCGCCCCGCGCACGCCCACCCCAGTCCAGTCCAGTCGGAGGAGGCCAGATCAAAGCGCCACCGCCACGCCGCAGTCTACTCTCGCTAATCCCGCCGCCGCCCAGGGGTCGCGAGGAGGAGGATGAAGCCCAAGAGCCTCCCGTTCATCGCCTTCGAGCACAAGCGGTGCGTTCCCTCCTTCACCCACCCGGCCACCCCCCACCCCCCCGCTCCCGCCGCGCTTCGATAGCTTCCGACGAGTTCGGGCTCCTTCCCTCTGTTCCGCTGTGGAGGTTCCCGCTCCGCGTCCGCGGGTTTTGACGTACGAGCACTTGTTTTCCCTTCCCGGGGATCTCGGTCCGTTGCGGCGCTTGTTTTTTTTTTTGCTGGATTTTTTTTTCTGGAAATGCGGCGGGAAATTCCGCGCGCTTGTACGCGCCCACTGGGAATATGGTCGCGTCCACGAATCGGAGGAAGAGTAGGTGTTTAGCTTCGTATGAATTTGTTGGTGGAATTGCCCGAATCGGGAGCTCTGCGGTGCACTGCGGTTTGTTTTTTTTTGAAAAGATCTGGAGTTTCTGTGGCCGTTTCCTGCACTAGGAGGGGCGGTTTAGGTTTCGTTTTGGCAGGACTGCGGGTTCTGGAATTATGTCGTGTAGTCATCAAATTCGGAGTGAATATGACTAGCTATAGCGAATACCTCTCATTGCTTTGAATCTGGGAGGGGATGCACGTGCAGAATCCTCGAAGTTTCAAGCGCTAGATAGCTGCATTTTAGTTGGAAACACTCCTTTCTGATGCTGTGTGATTGAATCAGGGATGCATACGGCTTTGCTGTGCGGCCGCAACACCTGCAGCGTTACAAGGAGTACGCTGGCATCTACAAGGTAGAAGACACACTCCTAAATTTTCATCTGCATTGTCTGATCTTGACACGCTGCACACCTATTTGGTGCTGTACTTGTAGGAGGAAGAGGAGGAGAGGTCTGATAGATGGAAGAATTTTCTGGAGAGGCAGCCTGAGTCATCTGGACAGGACGCTGGTGATAATGCTAAGGGTGATGGTTCTGAATCACTGCATGAGAAGACGGTGGCAGGGCCACGGAAGATCGAAATATGGACGCCAATCAGATCGTCCCTGAGCAACATTGAGCAGATGATGAGCCTGCGCATCGAGAAGAAGCAATCTTCTGCTGGCAAGCAGCAAGCAAAGGACGGAACCCATCCTGTGAAAGTTGAAGAGGGCAAGTTGTCAGAGGATTCAGATGACGAATTCTATGATGTAGATAAGGTTGATCCGAGCCAAGAAGTGCAGTCGAGTGATACTGGGAATGCTGATCCCGGAAGCAGGAATCAAGAAGAAAATTTCATTTCAAAGGAAGAGTTGGAGTGTCTGGTCCATGGTGGACTACCGATGGCTTTGAGGGGAGAGGTGCAGCCTGATCACCTGGAGCATTTTGTTTCTTTCTTTTAGTTTTGATTTGAAGGGCGGACCTGGTGCAAGCGGTAGAGTCTTACAGCCTATGACCGGAAGGTCCCGGGTTCGAGTCGCGGTCTCCTCGCATTGCACAGGCGAGGGTAAGGCTTGCCACTGACACCCGTCTCCAGACCCCGCACAGAGCGGGAGCTCTCTGCACTGGGTACGCCCTTTTAGTTTTGATTTATTCAGTTCATTCAGCAGCTCTGTGCTTTTCTGGTGACAGCTATGGCAAGCTTTTGTTGGTACTGGAGCTCGTAGGGTAGAAGGGTATTATGATAGTCTTGCAGCAGAGGGTGAATTAGATAACAAATGTTCAGATTCTCCAACCTCAGAAGGTGTTCATGAAAAGTGGATTGGGCAAATAGATAAGGTAGCTGTTTATGGACATTTTCATGGGGAAGCTTCTTGTATTTTTTTGATAAAATATACTGCTGTACTGGAAAGTCTAATAGAGTCCAATATGTACCTTGATCCTTATAGGACTTGCCCAGAACTTTTCCTGGTCATCCTGCTTTAGATGAGGATGGAAGAAATGCTTTGAGACGCTTGCTTATAGCTTATGCGAAACACAACCCATCAGTTGGTTACTGCCAGGTAAATCTACCCTTCACACATTGATCCTCATTATTGCCTTTTATCTTACCAAAAGTCAATTGCTTCTTTGGATCTCCAAAAAGGCAGTCCAATATATATTTTTTAGTTCTCATCTCACTCCACACAAGTGAATCTAAAACCTAACATTCAATGCTTCCAACAAATATGAAATAATTACAATCTTTCTCAATCAATATTCTGTGTGTACTTTATTATTTATCAACATTTTATCTCAACATTTCTCTCAGCATAGTTTTGTCGATTGAATACCTCATCTCACTCCACACAAGTGAATCTAAAACCTAACATTCAATGCTTCCAACAAATATGAAATAATTACAGTCTTTCTCAATCAATATTCTGTGTGTACTTTATTGTTATAAACATTTTATCTCAGAAATCCAACATTTCTCTCAGCATAGATTTGTGTATTGAATACTGTAGGCAATGAACTTTTTTGCTGGTCTCTTGCTTCTATTGATGCCAGAGGAGAATGCATTTTGGTATGCCCCAGGACAATTTGTTGTATTTCATGTTGTTGTTGGATTAAATAATCTGTTAATTTTATCGCTGGTGTATGTTACAGGACATTGGTTGGGATTATGGATGACTATTTTGATGGCTACTTTTCTGAAGAAATGATCGAGTCACAGGTATGTGAATTGTCTATTTCTCACTTAGTAATGTTTGTTTTGCATGTTAGGGGTGCTTGTGCTTGAAGCCCCCAGTTCAATTCATTCTCATGCAGAGGCCAAATTTTGGTTGTCCTTCAGGTGGACCAGCTTGTTTTAGAGGAGTTAGTTCGAGAGAAGTTCCCTAAATTAGGTTAGCAACCTATCATGAACAAATTGTAATATTGGTGGCATGTGACTCTTTCTGCACTAATGTGAAAAAAATCCAAGCATTAGGATTTAACATACTTTCTTGATGCAGCAAATCACCTGGATTACCTTGGACTTCAAGTTGCATGGGTTACTGGGCCATGGTTCTTATCCATCTTCACAAATGTGCTTCCCTGGGAAAGTGGTTAGACTTTATTTTACATTATTTCCATTACCAAGTACTTGTAGAAGAACATTCTCTATAAGTATAGTTTAGCTAATGCGATGGGGTTACCTTCACCAAGCACATTGACTTTTCTAATTTTGGACTCGGCATTGCTTCTAATGGACACATGAACAATCGTGATCTCATGCAAGGGAAATAGTGATCAAAACCCCTATCTAAGAAAAGGAAACTAGATGATTATGATCTAGGTCTTTATAAGGAGAGACTGAGAGTGAATGAGAAGTGGTAAAGTAAGCATTCACTAAAAGGTGTGAAAGATAACTAGGCCTGCATTATATATTATTGGTGATTATAGGGTACCCAGGAAGACCATATAAAACACACTAACTCTATGTAAGCAATGAAATCTGCTTGTAGTGACCCTAGACATATATTCGACAAAACTTTACATCATGTTTACAGTTTACTTGTGAATTTTACATTTCAGTTCTCCGTGTTTGGGATGTGCTTTTGTTCGATGGAAACAGAGTAATGCTGTTCCGGACAGCTCTTGCGCTACTGGAGTTCTATGGTACTGGGAAATACTTTTGCTTCATTTCAATTTCCAAAAAAAAAAAATACTCCCTCCGTTCCTTAATATAAGCCATATAGATTTCTAAAGAAAATTCCAAAATATAGGTACGTATCAGCTCCCACACCGATTAGTTTGAAAACCTTCCCACCGTACATAGCACATGCCCCAACCAATCCCTTAGATTTAGGAAGCAATCTGATTGGGAGAGAGAAGATGGCCTGATTTTCCTTTTTTTCCTCGGTCTCACATCCTTCCCCAAGCCGTGCGTTAATATTGGTGCTAAAAACTATATGGCTTATATTAAGGAACGGAGGGAGTATATATTTGTAGCCAGATACACAGAATTCTTCTAAGAATGTCTGTAGACTCATGCTTGTGTTAATTGCAGGCCCTGCACTTGTGACTACAAAAGATGCCGGTGATGCAGTTACCCTTTTGCAGTCTTTAGCTGGTTCCACTTTTGACAGCAGTCAGCTTGTCTTGACAGCTCGTATGGGATATCAATCCGTAAATGAAACAATATTGCAAGAACTGAGTAATAAACACCGCCCACCTGTTATATCTGCAATGGAAGAAAGAGCGAAAGGTCTAGGTGTTTGGACGGATACCAATGGTCTTGCATCAAAACTGTATAACTTTAAACGTGACCCTGAACCACTGGTTTCTTTAAGCGATTCAACAGACCAGTTGAGTGATGTGGGAGATGGGGATGCCAATGAAGAAAGTGATCCTGGAAACATGGATGACGAGTATGGTGGCGTGACAGTGAATTCTGAGATTGATTCTTTGCCTGATCCAAAGGACCAGGTAGCCTTCTCAATCATAGTCTCTAAATCCTGTTATCTATATACTCTGAAGGATTGTAATCTTTGCCATCTTCTTTTCCTTTTGCATGACCAAACCAAGAATTTTCTGTAGTTTATCATCCCATGGTAGTAATGCTTAGTTTTAACACCACAGGTTGCCTGGCTGAAGTTGGAGTTGTGCCGACTACTAGAGGAGAGAAGATCAGCTGTTCTCAGGTCTGCTTATTCCTTCCCAAATTTCCATCACTTATTTTGTCATAAGAAGCTGGAACAGTTTTACATGTGATTACAGTTTGAGTTTCTCACCAGATTTAACCAGCAGTTAAAGTTATAATTTGATGCATTGGTATGGGTAATTTTCTCCTTTCTTTTCATGTGCTTCCTGGGGACTAGTTTTCTGCAGTAATATGAACTGAAGCTGCTAATTTTTTTTCACCTCATAAATCCACCATCATCGCTGGAAAATATATCCGAAATTCCTGACTTGGTTGACCACATACATTGTATGAAATATAAAAAACGAATCGACTGTTTGGAAGCAAGCACGAGAAAACTATTTACTGATGTAAAGTTCTAGCTATTGTTACTCATGTTGTGAAACTGGTAAACACGAGATATTTTTAAACAGCACGATCATGCCCTTTCAGCTGAATATTTTCTTTTCAGTCGAGCTATTCTTTTACCTTCTTTCTTCTTTTTGCTTTTGCAGAGCTGATGAACTAGAAACAGCACTTATGGAAATGGTTAAGCAAGACAATAGGCGCCAATTAAGTGCAAAGGTATAGAGTAGTTTCCTGTTATTTACAGAGAAAATATTCAATTATTTCCTGTTATTTACAGAGAAAATATTCAATTATGGAAATATCCAGAATCTAGATTGCACAGCACTATCTTCGTATCTCATTCAAGCCCACAACAGTCATGCGCATACACATAGGAATAAAAGAAAATGAGAAATGACGACACATGTGAATGTGCCCCTATCAACTTGCAATACATGCTACGATAACGAAACCTCTTTGACATATTAAATTAGTGGTAGAGGTTGGAGATGTTGCTAGACCTGCACTCTTGCTTTCATTAATGAACATAAGAACATTTATTTTTGAAACTCCTGACTCCTGAGCAAAAGGTCTATGCTGTAACGTAGGGAGTACTATTTAGTTTGTTGCAAAAATTGCTTCTAACTATGTTTATTTAGCTTGTCTTCATAAAGTATAACAGCATATAAGTATGAATCTGTTATTAATAGACATTTCACCATATTAAATGATGTAAAAGTTATGGAGTATAAATTACTAAATGATTTTTAAGAGTAATTTAGAAAATTTGTCAAAATTTTATTGGTATAAGCTAAGGACCTTTTGTGTTCTTAGAGCAATGGAACTGAACATATTTGCACTTTTTTCTTTCAGGTTGAGCAGTTGGAACAAGAAATATCTGAACTAAGACAGGCCCTATCAGACAAGCAGGAACAGGAGCAAGCAATGTTTCAGGTAAAGTTGCTCTCTGTCCATTCTCTATATGCATTTCTATACTACATAATACACTAACCAGGAGTCTTGTTAAAGGTCCTGATGCGTGTCGAACAAGAACTGAAAATTGCAGAGGAAGCTCGCATCTCAGCCGAGCAGGATGCTGCTGCTCAGAGATACGCAGCAAATGTTCTACAGGTTAATCAATGACTTGATCTATTTTGAACGTCAGCTCTCTTGTTTTATCCATATAAGCTATTTCCAGTTGAGAGGTCTGTTACACAGTGTAGCAAAAGATAACTTTTACAGTGCTTGTTAACATATAAACATAGACTTATCAAAGCAGCAGCTGTAATATTAGCGCTTAGAAAATTCTCAGTAAAATTGAAACAGTTGTGGCCTTAGCTAGGGTCTGTTCCTCATAAACAAACTAATTGAAACAAATGTACCTGGCTGAGGTAACCAGTTTGACTACTAATTCAGAATAAATCTTGCAACGATAGTTCAGAAATTATCTGGGTCTTGTTGAAAACCTGTCAAAATGGTCAAATATTTTTTCTTTCTGTAAAGTAGTACTGTTGAATGATACCTCACGACTTTTGTCGTTATATATGTATTTTTCCTTCTTAGACATGACCCAAAAATTAAGAAGCTCGATTTTTATTTTGATAAGAAAATTGGATGGCTTTCACTGACCACCTGCCATGTACTGGCTTTCTTAGGGTAAACAGGCATGAACCCGGCTTGCAAGTTGCACCAATCACATTATTTTAAGGATATTGTTTAGAACAAGTGGTCTCTAAACAATGAAAGCATCCTGTTTTGTTCCTTTTTTTTTCATTGTTCAAAGTTCAAACTAGTAATGCCAATATTACTCAAGAGCTGGGGACTGGTTCTTCAATTATACTGTTGTCACTACTTATTATCGTTTTATCGGAATTAGCAAAAATAGTATGTCTCTTCTTTCTACTCTTGTTTTACCCTAGCTTGTTCCACACTTACAGGATCATGACATGTGTGCAGGAAAAGTACGAAGAAGCTATGGCTTCACTTGCCCACATGGAGAACAGAGCTGTAATGGCAGAAACAATGTTAGAGGCTACACTGCAGTACCAATCTAGCCAGCAGAAAGCACTGTCCCCTTGCCCTTCTCCAAGGTATCTTAATCTTATCTATTCTCACAATTCTTAGTGTGAGATGGACAGCTCTTAAAACTAGCAATAAGGCAGTGCTAATATACCAGTCATTTTTCTATTGTTAATTTCTCACTGTTGGCAATTGAACTTTGTTTAATGCCGCTTCTGTCCTCCTATGGGTTTTCAACTGAAAACTAACATATAATGTAACATCATGATGATTGATTTTAGTTATGTAGCTTCCTGGCACTTTGTTGACATAATTTTCTAATGTTGATATATTTGTTGCACTTGTTCCCCTTCTAGACCATCAATGCTCGATGCGTCCCCTACTCAGGCAAGCCAGAATTCATCACAGGAGTTCCAGCCAAGAAGGAAAAACTTGCTTGGTCCATTTTCCCTGAGTTGGCGTGATAAGAACAAGGTAATTTCTTCTGACTGAAAGATAACAACTCCGAGACATAAGAAACATGTATATGGTTGGTTGTTATTGCCACTTAAAACTGCTTATATAAAAAAATAAGTTAAATATTTGTAGTATGGAATTCCATTCTTTTAGTTAAAAACATTAGATTTATTTTATCTAACATCAATGGTAAACTGTGTCCCCGAATTCCATATGAATACGTTTTACACCAATTTCTAGGGTGTATATTCTACCTGTTTGCTTCAAGGACCAAAAATCACCTTATTTTCATTTCTTCAAATGTGAGAGCCTCTGGTTATTGTTGTGACTTTGAATTCTTTTAGCATACACAGCATTTTCCATTGTTGGTTTATATATGCAAAAGCACGCTGTTGCTTTCTACTCACCTTTAAACTTGTTTTCCCCATGATTCCTCACAGGAAAAGCAGAACAATGCTGATGACTCTGCGAACACAAAGTTTACCAATAATGATGAAATGGTAGAAACCTCCAACAGAGATGATGAGAAGCAGAGAGAAACACTAGATCTAGATAACGAGCAAAGAGCAGAATCACCCAAAGAAGATGGCAAGATGAGAACAGAGACGCCTGAGAAAGACAACGATCTGCCAGGGGTCCAACTAGCCACGGACGATTTGAATGGGCACCATGAACAAATGCAAGAAATAAAACTGGATTGATAAGCACAATGACACCCAGTCCAAATATCTTCACCACTAATATCAGTGTATTTATGATCTGATCACACGGTGCCAGTTGGTGGCAGCACTGAGGGTGGCCTAAAGTTTTGAGATACTCCGGTCCCCCCCCCCCCCCCCCCCCCCCCCCCCCCACCCCACCCCCCACCTCCTCCTTCCCCTCTGTGGTTTCCCGAATTCTTTTTGCTACCACGTCTAGGTTTCATGTTTCTTCTCCCCATTTTTATAATTTGAGAAGAGAAAAGGAGCAAGTTATATGGTTGTCCATTGGTTGCTGCCTTCCAATGTAAATGCATTGGAAGAACTGTAAGAAAAAGATGAGAATTATGGGCAATTATGACATGCTTATTCTTGTAAATTATCATATTATTTAGAGTTCATGGGTGCTTTCAATTGAAGATGTCCGTGTTGGCGTTAACAATACCACTGAACCTTGATATGCAACCCTATTTTGCACAGCTTATTTCTCAGCTTCTCCGAGGATTTTATAGCGGCTTTTTAAATCTTTTGGAAACGAAAGCTGCCGACTCTAGCAACGAGACCAGAGGGTCGATATTACAACAGCTGATTACAAGAGCTGTTGCGCATATTTCTCCAGTTAAGTTGGTGAGCACCAGGTCGGCAGGTCCAGTAGTGAGATTTCGGGCACTCGCTTCTTTTTCTACATACAGTAATTCATCTGGAATTGTGGACTTTTCTAGTCTTTCTGAGAAACCTTCGATCTGAAACAATTATGCGCTGTCGTATAGGGTGTGTTTGGTTGCATGGCTAAATCCTAGCCTGGTTAAGATTGGAGCCAGGTTGGGTTTGGCCTGGTTCCATCAAGCCAACATGTGCTTGTTTGGTTGGGATGCTATTGATGGCCTGGTTTAGCTCAGATTTTGTTTGGTTGGCTGCATGAGCTCCTGGCTGTACTAGTGTAGCCAAGGAAGGGTGTGTTTGGTTTGTTGGACACTGCTGGGTGCATTCACCCATTCCTTCAATTGGCATCATTACCCCCTCCCCTGTTCTCCCTTAATAAATACGCACCCGGCACCCACGAGCTCGGTCACCCCCATTCGCTCACCACCCCCTGACCCCTTGTCTCCCTCTCGCTGCCCCATCGGCTCCTTGTCCTCCCTCGAACCCGTCGCTGGCGAACCATCCCACCTACGTCGATGAGCGACAACGCCGCCGCCGCGGGCTCCTTGGAGGTGCGCTGCGCCCTGGGCTGTTGCACTGGTGGCTTCGGGTGCACATGTGCCTCCCACTCGGCGTCTCCGCTCCGTTCCCTAGGCGCCGGGTCTCTGTCGAGGAGCCGCTCGGTGAGGAGTGATGACGGGATCTCCGTCGACTCGTCGGAGAACCGCGACAATGAGGACAATGCCACATCCGAGGTAAAGGATCGTTCCCGTCCTACTCCCCTCCACCCTAGGGTTTAAGTTGGAATGCCAAAAACCCATTTTTCCCTTTGGAGATCGCAAGGATAGGTGCCGATTTTTTATGGATTGTTGACCCAAACCCTAGGATAGGTGTCGATTTATGCTGGATTCATGTGCAAAACCATAGGCTTCATTCGTAGATGCGTGTGGGGGTATTAACCCCTATACCCTTACGGCTAGGCTTGGGCCAGCCCGGACCAGAGGGTCCGGTCCACTAGAAGACGACGCGCGGCCCGACCGATCTGCTCGGAGTCCCGCGCAAGGAATCAAAACAGACTTGGAGATCAAGCAAGATCCTGGTCGGTTAGAATATGAATCCTTATCCGGCCACCTATGACAATTGTAACCGGTTAGGATTAGTTTCCAGATCTATAACCCTGCCCCTAAGACTATATAAGGCGGGCAAGGGACCCCTCTCAAAAACATCTCTCATTGACATACAGCAATACAATCAGACGCAGAACGTAGGTATTACGCCTTTACGGCAACCGAACCTAGATAAAACCTCATGTCTGTCTTGCGTCACCATCTTGTTTGTAGCTTGCGCATCTATCTGCCGACAATCTACTATCTTGGGCATACCCCTAGGTAGACTGCCGACCATATTTCGTCGACAGTGGCGCGCCAGGTAGGGGGTGTGCGTACTGCTCTCCAGACGAACAAGATGGTCATCATCCCCGGTTCCATGGCTACGCCGAACGACCTCACGTTCACCATCGGCCAGATCACCTGGACCACTGGCTCCGACGACTTCATCGCCATGACTACGGAGGAGGCGCGGATTCAATCTGTGTCGACCACTGCTTCACCTGCATCGGCTACGGCTCCAACCACGGTGGATCTGGCTTCGGCCACACCAGCATCGTCTTCAGCCACGTCGACAACCCGTCGTCCGCTTCCTCGCTACAAAGGGAGGCAGATCGACAACACCGACTTGCTTGACTCCATCGATCGGGTCGGCGCCAAGCTTGCTGAAACCCTAGCTCTGGTAAGTTCAATTCAAAATCAACCTAATGAGCAGGTAACCACCACCCACAACAGATCTACCCGACCAGCTCGGGCCAGTCGTCCTATGAGACTCGGTACGGATCTCGTGGTCACGTCTACTCCTGAAGGGCGCTCCGTTTGTCGCCGACCAGCCCCCGCGATGGGTCTCCGACTCTCCGAGTGCAAAGCCTCGATGGAGAACTACCAGGCTCAGCCCTACGGCCTGCACAACTTCGTCAACATGGTCCGGATTGAGGAGTACCAAGAAGGATCGGTCCACACAGTTCAAGAGGGCGACTCAAGCTCCCCGTCCGGCATCGCATCTAATGGCTCCGTCCACACCGAGCTCCAGCATCATGACAATGAAGGCGTTGAATACGATCTGGATATCCCAGACCATGCCCCAGGGTTCCCACAATTCCCATCCTTCCCACCAAGGCGAGGAGACTTGATCAATGTCGTCAGTAATGACGAGCCACCGGTAGTTGACGAAACAGAACAAGAAAGGCTAGCACGCGAAGCATGCAATATTGACCGGTTCAATCGCCGACAAGCTGAAGCCGAGGCAGAAGAGGAGGCACGACGCATAAGGGTCCAGCCACACGACCTTAACAATGCTTTTGACAAGGTGGGGGACAAGCAGGTCTTCAGGACTCCAAGCGCCAACGTAGCCGTTGCTATGGCGACAATGCAACGACTACCCAATACCCTAGAAATTCAGGCAGTTCGTGATGATATACAAGCTTACCTGACGGCTGCTATAGCCCAGACCGTAGAGATTGCAAATCAAGCCCGGGCTCCATCCGTCTTAGTCGAATCAACCCGCAGTCGCCAGTACTCAAGTCGCCCATAGTCACCCAACCAACGTGGCTCGCGCAACAACGACCCATCAGACAACCGCGACAATCGCTGTGGTAACCACGGTCGCAGGGTCAACCAGGATGGCAATCGGGATCGCCGTGATAGCAATAACGATCTCCGCCATTCCCTCAGAGAACGCGATCTGTGTGATCGCATTAACCAAAGAGCCAACGATCGTGCATCCCACGAAAGCTATCGCCGTATGGAATAGATACTACCCAAGGCCCTCTGGGTTTGAAGCAGTTTACTTCTCACCTTCGTCAAGTCATATGGCCTAATAACTTCAAGCTCGAAAAACTCTAGAAGTACGACGGTAAGGAAAACCTCGAGTTATGGGTTATGCTCTATGAAACCGCATGTAGATCAGCCATGGCTGACGAGCATGTCATGTCTAATTACTTCCCAGTCGCCGTCAGCCATGCAGGCCACCAATGGCTGGTCAGCTTGCCGGCGAACTACTTTGATTCTTAGCAAGAGCTCAAGCAAGCATTCATCGACAACTTCATTGCTACTTGCGAACAACCCGGCAACAAATATGATCTACAGTGGATTCGAGATCGCAAAGATGAGCCACTGCGCGAGTACGTCCAACGCTTCTTGGAGATGCGCATCAAGGTCCCGTCAATCTCCAACAACGAGGCAATCGAAGCTTTCATCATTGGTCTCCGCTTCCATGACGCCCTAAGGGACAAGCTCCTCCGCAAAAGACCTGAATCGGTCACAGCGCTCCTAGCCACTGCTAAAAAATATGTGGATGCCGATGATGCTAAAAAGACAATCATCGAAGAAGCAGCAAGGGTTCCACGCTCCGACCACCCTCCACACCGCGACGACTACCGCGGCAACCGTGGTTGGAACGACAATTTTGATCGCCGCAACCAGCGCAACGATTCCCGCGACCACAGTGACCAGCGTAATCAACGGCGTAATCACCGTGATGATTACAGGGGCAAGCGTGCTCGGGAAGATGACGGCGAAGTCAACACCGTTAAAAAAGGTGGCGGATGTCGCAACTACGAAGAAGACTACGTCAAAGCATTGAAAGGACCCTGCCAGCTCCATCCCAAGTCAAACCATACCATGGAGAATTGCCGTGTTCTCAAATCTATCTACACGCGTCAACAGGCTCCGGATACATCCGACAAGCCTAACGACGCAGGGGAACAGCGCAATGAGGACAACGATGATGAAGACGTAGATCCCCGTCACAAGTACATCAAGCCAACCGATCACGTCCACACCATCATTGGGGGCAAAGTGTCCGTCGAGACCAAACGAGAACGCAAGCTGCTCGCCCGTGCTTGCTTGAACGTGGCCAACGCCGACAACCTCATCGCCGATCCGCGGCTCCCTCCTTGGTCTCACCACGAGATCTCCTTCAGCAAAAAGGACCAATGGGCTGCTATACCTGAGCCAGGGCGTTTTCCCCTGGTTCTCGATCCTTGTATCAACAAGGTTCAGTTCGACAGAGTGCTGATTGACGGCGGTAGTTCCATCGATATACTGTTCAAGAATAGTTTACCAGCCCTAAAGATAACCCAGGCTGATCTCAAGCCATACGAGGCACAATTCTGGGGTGTTCTCCCCGGACAGATCTCTACACCTCTTGGGCAGATCATGCTACCTATGCAATTTGGTACCCCAGACCACTTTCGCACCGACTACGTCAACTTCGTGGTCACCGACTTCGAAGGCACCTACCATGCTATCCTTGGTCGACCAGCGCTCACCAAGTTCATGGCCATACCTCACTACAGGTATTTGGTGCTCAAGATGCCTACTGAGAAGGGGGTTCTAACTCTCAGGGGCAACGTGTACACAGCTTACACCTGCGAGGATGACAGCTTCAAAATAGCAGAGGCTCACGACCTCTCTATTCGCATGGCCGAGACCACGTTCGACGCCAAGAAGACCCCAGCCGATCACCTAGAGATCCCAGAGCTCGAGGCCCCATGCAAGAACATCAAGTCCAAGGAGCACAAAGAGATCTAGCTGGTCGACGACGATCCCAGCAAAACGACCCTTATCGGGGCCAACCTAGATCCTAAATAGGAAGACGCGCTCGTCAGGTTCCTAAGAAGCAACGTGAGTGTGTTCACCTAGAAACCCACCGACATGCCCAGTGTACCTCGGAACTTGATCGAGCACTCCTTAAATGTTGATGGCAAGGCCAAACCCATCAAGCAGAAGCTACGACGGTTCGCTCACGACAAAAAGGAGGCTATTAGGGTAGAAGTTACACGGCTTTTAGCAGCCAAATTTATCAAAGAAGTGTATCATCCGGAGTGGTTAGCCAACCCGGTTCTTGTACGCAAAAAGAATAAGGAATGGAGAATGTGCGTTGATTATACTGATCTCAACAAACACTGCCCTAAAGACCCCTTCGGCTTACCTCGCATAGACGAGGTCGTAGATTCAACTGCTGGTTGCGAGCTGCTTTCATTTCTCGATTGCTACTCTGGTTATCACCAGATCACTCTAAAAAAGGACGACCAGATCAAGACATCCTTCATCACGCCTTTCAGCGCCTACTGCTACATGACCATGTCGTTCGGGCTCAAGAACACCGGGGCTACCTACCATCGCGCCATACAGGCCTGCCTCAAAGACGAGATAAAAGACGACCTCGTCGAGGCTTATGTTGATGATGTAGTTGTCAAAACCAAGGAAGCATATACCCTTGTCGACAACCTAGAACGCACCTTTGCAGCCCTTAACACATTCCAATGGAAATTAAACCCAAAGAAGTGCATCTTTGGTGTTCCATCTGGTATACTGCTTGGCAACGTCGTCAGTCACGATGGCGTACGCCCTAACCCAGAGAAAGTAAAAGCTGTCTTGGACATGAAGCCACCCAAAAAGGTGAAGGATGTTTAGAAGCTTACCGGATGCATGGCTGCCCTCAGTCGTTTCATATCAAGACTAGGCGAGAAAGGACTACCGTTTTTCCAGCTGCTCAAAGCATCCGAGAAGTTTGAATGGTCAGAGGAAGCAGACGCTGCCTTTACACAGCTGAAACAATTCCTTACATCACCTCTGGTCCTCACTGCTCCCAAAGAAGACGAAACCCTCCTGCTCTACATCGCGGCAACTAACCGAGTGGTCTCCACCGCCATGGTGGTCGAGCGCGATGAGCCCGGCCACATCTACAAGGTACAACGACCAATTTATTTCATCAGTGAGGTGCTCAATGAGTCCAAGGCCAGGTACCCATAGATTTAGAAACTGATTTACGCCATACTGATCACATCCCAAAAGTTGAAACACTACTTTGACGGATATCATGTGGTGGTCATGACTGAGTACCCTCTGGGAGACATCATTCGCAACAAGGATGCAAACGGGTGCATCGTCAAATGGGCAATGGAGCTATGCCCTTTCTCCTTGGAATTTGCAAGCCGTACTATAATCAAGTCTCAGGCACTTGTCGATTTCATCGTCGAGTGGACAGACTTAAGCACACCTGCCTCTTAGGGGCCCGCCAAGTATTGGAAGATGTACTTCGATGGCTCTCTCAACATCAATGGCGCAGGAGCAGGAGTCCTTTTCGTATCACCGTCCAGGGAGCAGCTCCGATACGTCCTCAGGATTTATTTCCCGGTGTCTAATAACGCCGCTGAGTACAAAACATGCCTACATGGTCTGTGCATTGCGGTCGAGCTCGGTGTCAAGCGTCTCTATGTTTACGGAGACTTGGCTCTGGTCATCAACCAACTCAACAAGGACTGGGATACGACCAGCGAAAAGATGGACGCATACTGCAAAGCGATCAGAAAGCTGGAAGGCAAGTTCTATGGCATCGAGTACACACATGTGGTCCGGGACAAAAATCAAGCAGCAGATGCACTGTCAAAGTTAGGATCATCCTGAGCCAAAGTCCCACATGGCGTATTTATTCAAGACCTGCTCATGCCCTCCATCGAAGAAGAAGATCCCACGGTCGACAAGCCTCCAGACCAGCTATTGGTGGCTATGGTTCCGGCGTCCAACACCACCACACCACCTCCGACCACTAAGGAGACTGACTGGAGAGTACCTTTCATCAAGTACCTGACAGATGGTAGCGGTTACACCGATCAGACAGAAAACGAACGCCTGATGCGTCGAAGTAAGCAGTATCTGCTCGTCGATGGCAAATTGTGGCGCAAGAACGCAAAGGAGGAAATCTTGATGAAGTGTATAACCCAAGAGGATGGTGAACATCTCATGGACAAAATCCACTCTGGCTCCTGCGACAACCACGCGGCCTCGAGAACGCTGGTTGGCAAGGCTTTCCGAGCAGGATTCTATTGGCCGTCAGCCATAGCCGATGCAGAGAAGCTAGTCCGCCATTGTGAAGGTTGTCAGTTCTTCGCCAAGAGAATCCACGTACCAGCACATGAGATTCAGACTATACCAGCCTCTTGGCCCTTCGCATGCTGGGGACTGGATATGATCGGGTCTTTCAAACCGGCCCCTGGGAAATTTATATGCGTCTTTGTGCTGATCGACAAATTCTCCAAGTGGATAGAGTACATGCCCCTGGTCAAGGCATCTTCGGAAAAGGCTGTCACGTTCCTCGACCAGGTCATCCATCGCTTCAGCATACCCAACAACATCATCACTGATCTGGGCATTTAGTTCATCGGGAACGCTTTTTGGGACTTCTGCGATGAAAGGAGCATAGTAGTAAAATACGTCTCGATGGCACACCCTAGAGCTAATGGACAGGTCGAGCGGGCAAATGGTATAATCCTGGACGCACTTAAGAAGAGGATGTATAGAGAAAATGACAAAGCTCCTGGAAGATGGCTCAAAGAGTTACCAGCCGTGGTCTGGGGTCTCAGAACCCAGCCCAGTCGCAATACCAGCGTATCACCATACTTTATGGTTTATGGCGCTGAGGCAGTGCTCCCGGCAGATATAGCCTTCAGATCAGCACGGGTCGAGAACTTCGATGAAGACATGGCCAATGAAGTACTTGAGCTAGAAGTGAATAGTGCAGAAGAGAAGCGGCTTGATTCTTGTGTACGTACAGCCAAATACCTTGCTGTGTTGCGCAGGTACTACAACAAGAACGTCAAGGAGCATTTCTTCATGGTTGGGGACCTAGTCCTAAAGTGGAAGACGAATCAGGCTGGCGTCCACAAACTCGCAACCCCATGGGAAGGGCCCTTCATGATCAAGGAGGTTACACGCCCAACATCTTACAGGTTAGCTCAACTAGACGGTACAGACATACCCAATTCATGGCACATCGACACGCTTAGGCGTTTCTATGCTTAACTACTAAGATATGTACCCCTCTTGTGCTTTTGAGTTATTTCAATAAAGCTATTATGATTTCTCCGACCACTCTAATGTGTCATTTTGAAGTCTATTGTTATTCTAACTCTACCAGTTAAAACCGACCACCATTCCTTCTCGGGTTTTAAGAGCAGGCCCTGTCTCCGGTTTCTCCCAATGCGTGCATGGGATTCGCTCTCTATGCTACGGGTGATCGGTAGGTGCTCTCTGGTTTGACTTGTGTGTTTCTACATGTGCATAAACATTCCGACTGCAAGAAAAACCAGGGCCATACAAACCTTTTAGGATGACGTGTCAACTAAACTGGTACAACTAAACAGAACGCCAACATATTCTAACTTAGTTACATCGGTACAACGTTTGAGCTTAAACACGTTTTCTACAAAACAAACAAGCTCATGTTGTTATACAGTTATGTTATTACAAGCTTGCCTAAAAAGGTCCAAGTTTACAATAACACAACTACATCTTCTTCTACAGCTATAACCTACACTAATGGCTGGTCGGGGCACGCGGCACCTGCTGCTCGCTGGGCCTGACATCGTGCTCGAGTCTTGGGGACTCTTGCATTGATCAAGCTAAAGAAGATGGCCCCACCGATGCCTGGCTGGTCGAGACCGCAGGCTTCGCCGGTTGGCTTGAAAATAAAGGCGCTCCCGGCTGGCTTGTTGATGGCGTTCCTTGTACGGATGGCGTCGCACCTCCACACAGGTTAATGTCGCTAATTATTTTCGCCAACAAGTCCAGCTGGGTCATTCGTAGCTTCTCAGCCTTGTCTGGATCTACCTCCTTTGGGTATCTAGCCTCTAGGCGCTTGAGATCGATCAGGGGGTAGTGAGCACATACCATACTCAGCACATGTGCGCCTGCGTACTCTCCTACCTCCTTCACGAACTCTTGGAACCATCCCCATGCCTTTTGGCATCTCTCGATCAATCCTGGCTGTGGCGTCCTTGGCACATCTTCTACTAGCACCGGATCGATGAGGTTAAGGACCGGCAAAATGCCCTTTGCCACCTCCTGGCACCGGCTTTTCTAGGTGTCATGGTCCTTGGTGATCTCTTGGCATTGCGCCTTCCAGCCGTCACGGTCTTTCATCATGGCCTCAAGATGCTTCTTTGCATTAATTTTTATAACTACAAACCGCTCATGCTGTTAAGACGCTATACTACGCCAAACTACGGTAGGCAACAAAAATGAGCAAAGGTGGTTGGACAACTTACCTTTTAGCTCCTCTATCATTTTGGTCGTGTGGTCTTAGAGCTACGACTGGTCTTGCGCTAGTTTTCTGTTGTCCTCTTTTAGGCGATCACACTCCACGACCGCACGACTATTCTCCTCTCAGAGATGGATCACTTCAGCTTCTAAGCCTGCACTACAGCTGTTACTACCAACAACGCAACAGCACTTGCCAGTAGTAGGCATGATAAAATGGCTACTTACTTGTTCTTTCCCACTCTTTATTACTGAGCTGGATGACCAGGTTCTGGTTCTAGGACTCTTGCACCGTCTTTTCATGGTTGGCGGCTTCAAGTCGCTGGCGCAAGCGTTCCACCTCCGCCGTCAGCTCCTTGTTGCTTGCAGCGATCCCCTCGATCTGGTCGAAGCATTTCTTGCGGTACCTTGTGGTCTTCATTAAGTCCTATGTGCAGACAGCTAAGTAAGACAGCTCGACTAGACAGCAAGATTAGGTGGTGAAGCAAAGCTTACCTGCACCTCCGTCACAAGCCGTTTCACCGCCCATTCAACTTTTTTGGTTTCTTCGACCTCTGGGATTTCCTCATGGACAACCCATTGGTCGTTCCGCCAACGCAACACATACACATGTTGTCGCTTGTCTTGCGGATGGCCCAAGACCTCCTCCACCTTGTCCTCTTTGGGCTCTTCTTCGGGTCCTGGCGCTGGCCCAACGTCGGCAGCATCCGTGATCGCCACAGCCTTCCCACGAGCTGCAGCGTCGGTAAACATGGGCTATGCTTTCACCTCCGGCCACTGCTCCTCGGTCTGCTCTGTCACTCTCGACGCTGAGGTGTTGCCCTCAATAGGTTCAGCACTTGGAGCAGTCGTGCCTGGCTCGGCTGGTCCCTCGACCACCTGCTCGGGGACTGTTGTCTGACTACTCATTTGCTGAGGCCCCGACGGATCTTCTACTATGGCTTCCTCGGTGGCCGGCTACTGGGCAGTCTGCTCTGAACTTATTGGCGGAGCCATGCTACTCCCGGCTAGCTAATCTGGACTTTCTGTGGACGCCGAGCTAATATATCCGAGATAAGTTCAGAAGGCAATCATATTCAATGCAAATTGCTAAATTCCATCAAGGTTACAAATACTTACATGTTGGAACCACGGAATGACATGGAGAAGGCGCGTCTCCTCGTCCGTACTTGCTCTGTGTGCTGTGCGAGTGACTCCTGGTCTCCCTCTACATCTAGCACTGTTGCTGGGCCTTGGTGCTCGACCCCTCCGCCACTTATCCTTCGCGCTGCAGTGGTCGGCGATGTAGGTCCCAACGGCATGGAGGAGCCACCTTGCTCCATCGACTCCAGTTGCCTCCTCCTCTTTCGAGGGATGAGTCGATAGGTGTCTGCATCCTCTCCCTCCTCTGTGTCATCGTCCGACAAAGCAAAAATTGCCTGACGATGCTTGCTGGCCGCCGGCCGCTTACTAGCAGCTTTGGCCGCTGCCTCCTCTCCAGCACCGAGCACCGCCTAGTCGACATCCTCGATCCCAACGCTGGTCTAGGTGGTTGGATCAGCTCCTTGTGGCCATTCTACTCTAAGGGGTGGCGACACAAACACTGTCGCTCTATCCGGACCGTTAACCTGGGTAACAAAAGGGAGTGAACACAGTAAGTTTCTACTTATCCTACCACAATATAGGACTACAGGTACAAGGCAAGACGAGTTACCTTTGGGGGAGGCCGGGCAAGCTTGAAAGCATGCTCGATGTCGCTCAATCTGGCATAATTTGGATTAGCCAAGTTAAATAGCTCGCCAATTCTGGCTTTTACTTCGATTTTGTCAAGCGCCTCCTGCCTTGTCCTCGTCGGGTCCATGCTCCCTTGATACTCATAGCCAGGATGTACCCTCCTCTGGTAGGGCTAGATCTGTCGGCTGATGAAGTTCCTGACCATGCTCGGACCATCCAGTTTTTTCCATGGGATCACTCCAAATATTTTTGGAATCTGTTCTAGGTGCTTGGGTTTCTCCGACCAGCTTATCTTCTTCTTCGGAATGTAGCCCACATCGCACATCATGATTGTGTTCGGCTCTTCACGGATGTAGAACCATTTCTTGTACCAGTCGTCGAGCGACGTGTTCCATGGGCAGTGCAGGTACTGGGCTTTCATGCCGTCACGGAGGTTGAGGTACACACCCCCGGCTATCTTCGAACCACCGCTTCCTTTCTTCCGCAGATAGAAAAGATGGCAGAAAAAATCAAAATGGGGCTGGAAGCCGCCATATGCTTCGTAGAGATGTATATAGGTGGAGACAAGGAGGATCGAGTTGGGATGCAGATTGCAAATCCCAATCTCGTAGTAAAGACAGAGCCCCTGAAGAAAAGGATGTACTGGAACCCCAAATCCCCATTTAAAGAAATCCTCGAACACCACAATCTCACCTGGTTGTGGATCGGGGTACCCCCTCGCCCTCTGGCGCACGCCATCCTGCGAGCTCCTTGTTGTGGAGTACACCCATGGTGATGAGGTCTTCAATGGCCTGCTCGTTGCTTCTTGATTTCCACCATTCCTTCGCCATGACTCTGGCCTTGCTGGTGAATGGGGAAATGGCGGCGGATTGATTGGTGGCGATTTCGGATGTGTTAGGGTTGGCGAAAGGAAGAAGAAAGCTGTGGTTGCGAATGGCAATGGGGTTTAGTAAATAGTAACTGGCCTATCATATACCGTATTTAACCCAAGAGTTACGCTGTTTCGTCTACCCGGGATTCTTGGAAGACGTGCACACGCACCGCAGACAGTTGTTCTCACAGCCTTGAGATCTACGCCAATATATGCGCCTCTTCATTGCCAGTGTGGGAGGGCCCATGCTGACGCACCTACTGACAGGTGCCACGCAACTGTTTTCTTGACAAGACAAAAAGGCAGTATGACGTGCTATACCCGCCTACTTTTTTGACCAGACGTGTAAAACTGGACTTGACAGAACAAGTAAATAAATAAAATACATAAAATAATAGTACAAGTGGCATATGATTTTTTGCCACACTTTTTGTGCTTGGGGATTGTCCCGACCACCCTCGTGCTCAGGGACTGTCGCGACTATCCTTGTGGTCGGGGACTGTCTA